>NC_090448.1:388332251-388638126 GCF_031143425.1 Pleurodeles waltl
GGCGGTTTCCGCCAGGGTCGTAATTCCCTTTTTTGTCCGCCGGCCTGTTTGCGGTATTACCGCACCTTTAACACCGTCCGCTAGGGTTGTGATGACCACCTTAATCTTGGTCACAGAGTCTGTTGACTTAGGAGCTGTTCCCACAACTTGTTCCAGTACAAACCAAGTTTCAGGGGCCGTCCTCCACTTCCAAACAGATCAAAGAGTTCTGCGAAGAAATGCTCAGATTCTTCAGATCCTTGCTGACTCCCTCTGGTGTGTAATCGGACCCCAAGGAGCCAAGAGCCCCTCTGACTGGAGTACCAAAAGCAGGTTCACCCTCAGCACCAGTAGGATCCTCAGAGCCCATCACAATACTTTTGTTACCAATTCCAACCTCATCTCAGGCCGATTCTGGATTAGGAAATACCTATTGTACTCTCAGCCTCCGAGTCGGCAACCTAGACCAAAGTCGTACACGCAAAAAGGGAGATCACACTGACTCGGATCACACTGACTCAGATCTCTTTTCACCACTGACTCGGATAACCATTATGGTGCGGGTGATTAGTTCGCTCAGCCCTAACATTGTGACAATTGGAACATCAACTTCCAGGATGCCAGTACTCTCAACCCCTCTGCTAAGTCAAGTCTTCTCTCACCCCTTGGCCCAGCAACCAAAAAATCCACCTCCTAAGCCATCCGGCTACACGCCTTGGAGGTTAAAACTAAAGTGCTAACAGAAGTCCACTCGCTGGGCAAACATCTTCTGAGCCCCTTCTGCCACTTAATGAGGCACTGACAGATATCTTGTTGGGTGCCTGCGCAAAACTTTGCTCTGGCCCCCCAGTCACCAGAAAAAAAGCAAGAGTTCATCGCCCTGCCACAGTCAACCTCGCATTACTGTCTCAGCCACCTCTCTCCATCCACCAGAAAGACTAATCCCAACACTTTTCCGACAATTCCCCCTTATAGGGAATCCAAGCGGGTGGATACATTTGGGAAGCATGCTTTTTCTTCTACCAGCCTCACTCTACATTCAGTAAATGCCAGCTGCCTTCTGGGACACTATACCCACACCCTTTGGGGCTCAGTGGCTCATGTCCTCACAGGTGCTCCTGAAGATCACTGACCTATCTTTGCTCAGGACAGAAGAGATGTGGCCAAGTTCACAATTTGTTGTGGCAGGGACACCACTGATTCCATTGGGTGAGCCATTGGTACCCAAGTTGCCATTCGTCACCACTCCTGACTGCACTCCACCGGTTTCTCAGGAGAAATCCAGTCGTCCCTTATGGACACGTCATTCGATGGGACCTGCCTGTCCAGGCATAAGGCAGACTCCACATTTGAGTGGTTCAAGGAAAGCAAGGCCACAACCAGCTCTCTAGGCCTCTCTGCCCGACCTCGTCAACTGCACCAGACCAAGCACTCCTTTTGCAGCTTTGCCAGAGGTACCTCATACTGTCAACCAATCCTACTGCAGAATGGTGCCCATAAGTTTTGCAGCTGTGATGCCTACCCCCCAAGGTCCATGGGCCACCCAGTAGTCCTCAGCCCCCCGCCCCTTGCTCCCTGCCCCCCAACACCCCCCCACCTGCCAAGGCCCTTTAACTTGCCCATAGTGAAGCACAACCACCTGGAGGTAGGCAAGGTCTGACGATTCTTGCTTGTTTGGCAGGCCATTACATCAGACAGATGGGTCCTGCAAATCATCCAGAAGGACTATGCCTTACCTTTCCTTTCTGTACCGCTGCACTGTCCACAGTTGCCCCTATGACTGGCAGAGGAACATCTTTCTGTTTTGCGTCAGGAAGTGCAAGCTCTTTTGGCCAAAGAGGCTATTGATAAGGTGCCCACACCAGAAGTGGGATGTGATTTGCAAGGAAACAGGCTTTTTTTAGGTTTACCCCCACTTTTTGCCCCCGTTTCCACACCTAGGTGTTGGGTAAGGGCTCTGAAATGCCCTAGACCCTGCTAAATAGGACTCAGTGCATGTGCTTTGACACTTAAAATGGTGCATGTTTAATTGGCTTGTCCCCAAATGGCAAAGCCTAACTTACTTGTAAGTCCCTACTGTATAGTACCAGGGATATCCAGAGCCTGTATGTTAGTGTCCCCCAGAGACTGCAACACTCGTTGTGCCACCTTGAGTGGGACAAGGTAAAACATGGCTTCAAAGTGCAGTTTTAAATTGCTAGCTCAACTTTACAGTTTAACGTAATGGCTAATCCCAAACTTACCTTTTAAATGTATGTAAGTCACCCCTAAGGTAGGCCTCACAATCCCTAAGGCAGGGTGCTATATGTTGAAAAGTGGAACATGTACTTTTACATGGTCCAGCAGTAAAAACCCTACATTGACGTTTTTACTGTGGAAGTACCCCAACTGGCAAGTATAGGGTTACAGGCTGACATGTCAGCCCTGCTAACTTGTGAATGGGATTATTACAGTTTGTACTATAAGGCATCAAAAGAATCAGTGCATTCCATCTGACATAATGGTTAAATTGAATGTAATGTCACTGGTGGGCAAAATGCAACTTTAGAAGTTGCCACTTTAGTTACCCAAGTTTACAGTGCCTATTTACTGTTGTTCCTGGGGTCTGTCCTACATACAGCTCTCTGCCCTCCTGGGGAGTCGTGCTGAGGACTCCCAAGAAAATTAACTTCGGAGCAAGGTTCCCTCTAAGCTGCGTTCTCCGATGCTTTGAACACGCACACTCAGACTGACATGATGATGCCTTTGTGACCATTTCAAAGAAACTCTTCTTTACTTTCATCTGCTGATGAAGCAGCAAAAGATTCATTGGTAATTTCTCACAGAAATGCTCCGAAAAGCTTGGCACATAAACTTTAGAACACAAAATGCGTGGACTCATTCTTCCTAAAAATTCAGTATCTGAGTACAAAAAGGACAAAAATTGTGCAATGTGTGGTTTTGTGAGTCTGAAAAGAATGGCTATTTTTCATCCATTTCATATTTTGTTCGTGGCAACTTGGTATCCTTTGAAACAAGCATGCAACGTTCATGTTGCTCATCTAACTGAAAATCAAGGCCTACTAAAAACTTACATTTTTGTAATTCTTATTTTACTGGTATGGTGCTAGTCTGGCACAGATCTACACTTTTGCCTTTGAATCCCTGGCTATGGGACCTACGCCAAGGCAATGCACATACATGATTCACATCAAGTGTATTAAATAAGATCTGCCTCAAGGCTTCATTACTGATAGAAAAGGTAACTTTGTACAATGCATAATTAAAATTCGCCCTTCTATGGATATTGGAGCTCAGCATAGCAAAAGAAGGGTATTTGTGTCGCAGAAAACAAATGTTTGGTTAATACAAAGCTCCTAAAGCTCACCAATGATGATAAAACTCTCACAACCAATAACAATATTGAATAAGTCAAGGCCAGTAAAAAGTAATTTGTTTGCAAAGATGTTTGCATTTTCTTTATTTTAATGATGTTTTGTTTAGTTTTGCCACAAGTTTAGACTCTTATTCTGAAGCCACCTAAATTTCCTATTTTAGATGTGAACCTCCATTTAGAGCATCCATATAACTCTGATACCTTCGCACTAATAAAAGCTCTCAATTCGCTTGGTCTCTCTAATTTCATAGTACTGTACCCACAAATCCAGTCAGACGCCTGATGCTGTCTTTAATAATATTGATAATTCTGTCACTTTTGCCCCTCTTTCTCTTATATGCTTGGATCTTTCTAACAAAAAAACAGAGTTTAAAGGGGCGTTCTAGTTAGATTCACATTTTACCCAAACAAAACCACAGAAATGTTGTAGTTATAGTTATATTTATCTGAAGAAACTATAACTTGTGTTGTTAAGTAACTTTAGGTCACGAGTTATGGGTTCTTAACATAAGAATACCTATAAGTATATCTCCATGTTTCTTTGAATGTAAAGTAATATATAATTACTCTACGTTAATACAACCACCACCATGCACATCCAAAGGCAGGGGTTTGGTGTTTGAGTGGGTATATTTTTTTTTAATTGTGCTTTGGATCCACGGATCCTTTGTACAGTTACACTGCGGGACACACTGAGTGCGGCGGTGGACCTGCAGATGGTTGGATCGGCCTAAAAAAATATATATATATTTGGGCAATTTTTGCCCATGAGGGGTCCCTGAGGGAACCCTTCATGTGTCCTATGCGGTCATGATACCTGTATCCTGACCCCTTATGTGTTTTTATACTTTATTTTTCCCCTCCCTCGGCCCAAGCAACAAACAAAATGGCAGTTGCAACTTTCTTTTCAGGGGACAGCCAGCCAATCATGTTGTTGCTTTTTGCCAAATTTGGTGTAAATCCGTTCAGAGGTTCGGGCTGCAGTCATGTTAAAAAAAATGTAAAATCCCTGTAGACCTTTAATGGTTAAAAAGTGTTTTGGGACCCCCCATTTTCTTGGCCCTTGCTTGACGAACCACCCTGAAACTTGCCAGACAGCAGGTGAACTAACTAGCATACGAATTTTAAAAATTTAGTGAAGATTCGCCAAACTGCACCAAACTTATAAGCAAAACAAAAAACGCGTTGTCTATGGGAACAGTTGGTCCTAACTAGAACTACCTACTGGCTGTCATACAGTAGGTAATATATATATTTGGGCATTTGTAGGGTTTATGGTGGGTAAGGGTATTTGGGTGGCAAAGGTATTTATGGGATTAGGGTGGGTATGGGCATTTAAGTGATAAGGGTATTTTTAGGGTTTCGGGTGTGGTAGGTCATTTGGGTGGTAAGTGTGTTTTTAGAGGTTAGGGTGGGTAAAGGTATTTGGGGGGTAAGGTTGTTTTTAGCGTTTAGGGTGGGTAAAGGTATTGAGGTGGTATAGGTATTTTTAGGGTGGGTGAGGACATTTGGGTGGTAAGGGTGTTTAAGGATTTAGGGTGGGTAAGTGTATTTGGGTGGTAAGGGTACTTTAGGGTAGGAAAGACTGGGTAGGAATTCTGCCAGCACCTAGAGGACTCTGAGGATTGTTGGCAATGTGCCCAAGTTCGGCTCACCCCCTTCATGGACCGAGGAATAGTTGCAGCAAGAGTTCCTTCAACCACATTGCATCCTCAACATCCTTTGAACATCTTCAGCATCCTTCTTCCCTCGCATCAGGACATCTTCCACAGGAAATGTCTGCAAGGGATAAAAGTGCCAGGAATTGACTGAAACCCACTTCACCTCCTGAAGTAACGATTTCTGAGGCCCTTGTTGGTCCCCCTGACTGGATCCCCACTGGATCTGGTTGCCTAAAGTAAATCCAAGTGACCACTTATTACACCTAGCCCAAACCTTTTAGTGAGAAAGTTTCCAAGTGTCAAGTTATTTGAAATTGCCAGTCCTTGTTTGTGGATGAGTAAAATGCTTTGAATTACTATACCTTGTAAATTCTGTATCTCTGAAAACGTCCGGTGAATCCTTTTCCTTCTGGTGTCTAAAATTACTTGAAAATACAGTTGGATTTCAATAGTATCTTGTTGATTTCTTCTTTAATTATTTTGGTGTTGTTTAAATGCTTAACACTTGTTCCTTTGTGTCGGCCTTGCTGCTCAGAGCAACAGATACTCAGGGTTGAGCTCAAGGCTTGGCAAAGAGAATCTAAGAGTCCTAAAGGGGTTGGTAAGCATATTACATGGTAAGGTCGCACAACCACACCACATAATACATCCCATTTCCTCAAATGGCTTTTATTCCCACTACTGTCTGGTGCCCAAGAAGGACAGAGTAATTTGTCCTATTTTAGATCGTAACCCTGTCAATGCCTTCCTCCGGAAGGAAAAATTCAAGATCTTCACAGATTCTGTCTGTCCTCAGCCCTGGAGACTGGAAAGTAATATTTTATCTGCAGGCCACCTACTTCCATATTCCCATCCTAAAGACCCATTGGTGCTACCTGCAATTTGTGGTGGACAGAACCGTTATCAGTTTGCTGTGCTCTCTTTTTGTCTCACCATTGCCCCTCAGGTATTCATGAAAGTGGTGGTGTTGGGTTGGTGCTAGCACACCTTGAGAGGTCAGGAATGCCAGTCTTCCCCTACCTGGACAACTGGCTGTTTAAGGTTGGCTTGCTCCAAGCTGTCATCATCACCTCCAACTTATGGCAAACCTCCTGTGATCTTTGGGGTTAATTATCAACGTGCTGAACTAACACCTATCTTCTTCTCAGATGCTCCCCTTCATTAGAGTCATTCTGGATAAGGTTTGGGTTCATGCCTTTCCCCTATCATCAACCTGGGTCCCAACAGCTGGGACTGACTGCCTTCTTCATCCTTCTGGTTAAGCACACCAGTGGACCCAAAATCCAGGGGCCTCTCTGACCCGGTTCAGATTTGGGAGGAGACTGCAAAAGATCTGCAGTGGCGATTGGTGGACCACCATTGGGTCAGTGGCAGATCGCTCTCCCTTCCCCACCCACAGCTGACAGTGGTGACCAATGCTTCACTTCTGGGTTGGCGTGGCCATCTGGGTAGGTTGGAGATCAGAGGCCTCTGGTCTCCGGCAGAGACCCAGCTCCACATCAGTCTTTTGGAACTGAGGAGCATCCGCTTGGTGATGAAAGCCTTCCTTCCACCCACTTGTACTGCCATTTGATGGAGTTTGTTTTGACCAATGACTTTGTGTTTCACCACTGCGCATATTAGTTGCTCAATGTTCACCAGTAGCACATGATATGTTTTGTTCAGTTTAGCCGCCTATGGGCTTTGACATGGCATTAGCCATTGCTTTCTGTATTCAGTTTAGCCGCCTATGGGCTTTGACATTGCATTAGTCATTACATTCTGTATTCTGCCTATTGGCTTTGACATGCTGTATCCAGTCTAGCCGCCTATTGGCTTTGACATTGCATTCCTATTGGCTTTGACATGATGTATTCAGTTTAGCTGCCTATTGACTTTGACATGCTATTACATATTCTGCCTATTGGCTTTGACATGATATCATATATTACATTTTGTAATCAGCTCCGCTGCCTATTGGCTTTGACATGATATTAGACATTGCATTTTGTATTCAGCCCAGCTGCCTATTGGCTTTGACATGATATTATATATTGCATTTTGTATTCAGCTCAGCTGCCTATTGGCTTTGACATGATACTATACATTGCATTTTGTATTCAGCTCAGCTGCCTATGGGCTTTGACATGATATAAGACATTGCATTTTGTATTCAGCTTAGATGCTTATTGGCTTTGACATGACACTAGACATTGCATTTGATACTTAGGTTAGCTGCCCATTGCCTTTAACGTGGAGTTAGACATTGCAGTTGAGAATCCAAGCTGTATTTTTCCAAGCTGTGTTTTTGAACCAAGATGTTTTTCTCACAGTAGACTAGACCTGATAAGAGAGGGTACATGGTGTTGTTCTCTCTGCTTGAGCTTGGGAACAGGAGTAGTCTTGGAGACCTGGCCAGTCTCCAAAAGGCTTGCTCAGTTTCCCAGGTCTGAGAGGAGGGGGCACACCTTTGTAACGAATGTAACAGGCTGCAGAGGGTCAGATTCGAATCTGCCGGACCTCGTGCTGGAGCTTGGCGCCAGCTGCCAGCAATCCCGTGTGGGTAGATGAATCTCTTTCTCGCGGCTGACAGGGGTCATCAGCTTGCAGACCTTAGAAAGATGAAGCTGTAAATAGTTCCCACACGGTGAAGTATTTGTTTTGCTTTGCATTCAATATCTTATAAATATAACCTGCTGTGTATATTGCAAACTGATATATTTTGTTTGATTAACGCGGACTTGAAAGCTACTAATTCGTCATACATAAAAATTGGGGTTGGGGAAGAATTAACAACAATAAAAGTCTTCTTTGACCTCAGAAGTGCATTTCTGTTGTGTTATGTTAGTGCTTAGAAACTAAATAAGAGGAAAGCACTACAATTGGTACCAGAAGTGGGGTCGGTCATTAAGAGGTGATTAAGAGGGTGTTGACGAGTTGGTAGATTTCTAAGTGCACACTTTAAAAGTGTAATTGTTTTTTTGTTGTTTGGAGAATTACAGAAATTGTTTTTTTTTGGAGAATCACAGTAGCACGGCAGACCATGTCTGGGAATGCATGTGTTGATAAACTGCCTGATGGTGCTAAGAAAAACTGTGAATTGTTTTCTGTTTGGGGAATTACAGAAGAAAATGCATGTGTAGCTAAAATGCCTGATAATGCTTTGAGAAATAATTTCTGTTGTACATATGTAGAAAACGTGTGTTTTGGAAGTAATGATGACAGAAAGGTCTGGATACCTTTATCTGCTTACAGAGAAATGCAGGAGAAATGTAGGAAGTTGGAACATGAAAATAGGAATTTACGTGAGCAAATTAGCCCGACTGAAAGTTATAAAAGGGCTGTTTTAGAAGAATCTTTCTTGTCCCATTCCAGTAATGAGGGGGTTAAGACAGCTCCGAGCTGCACTGAGTTTTCGTGTGAGCCAGGGTTTTTGGCAGACAAAATGCATTCCTTAA
Source organism: Pleurodeles waltl (assembly GCF_031143425.1). NCBI lineage: Eukaryota > Metazoa > Chordata > Amphibia > Caudata > Salamandridae > Pleurodeles > Pleurodeles waltl. The sequence goes on from NC_090448.1 coordinate 388,340,705, forward strand.
CTGATAACACGGACGAGAGAGACCAGAATGTGATTTACGAGTTACCGTTGCAAAATGCCCAAGTAAAACGAAAGATTTTAGGGAAAGAGACACCGAGTTTCATTAGCTTGTTTGCCTCATTTGAGAGAAATCCTAACACTTTTGTATATGGTCACTGTGAAAAATAATATGCAGCTGCGCGCTTGTGATTTGGCAAATGAAATAATGCAGACTTTAGGTTTCTGCGCAGTGCAAGAAGGAAATACTTATGTACATGTAATTCAAGAACAAGGGAAGAAAATAGTGCCCCTAGCTAGGATCATACACTGGATCTGGTACTTGCAAGACAGGGCTAGAGTACCACAGATAAAAGAATTACCAATGAAATTGTGTGCACCATTTGAATTCGTGTCCACTGAAGATAAAAAGCATGTTTGTTTTACTAATGATTCATTGACTGAAATTTTGTTTTCTGGCACCGTAGAAGGAACAGCGTTGTATCAGATTTTAAAGCAAGAGCTACGTGAGATGTGTCATTTTTACGCTGATTTTTGGTTTATTGCTAATGTTTTAGCACCTAACTGGTTCAATTACCTTGCAGATGTTAATGAGAAAAATGCAGAGAGAGAAGTGTACACCCAGAATTCTGCCTTAGTGGGGATGGCTAAGTGGGTGCCCCAGAAATGTGAACAGCTGAGAGAAAAAGCCACTTACAGGTGGGCAGAGATGAGAGAGATGCACATTCCCCTAGTTTTGATAAAAACTGTGCAGCACGCACAAAAGCAATCTGTCATGCAAGCAGTCACAGAGCAGTTGGGGAGAGGAAAGTTACCAGAACAGAAATGGCAAATTGATCAGGTTTTAGGGAGAGTGATTGCTGCAAATTACCAAGGAAAAATCGAAATTATGCTGATACCTAGAAAAGAATCTGATTTATTCATACAAATTGGAGACAGAATGGCCCAAATTGACAAAAGTGCAGTGAATGGAGGTTTGGTAAAGAATGAGTCTGCCCCAGCCCTTCTGACAGTGCAAGAAAAGGGAAGCTGTGGCGCAGCAGATAAAAACCTCAGTGATGATGTGTGGGCTGAAGCCCCAAGTGACCCTCCAGAACCTGCAGAAAATATAACAAAGGGCCTCAAAAACGTCCTGCTGATTATAATACAGGGAAAGAAAGAGGAAGGGTGCAGTTTAAATGAAAAATGTTATTTGCATACTTGTTTCTTTTGCAGATCCTACCACGTTTCGCCACTGTCCCTGAGTGTGCTGTGTGGTCCCCTTTCCAGTGTGTGCGTGTGGGGTCGGGGAAGGGACCGAACCCCCAACCTGAACCTGGCTGAGTAAAGTGCCAGCACCATGGATCCATTTTGCGCAAACTGCGCCTTCAGTTCAAGTTCAACTTGTTTGATTGCATTCTTCCACTGGAACTAAGCTGTGTTTTTTTTTTTTTTTCCCTTCTCGTATGGAACTCTGACTTTTGCTTATCTTCCAGAAAACCTTTCAAGTGGACCGTGCACCTTTACATGAGTAGTACTCATGCTACATCAAATTGCTAACACTGTTGAATTAGAGACTCACTCAGAGTATAAAAATTGCCCAGTCTTTTCTATGTAGATGTATCTGATGTGAAAGGTTATGAGATCAATGTGTTAATTCACTTCTATTGCTTTACAGGGATTGTTTTGATCATTCAAATGTGACTTGCTGATAATGTTTTTTTTTTGTGCTGATGTTTTTTTTGTTTTTGTTTGAAACAGGAGATATGTGAAACAAAAATTCATTGGTCAAAGGGCGGAATGTACTGCCATTTGATGGAGTTTGTTTTGACCAATGACTTTGTGTTTCACCACTGCGCATATTAGTTGCTCAATGTTCACCAGTAGCACATGATATGTTTTGTTCAGTTTAGCCGCCTATGGGCTTTGACATGGCATTAGCCATTGCTTTCTGTATTCAGTTTAGCCGCCTATGGGCTTTGACATTGCATTAGTCATTACATTCTGTATTCTGCCTATTGGCTTTGACATGCTGTATCCAGTCTAGCCGCCTATTGGCTTTGACATTGCATTCCTATTGGCTTTGACATGATGTATTCAGTTTAGCTGCCTATTGACTTTGACATGCTATTAGATATTCTGCCTATTGGCTTTGACATGATATCATATATTACATTTTGTATTCAGCTCCGCTGCCTATTGGCTTTGACATGATATTAGACATTGCATTTTGTATTCAGCTCAGCTGCCTATTGGCTTTGACATGATATTATATATTGCATTTTGTATTCAGCTCAGCTGCCTATTGGCTTTGACATGATACTATACATTGCATTTTGTATTCAGCTCAGCTGCCTATGGGCTTTGACATGATATAAGACATTGCATTTTGTATTCAGCTTAGATGCTTATTGGCTTTGACATGACACTAGACATTGCATTTGATACTTAGGTTAGCTGCCCATTGCCTTTAACGTGGAGTTAGACATTGCAGTTGAGAATCCAAGCTGTATTTTTCCAAGCTGTGTTTTTGAACCAAGATGTTTTTCTCACAGTAGACTAGACCTGATAAGAGAGGGTACATGGTGTTGTTCTCTCTGCTTGAGCTTGGGAACAGGAGTAGTCTTGGAGACCTGGCCAGTCTCCAAAAGGCTTGCTCAGTTTCCCAGGTCTGAGAGGAGGGGGCACACCTTTGTAACGAATGTAACAGGCTGCAGAGGGTCAGATTCGAATCTGCCGGACCTCGTGCTGGAGCTTGGCGCCAGCTGCCAGCAATCCCGTGTGGGTAGATGAATCTCTTTCTCGCGGCTGACAGGGGTCATCAGCTTGCAGACCTTAGAAAGATGAAGCTGTAAATAGTTCCCACACGGTGAAGTATTTGTTTTGCTTTGCATTCAATATCTTATAAATATAACCTGCTGTGTATATTGCAAACTGATATATTTTGTTTGATTAACGCAGACTTGAAAGCTACTAATTCGTCATACATAAAAATTGGGGTTGGGGAAGAATTAACAACAATAAAAGTCTTCTTTGACCTCAGAAGTGCATTTCTGTTGTGTTATGTTAGTGCTTAGAAACTAAATAAGAGGAAAGCACTACACCACTAAACGCAGGCTGGTACAGGTGCCCAAAGAGAACACTACTGCCGTATGGTACTGCAACAAACAGGGCATGGTGGGGTCATGGACCCTGTGCCAGGAGTCCCTGTATCTCTGGAAACGGCTTGACCCCAAGGACTTTTCTTGGTGGTGAACCACCTGGCAGGATTGTTTAATATCAGGGTAGGCAAGCTCAGCCATCGGAGCCTAGTGGATTACAAGTGCCAGTTACACCTGGAGGTGGTGCAAGGCCTCTTCTGTGAATCAGGAAAATCTAGGCTTGATCTGTTTGCAATTGCAGAGAACATTCAATGTCAGCACTTCTGCACCTTGTCATTTCTAAGGCATTTCTCACTCAGAGACACATTCCAAATAGAGTGAAACTCTGGATTCCTATATGCCTTTCTGCCCAAACTACTCCCGCCCTAAGTTCTCAAGATCAGGCTCAACCGAGCCCAGGTCTTCCTAGAGGCCCTTTAATGGGCACAGAGAGTATGATATCCAAAAATCCTGGGCATGAGCATCTGTTCTCTGATCAGGCTGCCCCTCTGTGAGGATCTGCTGTTGCAGCAACAGGGCAAGGTTCTACACCTGGCCTTTGCAATTTCCTACTTCACTGAGCAGCCTTCCTTCGAAGATGGTTGATGTGATTTTGACAGCCAGTCGTCCCTTGCCAAAAAATGTATAAACCTGTTGTTGGGACAGGTTTGGGGCTTGGTGGGGTACTCAGCAGATTGCCTCCACGTCAAGTTTTCAGATGTTTTGTTATTTGTTTTGTCTCTACCCCGACAAGTCCTCGCCCTGGGCAAAGTTAAAGGGGACCTTTCGCTCTTTTGGCATTGTTGTGATTGGCGGATCAGCCCTCTGTGTTTATGCCTCCAGTTGCCATAGGATTTTTGAAAGAGCAACTACATTTGTTTCCTTCCTTCCCCTTCATCATGACACAGTGGGACCTTCACTTGGTCCTCACTTTTCTGATGTGCACTCCATTTGAGCTGCTTCACAGCTGTTCCTTGTGACTCTTCATCCTTATGATAGGTTTCCTCGTCACTTTTATGTTGGCCCAGCGTATGAGTGAGCTTCTAGCTCTTTTCTCAACCCACTGTCTACCACCTATTTTTCAGACAAACTGGTTCTGTGGATCTGGGCATCCTTTTTGCCTGAAGCTGTGACACCGTTCCACATCGGTCAAAATTCCACCTTGCCAGTGTTCTATTCTCTGCCTCACCCCTCTAAGCAGGAGAAGAGACTCAGTAACTTGGATCCCGAGAGAGTGATGAGCTTCTACATTTCTCCTACCAAAGAACACCAGGTGAATGATCAACTCTTTGTAGGGTTTGCTGGAGTGAAAAAAGCAAGGCTGTGCAAAGTAGAACAGTCTTCTGCTCTGTGTGCTCTTCATTAAGATCTGCTATGCACTGGCTAAAAAGCAACCGCCAGAAGGACTGCATGTTCAATCTCTCGGGGACCAAGTTGCTACCACTGCATGTGCATGAGGAGTCCCTGTCCTGGACATTTGTCAGGCAGCTATGTGGGCATCCCTCCATATGTTCAAGAAGCACTACAGTCTGGTTTGCAGAGCGGGGCATATTGCTTGTCCTGTAGGACTTTATGGGTTAAGTCCATCCACAGACTCACCTCCAGATAATTCAGGTAAGTACTGCTTTGGTATCTTTTCAAAATATATCCAAAGGTGAAGAATCTGTGGTAAAAGTCTCTATCGGAAGAACAAGTTCCTTACCTTCGGAAACGTTCTTTCTGGTGGAGCCTCTATCTAGCCACAGAGTGTCTTTGTTGTGGGTCTGATTCACTGCAAGTGCAAATTCATGCTTGTTTACTTACAGTCACAGCATGGACACATGTTTTAAATTGGGTTATAAAACTTTCTTGTATTACCGTGGCAATAGTTGACAAGGCCAGGACCACTCACCTGAAATCCAGGCGTCCGCAGGAGTGAAGCATGAAGTCTACACCCCTATGGACTAGTCCTCCACAACTGAAGAGCACAGGCTGTGAGCAAATAGTTCAGAGGGGGGAATGGGCAGGAAAATAGGGATGGGAATAGGAAGAGAAGACAAACACTGGACTGTTGTGATTCTGGAACTGGGCCTGTTTGTCTACTTGGTGTGAAACTTGTCAGTTTTAAATTTGTCTTATCAGGTTTTGCAGTAGCTCAAGGAAAGCTTTCTCAAGGCTCCGTTCTTGGCCTGTATTGCTCTAATTCACTACTAAGGGACTGATTTTCATATCTTAGTGCAGCTACTTCTGCCTGAACTAGGGACAAGGCCTGGGTGAGATCTGTCATGGTTGGTTCGGACTTACACATCTTCGCTTAGGCGGAATTAATTTTTGTGGGCTTGGCTTTCTTAGAAGGCCAGCACCACTCACCTGAAATCCTGGCTTCCGCAGGAGTCAAATGTGAAGCCCACACTCCTATCTACTAGTCTTCCACAACTGAAGAGCACAGACTGTGAGCCAATAGTCTCAAGAGGGGTGGGGTAGGGAAATAGAGATGGGAATAGGAAAAGAAGACAAACACTGGACTGCTACAATTCTGCGACTGCAGTTCTGGCGTGGTGATTTGAGACCCTGAGCAAGAGAAATCAAACGCAATTAGGGCACCAGATTCCACAACCAACTTTCTTCTAACTATTACATAATCTTTTGACTGTTGTTAATAAGCACACTCACCAATGTACTGTTTGTTAAATCAGTGATTGCTCACCAGGGAACTTTTAGCCAGCACAACTCAGGGAATCAGCAAGAAAACTTTTCTCAAGGAAGATCGCATGACCTATCATTTGTTAATATTGTACTCTGTACTTTTTTTTTATGCAACACTTATTTGCAGTTTTCTAATGTCATTAGGCACTATTCAATTATAAACATAATTGTAAGTCATTGTAAGCGTTGATACACTTTTGCCTTTAGAAGGAGCAACTTGTACCTCACAGAAAACCTATTAACTGCATAAGAAGACTTTAATACAATACTGTGACAGGCTGAACGGTATAAACCAGACTGAGACCGGATGTTATGGTAAAACAAAACAAGGGTTTTTTTATTTGTGTTCGTTCTCCCCCTTTTCTTTAGTTCAGAACAAAAGAATTGTATAGTCCGCACTGGGGTTCTTTGGGGTTGTGGTCTCTTCACTCCTCGTAACACTGTGTTCCTTCTTCTTCCCTAGGTCGGTGAATTCGGAGTAACGCGGCGAGCTCCAGTGGATTACCGGCAAAGAAAACAGAACAATGCCAAGGTAAGTGATGGGTTGCTTTCTGGGGTACTCTTCTTATAAAGAGGGGGGGGGGGGGGAAAGGTTGTAGGGGAATAGGGTAGTGTGCAGGGGTAACGGTGCACAGGATAAAGAATAGTGGTGACGGGGTTTAGTGCGCACACCGGGTTCCCAAGTTTACTTAGGATAGTCCGTCTCTTTCTTTTATCTATGTCACACCTGTGCCCCTTCCCTTATTGTCTTCCCCGGCTCCCCGTTTCCCTTCCCCGGTGTCTTTTTAAATTTAAATTCCCCTGTTCCCAGGATGGACCGTACCTTGGTAAGCCACGACCCTCCTGGGTCGTGGCTGGCTCCTGGGTGTTCCGGCTCCGGTCCCTCGTCGTCCGTGGCTCCTCCTTCTGCTGCTTCCTCGGTTGGTTCGATGCTCCGCTCCTCAGTGCCTGCACTCTGCACGTCCTCCTTCTCTCCTTCCACTCGTTCCTCTTGCCGGCCGCGGACAGTCCTTTTACCCTCCTCGGTGTCCCGGAAGTGTTCGAGCATTTCCCCGGAAACAGGGAAACGCGTCAGCAATGCCGAGAGCGTTCCCATGGTAACATGGGAACGCGGAACTGACGTGTCGGTCTTGTCCGGCCTGGAGACTGCTGCCGTTGCCAGAGGCGATTTCGGGTCGGCCCGACCACACACCCCATCCCAAGATCGGTCCTGATCGAGGACCGGAGAAGAACAGGGAAATCAGGACAAGTAATCCGCAGGGCCCTGTTGCGAACCAGGGACATGGCAAACCTGGAAGGTAAAAGGCTGTAGCTCAAGGAACCATCGTAGGATTCTAGAGTTGGAATCCTTATGGGAGGCAAGCCAGGTAAGGAAAGCGTGATCGGTATACAATATAAATGGTCTGCCCAGAAGGTAATATTGCAGGTTCTCCACCGCCCACTTAATGGCCAAGCATTCCTTTTCAATGATAGGATAATGACATTCACGGGAAAGAAGTTTCCTGCTTATGAACACAATCGGGTGATCCCTGCCTTCTTCATCAGGCTGTGCGAGTACTGCTCCAAGTCCCACGTTAGAAGCATCTGTGTACAGATGAAAAGGTCTAGAGAAATCGGGCCATTGTAAGACAGGATCTGATGTAAGAGAGGATTTCAACCGCTCAAAACTAGCCTTTTGACCCTCCGTAAAGGGTCCTAACTTGTTAGGATGACGTTTGGATAACAGGTCAGTCAGGGGGGCTGCGATAGTGGAATATCCTGGAATAAACCTACGGTAGTAACCTACTAAACCTAGGAAGGAACGAAGGTCTTTTTTTTGTTTTAGGGGTTGGGGCTTGGTTAATGGCTTCAACCTTCTTTACTTGTGGTTGTACGGTACCATTGCCTATCTTATACCTTAGGTACAGTATGTCAGTGTTTCCTAAGATACACTTCTTGGGATTGGCCGTCAATCCAGCCTCTGCTAGTGTGGTAAAGATTTGATTGAGATGGTGTAGATGGTCTGACCAGGTGTCGCTAAAAATAACGACATCGTCTAGATAGGCTGCAGCGAACGTATGAAAAAGTTTTAATAGTCTATCCATTAATCTCTGAAAGGTAGCCGGGGCTCCGTGGAGACCAAAGGGTAACACTGTGAAGTGATAAAGACCGGACTGTGTCGAGAAGGCCGTTTTCTCTTTATCTTCTGGGGAAAGGGGAATCTGCCAATATCCTTTAGTAAGGTCTAATGTAGACAAATATTTGGCTTTCCCTAGCTTCTCGAGGACATCATCTACTCGGGGAATGGGATATGTGTCGAACATGGATATTGCATTGAGTTTACGGAAATCAATACAAAATCGGACTGATCCGTCCGGTTTCGGAACCAGGACTACTGGAGAGCTCCAAGGGCTACTGGAGGGTTCAATTACTCCTAAGGTCATCATTTTTTCTAATTCCTCTTCTATGATATGTTTCCTAGCCTCGGGAATACGATAAGGACGTAGTCTGATAGTTTGTCCTGGGGTTGTTTTTATTTTATGAAAGATCAGGGAAGTTCATCCTGGTATTTCTGAAAAAAACATGTGGGTACTGATTTACCAAGGAGAACAGCTGCTGCCTTTCTGACATTGTCAGAGAGGTGTTGACAGAGGGCATATTTTCTTTTCCCTGATTTCCAAAAGGGAACAGTTCTATGTCTAACTCCTTATTGTTAGAGACAAGACAGCCCCTCTCCACTGTCTCGTCGACCTCCTCTACTGCTTCCCATTTCTTGAGGAGGTTCACATGGTAAATTTGTTTTTTTTTGGGGCTGATACTTAATTCTATAAGATAAGTGACGGGTGATACTGCTCTAATAACCCTATAGGGTCCTTGCCATTTAGCCAATAATTTTGTTTCCGAAGTAGGTCGCATTATCAAGACTTGATCATTCGGAAGGAATGTACGTAGTTTACTTCCTCTATCATAATATTGTTTTTGGGTCTCTTGGGCCTTTTCTAGATGTTGCCGTACATCTTCCCATAGGTCTTTTAAGTGGCTTTTAAGTTTCTGGACATATTCTAACAAGGGCCTTCCTTCCTCTTCCTCTTCTTCTTCCCATGTTTCTACGGCCATATCCAAAAGCCCACGGGGTTGCCTTCCGAAAACCAGTTCGAACGGGCTATGTCCCGTTGAAGCCTGTTCATGGGTTCTAATAGCATAGAGGACTAACGGTAATTTTTGGTCCCAATCTCTTCCCGAGTCATCAACAACCTTTCTTAATAGGGTTTTAATGGTCCGGTTATATCTTTCTACCAGACCGTCTGTCTGGGGATGATAGACTGAAGTTTTTATTTGGGTAATTCCCAGTACCCGACATATTTGTTTCATGAGGTTCGACATGAATGGTGTACCTTGGTCAGTGAGGATCTCTTGGGGAAACCCTATCCTAGAGAATACCGTTACCATAGCCTGTGCCACTGATTTGGTTGTCATGCTTGATAGGGGAAGGGCTTCGGGGTATCTTGTCGCATAGTCTACCATAACTAAAATATAAGTATGTCCTCTAGATGAAGGAAGTAGGGGTCCAATTAAATCCATTCCCACCCTGCTAAAGGGAATATCAATGATAGGAAGAGGTATTAGGGGTGCTTTCCTGGGTCTGCCTGGTTCGGTAAGTTGACATCTAGGGCATTGTAAGCAATATTTCCTAATTTGTGCAAAAACTCCTGGCCAGTAAAACTTCCTGAGGAGATATTCTTTGTTTTTTTCTCTGCCGAAATGTCCCCCCCCCCCGGCTGATTGTGTGCTAGAAAGAGTACTTGGTTCTTATAAGCTTCTGGGACTACTAATTGGTGTTTGTGTTCCCCTGTTCTGGTAGTAGTAACCCTATAAAGAAGATTTTTTTTTACTAAGAAATAGGGACCCACCTCATCTGTCTCTTCGGATTTCGCTGTTCTCCACGCATGTGTGAGGGTAGGGTCCTCTCTCTGATGTTGTCGGAAGCTGATGGGGCCGCTATGGTTCTCGGCTATTATTCTTATAGGGCATTTGTTCTCTTTGGTTGCCTGAAATTTCAATCTCTCATACCTTTTTTCTCTGCGGGAAAGTTTCCTGCGTTGTGGGGGACACTCAATGGGGTTACCAAAAAAGGGAGCTTCCTTCCACCACTCGAGGTTCTCCGTCTGGGTCTGAGTACAATCTAAGAGTTGTTGGAAATGTACATAGTCTGTGCCGATAATACACTCATCAATCAATTGGTCCATAACTCCCATAGGAAGGAAGTCTCTGTATTTTCCCCACTCGAGCTCAACTACCATAAGGGGGTACTGCTCTTTGTCGCCATGTATACAGCAGATGGTAACCCATTGTCTGGGGTTCTCATCCATAGTACCTATCAGATTTTGGCGAATGACGGATTGACTACAACCTGAGTCTATGAGGGCAGAGAGGGACCGTCCATTTATTTTTATGTTCTGTTTAAATCTGGCATGCCCCCCTCCAGTGCATAGGACTCTTCGTCGGGTTAGACCTATCTCCATAGGTTCCACTCCTTCTACTTTCCTGGGGCATGTGCGGGCTATATGACCCCATTCTCCACAGTTAAAACACTGGGGCCCCTGCATTGGGTGACCCTCCCCTTGTTTACGGGGACTCGGTTCCTCCAAAGAATATCTCGGGACGGGTTTTGGTGGTGGTGCGAGGGGTTTTATGTTGAGACGAGGTGGTGGTGGTCTCACGTCGGCGGACCTGTGAAAAGCACAGGCCAAATCTATGGCAAGCTCTGTATCCACCTTTGGATGTTGCCTTATCCAATTTTTAGTACTAGTGGGTAGGGAGTCCAAATATTGCTCTAGAATGACTGTCTTTATGACGTCTTCTCCATTGGTTCCTATTGGGCCTAACCACTTGAGTGCTAAATCTTTCACCCTAAAGTAAAAGGTTCGGGGATCCTCATTTTGTCCCCATTTTACCTTTCGAAATTTTACTCTATAGTACTCTGTATCGTGGCCAACCAGTTCCAAAATGCTCTTTATGTCTTGGTAGGATGTGGTACCACCCGGATTAGCTGCTTGATAGGCCGCCTGCATAAGTCCTGTGAGTAATGGGGCGATGTATTGTCCCCATCGTTCCTCCGGCCATTGGGCGGAGGAAGCCACCCTTTTGAAGTTGGTAAAGAAAGAGTCCGGGTCTTCCCCCTCCTGGAATTTTTGAAGAACTGAACTAGGGACATTAGGATGCACTTTACTGGCGGCTATTGTTTCTGTTAATTTTTTCATTGCCGTCTCATGCACCAGTTGGTTGTTTGCTAAGATAGTCGCTTGGCTCTTTAGGGCCGACTGTAAGGCCTCCCTATCCTCCTTTGCCTCTCGTTGGTGAGCCTCCCACACCAACTGTAAATGGCGCTGACCTTCGGCCAGCTGTTTAATCATGTCCTCTAAAGTAGGGCTCTCACTCATTGTCTATACCGTTCTTAGCCTGAGGGGAAAAATCCCACTTCTGACACCACTGTGACAGGCTGAACGGTATAAACCAGACTGAGACCCGATGTTATGGTAAAACAAAACGAGTTTTTTTTTATTTGTGTTCGTTCTCCCCCTTTTCTTTAGTTCAGAACAAAATAATTTTATAGTCCGCACTGGGGTTCTTTGGGGTTGTGGTCTCTGCACTCCTCGTAACACTGTGTTCCTTCTTCTTCCCTAGGTCGGTGAATTCGGAGTAACGCGGCGAGCTCCAGTGGATTACCGGCAAAGAAAACAGAACAATGCCAAGGTAAGTGATGGGTTGCTTTCTGGGGTGCTCTTCTTATAAAGAGGGGGGGGGGGAAAGGTTGTAGGGGAATAGGGTAGTGTGCAGGGGTAACGGTGCACAGGATAAAGAATAGTGGTGACGGGGTTTAGTGCGCACACCGGGTTCCCAAGTTTACTTAGGATAGTCCGTCTCTTTCTTTTATCTATGTCACACCTGTGCCCCTTCCCTTATTGTCTTCCCCGGCTCCCCGTTTCCCTTCCCCGGTGTCTTTTTAAATTTAAATTCCCCTGTTCCCAGGATGGACCGTACCTTGGTAAGCCACGACCCTCCTGGGTCGTGGCTGGCTCCTGGGTGTTCCGGCTCCGGTCCCTCGTCGTCCGTGGCTCCTCCTTCTGCTGCTTCCTTGGTTGGTTCGATGCTCCGCTCCTCAGTGCCTGCACTCTGCACGTCCTCCTTCTCTCCTTCCACTCGTTCCTCTTGCCGGCCGCGGACCGTCCTTTTACCCTCCTCGGTGTCCCGGAAGTGTTCGAGCGTTTCCCCGGAAACAGGGAAACGCGTCAGCAATGCCGAGAGCGTTCCCATGGTAACATGGGTACGCGGAACTGACGTGTCGATCTTGTCCGGCCTGGAGACTGCTGCCGTTGCCAGAGGCGATTTCGGGTCGGCCCGACCACAAATACTTAGGCATTAGCACTTTTGTCACTGATGTTCTGTTTTGATACAGACTGGTCCAGAATCCAGGGTGTAACAAAAAACCAACTCTTCTAGTTAAAATGCCATCATAGATATGATCATATTTGTGTACTGACCTGTGTCCTCCAGGAGTGCGGTGGGCACGAGAAAGAAGCTTACGATTTGTTTGTTTTTCTTTTCTTTTTGCAGGAAATCTGGACCGCTGTCCCTGGAGCCGAAGAGCTGGAGTGCAGGAGGAGAGACAAAGAGGCAGCGACCCGAAACTGGAAGAGAAGGAAGGAGTAGGAAGGAGGAAGCAGCATCAGGAGCCAGTCCACAGGAACTGAGAAGGAAGGTAGGAAGCTTGAAGCCAAGCAATGCGAGCAACCCAGTTTAAATAGAATTGCTTGCACGCTGGTAAGCACAGTTGGGCAGGGTGAGTCAATTGTCTCCACAATTTGAAAGGCAAAGCCTGGTAATGGGCAGAAGGCACGAAGATGAGTCATTTTTCAGCATCCATGTGTTGAAAGGCAAGGCCTGGTAACGTGTGGAAGCCACGAAGCAAGAGGAGTGCTTTAAACATACCAAGTACACTGTGCATATGCAAACACAATATTTAAAATATGATCTGCCTCTCTAAAGTCAGGACACAGGCAATATGGGAGGGAGGGAGGCCTAGGGGGTCATTCTTTTGATTATTATGAGTCACAATATTGTAAAAGGGGGTTTCAGACAGTGCATAATGTGCGCATCATAACAGTACCTCCACCAAAGGTCTTCTGACTGGGTGTGGTTTAGAGACGAAGCAGTCAGGGAAGAGTCACACCAATCTTGGGGCATGAACATGAACTGCAGGCTCCCAAGAACACTCCTCAGGTGGGTATCCCTTCCAAGCAATCAGATAAAACAATCATCTTTGTCGTCTACAAGAGTCCAGGATGCGATGTACCTCAAATTCTTCATGGTTATCAACTGTGACTGGAAGTGGAAAAAGTAATGGTTGTGTAGTAGGAGTGGCTTACGGAGCGAGGTGTGAAATACCGGATGGATACGATATTCATTAGGAAGAGCAAGTTTCATCACTACTGGATTGATTTTCTTTTGAATGGGAAAAGGACCTATAAATCTGGTTTGTACTTTTTTAGGCCCTGTCATTGATAGGTGTTGTATATTCACCCATACTAGATCCTCCTTAACATAATCTGGTGATGGGTTACAATGTCTGTCTGCTTGTTTTTTCATGCGCTCCTGTGTCATCTGTAGTTGGAGTTTAGCTTTTTCCCAGATGTCTTGTAGTTCAGTGATGTCTGCATGTACTGCAGGCACTTTTTTGGACAATTGGAAGGGCAGGAGCCTTGGGTGAGAACCTAGAGTATAGTTGAATGGGGTCATGGCATATGCTGAATGTGTGCTATTATTATGCACAAACTCTGCTAGCGGCAAAGCCTGAACCCAAAAACTAGATAAGGTGGCCAATATCCAACATAGATACTGTTCCATTGTCTCATTAGTTCTCTCCATTTGACCGTCCTTTTGGGGGTGATGTGTGGAGGATAAAAGATGGTCAATATGTAGGAATGAAGACATTTCTTGCCAAAATTTGGCCACAAATTGAGGGCCACGATCTGAGACTATAATGGGGGGCAAACCATGGAGACGAACAATGTTTTGTATAAAAGGTTCCACCAAATCCTTTGCTTACGGTAATTATGGGAGTAAATTAAGACTTCGTAGTAAACATGTCTACTACTACCTGTATGCTGGTGTATCTATGCTCTCTTGGTAGATCTGTCACAAAGCCCATACTATTGGTATGCCATGGTACGGGTGGAACTGTGAGAGGGACTAATAATCCCGTTTGGGCTGTATGAGATGACTTATTACAAGTGCATATAGGGCAAGAATGTGCAAAAGACTGTAAAATCATTATCAATGGACACCCACAAAAACCATCATGTACATAATTCCATGGTTTTATTCTCTCCTGGATGCCCAGATAGAGTTGACAAATGGCACCATTGTAATATCAGTTCTTGAATGGGGTGATGGCATATGCTGAATGTGTGCTATTATTATGCACAAACTCTGCTAGCGGCAAAGCGTGAACCCAAAAACTAGATAAGGTGGCCAATATCCAACATAGATACTGTTCCATTGTCTCATTAGTTCTCTCCATTTGACCGTCCTTTTGAGGGTGATGTGTGGAGGATAAAAGATGGTCAATATGTAGGGATGAAGACATGTCTTGCTAAAATTTGGCCACAAATTGAGGGCCACGATCTGAGACTATAATGGGGGGCAAACCATCAAGACGAACAATGTTTTGTATAAAAGGTTCCACCAAATCCTTTGCTCACTGTAATTATGGGAGTAAATTAAGACATCTTAGTAAACATGTCTACTACTACCCGAATGCTGGTGTATCTATGCTCTCTTGGTAGATCTGTCACAAAGCCCATACTATTGGTATGCCATGGTACGGGTGGAACTGCGAGAGGGACTAATAATCCTGTTTGGGCTGTATGAGATGACTTATTACAAGTGCATATAGGGCAAGAATGTGCAAAAGCCTGTAAAATCTTTATCAAGGGACACCCACAAAAACCATCATGTACATAATTCCATGGTTTTATTCTCTCCTGGATGCCCAGATAGAGTTGACAAATGGCACCATTGTAATATCAGTTCTTGCAGGTTTATTGGGATAAATAAATGTTGCTCATGTTAAAACAACTCATCTGAGATAGAATGGTGTGGATGTTTTAACCATTGCTCTGCATTCTCATTCTGTAAGGACTTTTTTAATTGGTCCAAAAAGGGAAGATTAGAACAAGAACCAATTATTCTTTCTAGAGAAATCATGGGTATGGGTTTTTTGATGTTTTGTTATTTTTGAGGGGAAACATGAATGCGTGAGAAGACATCTGTCTTTAGTTTTTATGCCCCTGGTCTATAAGTAATCACAAAGTCAAATTCATTGAAGAATGACACCCATCTCATTTGTCGTGGTGTTAGCGCCCTTGCTGACTTAATAAATGGAAGATTTTTGTGATCAGAGTAAATGGTGATAGGAAATCATGCCCCCCATAAATGATGGCGCTATTTCTGAATAGTTAATTTTATCATCAACAGCTCCCTGTCAGCAATGGTGTGATTTTGTTCTGCTGGTAAGAGCTTTTTGAAGAAATAGGCTATCCGATGCATGTTTCCTGTTTCACGGTCATGTTGAGATAAACCCCCCCCCAACTGCCAACTAGGAAACATCTGCCTCAACATAGAATAGCAGAGATGGTCGTGGTGCTTCAGAACTGGAGCAGTGGTGAAACTTGTTTTCAATTTGTCAAATGCGATTTATGCTTCTTGTGACCGATGAAAAGGTACCCCTTCCTTTAATAAGCATGTGATTAGGGTGACTGTGTTGGAAAAATGCATTATGAAATGCCAATAGAACACCATCTGCACCGCTTTAACTCATGTGGGGGTAGGCCAACATAAGATAGCTTCAGTCTTTTTTGTGTCCATATGAATACCTTAGGGTGATAGAATAAATCCCCCAAACTCTCCCTGAGAGACATGAAAGAGATATTTCTTGAGTTTTGCATACAGCTGATGTTCCCGTAACTTCATTTATAAAACTTGAAACCCAAACAACACAATATTCAAATAAGCCATACTTTGTAATTCTCTGACCTGTATGAGACGGTAAGCTGCATGAAGGTCGAGCTTAGTAAAAATGGTGGCCTTTCGCACCTGATCCAGTAGTACCTGAATTAAAGGTAATGGGTACTTGTTTTCCACAGTCACTTTATTAAGTGCCCTGTAGTCAATGCAAGCTCTAAGTTCTCTGTTCTTTATGGAAACAAAAAATAGAGGGGAAATCACAGAAGAAAAGGAATGCTATATGAAACCAATGGGCAGCAGTTCATCCACATATTGTTTGAGGTGTTGGGTTTCTGGCTCTGACAAGGCATAAACTCTACTGCATAGTAAGGTTGCGCCAGGTATCAAATCAATGTGGCAGTCAGAACTGCGATGCAGAGGTAAACTAGTTGTCTGAATCTTGTTGAAGACATCCGCATAAGATTGATACTGTTTTGAGAGCTAAATGGTTCCAATTGTTGTCGTTATTGTGCATAACAATGGGGAATCCCAGTTGGGAGCTTCTTGGTAACGATATTGCAAACAAAATTTGGAATACAGCGTAACAGCACAAGCCTCCCAATCAATTCTTGGGTTGTGCTGTTGAAGTCATGGCATACCTAAGATGGCCCCAAACGTTGGGGTATCAA
The DNA here is from genome assembly GCF_031143425.1 of Pleurodeles waltl. Lineage (NCBI taxonomy): Eukaryota > Metazoa > Chordata > Amphibia > Caudata > Salamandridae > Pleurodeles > Pleurodeles waltl. The sequence goes on from NC_090448.1 coordinate 388,357,178, forward strand.
TGAGATAAAAACTAATGGATTCAGAGTGCCCATTGTCACAAATTAGAAACATGGGTTCTGAATAGAACATGGGCCCGGAGGACAACTCTGAGGCATACCCTGCTCGAACTGGCTCTGGTTCTTGTTTATGCAAGAACGATTTACCCAAAGATTTGGCTAGCAAGATATCTAAACAAGCATTGGCAAAGCCAATAGGTGTCATCTTTGTTTTTTCTTTTGCATTCAATCTTACTAAATGGATTATAAATATTAGAAAAAGGTTATAATAATGTTTGTTTTAAATTTGATAAACTGTTAATAGTTGTTCATGTTGTGGTGTATGTTGAATTAATATCCCACGGTTTCAAACTTGTAATTTGTACCTTACTTAATATGGCATTGTATTAGATTAAAGCAATGTGTAGTTAGTAAAGTGCTACTGCACTTGCTGCATCATTCAAATCATGACCTTAATGCCTGCAAGATAACTGCACTTGTGACTGCCTGTTTAGCAGTAAAAGTTAGCAATAATCTGTGTTTAGAGGGGTTCTGACACGTTTTGGTACCGGTGCCATGGCACCTGCTGCACCATTCAAATCATGACCCTAATGCCTGCAAGGTATCTCCACTTGTGATTGCCTGTTTAGTAGTAAAATATAGCAATATTTGGTGCTTAGAGAAGTTCTGACAACTTTTGGGCCTGGTGCCACTGCACCTTCTGCCCCATTGCAAGTGCATGACGCTGTTGCCTACAAGGTAACTGCACTTGTGACTGCCTGTTTAGCAGTACAATATAACTATTTTTGGTGTTTAGTGGGGTTCTTGGAGCTTTTTGGCACCATGTCACTGTACCTACTGCACCACTAAAACCATGACCCTAGTGCCTGCAAGGTAACTGCACTTGTGACTGTCTGTTTAGTAGTAAAATTTAGCAATAGACAGTGTTTATAGGGGTTCTGACCTCTTGTGGCACCTGTGCCACTGAACCAGCTGCACCATTAAAACCATGACCCTACTGTCTGCAAGATAACTGCACTTGTGGCTGCCTGTTTAGTAGTAAAATATTGCAATATCTGGTGCTTAGAGGACTTATGAAAAGTTTTGGCTCCAGTGCCAATGCACCTGCTGCACCCTTCAGATCATGGCCCTATTGCCTGCAAGGTAACTACACTTGTGACTGCCTGTTTAATAGTAAAATATAGCAATATTTGGTGTTTAGATGGGGTTTCTAGAGCTTTTGGCCCCAGTGTCACTGCACCTGCTACACCACTAAAATCATGACCCTAGTGCATGCAACGTAACTGCTCTTGTGACTGCCTGTATAGTAGTAAAATGTAGAAATATCTGGTGTTTAGAGGAGTTCTAGCAACTTTTGGCCCTCGTGCCACTGCACCTGCTGCAGCATTCAAATTGTGACCCTAGTGCTTGTAAGATAAGTGCACTTGTGACTGCCTGTTAATAAATCACTGGGAGAATAATAATTCAAAATAAAGCATTACCCAATGATACAAATTACTTTTCTTTAAAAATGAGTGAGTAATAATTTAAGAAAAAAACACACAAATAATTTTCATATTTACAACTGTTATTCATTCGAAATCTAATTATTAGGTAATGAAAAACACATCATTCTAAGCCCACTCACTGCTTGCTTTACATCTGCACTTGATACTCCATTGCAAGATGACCGCCATGGTTACACACATTTCAACATGAATTGACTAGCGTTTAGTTCATCTTTCATGTACAAACACTAACAAGTAACCAATCACCAAAAACCGGAATGTGTACTTCAGGCACACTCCACGCAACAGCAAAAGCAGAACAGAAAGGAGAACAGAAGAGCAGGAAGTGACTTATTAGCCAATAAAAAAGCAAGTGAATTCAAGTGACATTGGGCCACTTTTGAATGAACCAAAGGGAAGTTCAAGTAGGTGCGGGTTGTAAGTCCCTTTAAAGATTTTTTTAGCAACATAAGACTTTGCAAGCACAGCGCAAGCGCTGTGCAGGCGAAACCTAAAAATTGCCTGTTTCTCCCAAATCAAGTAAAATAGATTGAACATTTCTAGTCTGATTATGTAAGACCATGGTCACTTTTATGGTGAAATGTCAATGAGTTCTAGGGAGTACTCTGTTAGGAGTCTTTGAGATCTGTGACTGATTGCCCAATGAATCGACCTCTTCATTCTTTGGACAGATTAGTGTTCTAAAATTTCAGTGGGAATAACCACAGAAGCCATTGCTTGTTTGGGTGTTGTTGTCTTTGTCTTGGGGCTGATTGGGCACTCGGTGCGAAATGTCTTACCTTTCCACAGTAAAGGCAAAGGTTATTAGAGCTATGCCTTTTCTTTTCTATGCTTGTGAGTGGAGAACATAGGGCCCCTATCTACATGGGTTTGCTTCCATTAGTTGTTTTGGGGTCATCTTTTCTCTCACTACGTAACACAAGGACAATGGTTGAGTCCCCCTTAGTCTTTTCTTCATTTCATTCATTTAAATAATGATCGAGTTTCACAACTAGATCTTTAAACTCTGAGTAATTCTCCAGGGGATCTACTGTTTGTGACAAAACATCTTTCAAGTCATCTTGGAGACCCTGATAAAATAATGAAGTCCATTTATTTTCTGGCCAATGGGTTTCAGATACTAGTCTATAAAAATTAGTTACATAAGATAGCAAATCCTTGTTGCCCTGTTTTAAGATTTAGTAACTCAATCTCACTTGCCTGCATAAATGTGTTCTTAGAAAAGAGTTTCTTCATTTGGGCTTTAAATGTGGAGAAATTATATGATAGAGGATCATTATTTTGGACCAACAGAATGGACGAATTGGCAGCTATCCCTGCCAAGTAAGAAAGGACAAACACCACTTTAACGGCATCATCAGGAAAAGCTGTTGATCTATAAAGGAACTGGTTCATGAATATATTGTATTTGCTACTATCCCCAGTAAATCTCTCAACTGGGGCCAATGGGACAGGCACAGTGGTTACTACAGTCAACTTTACTGGTGATGCTTAGCCTGGGCCTGTTTGTCTATTTGGTGTGAAACTTGGCTGTTTAAATATCTCTTATCTGGTTTTGCTGTAGGTCCAGGAAAGCGTCCCCAAGACTCCTTTCTTGGCTTGTATAACTCTAATCCACTATGGAGGAATTAATGTTCATCTCTTAGTGCAGCTATGAACTAGGACCAAGGCCTGTGTGAGATCTGTCATGGCTGGTTCAAACTTATACATCTTCGCTCGGGCGTGAGTAATTTTCATGGGCTTGGCTTTCTGACAAGGCCAGGACCACGCACCTGAAATCCAGGTTTCCGCAGGAGCGAAGCGTGATGCCCACACTCCTATGGAGTAGTCCTTCACAACTGAAGAGTACTGACAATGAGCAAATAGTCCCGATGGGAGAGGGGTAGGGAAGTAGGAATGGGAATAGAAAGAGAAGACAAACAATGGATTGCTGCGATTCTGCGACTCTGGCTCTGGCGTGGTGATTTGAGACCCTGAGCAAGAAAAATAAAACATAATTAGGATATCAGACTCCACTACCAACTTCCTTCTTACTATTACATAATTCTTTTGACTGTTGTTAATAATCACACTCACCAGTATACTGTGTTAAATCAGTGATTGATAACCAGGGAACTGTTAACCAACACAACTCAGGGAATCAGTGAGAAAAACTTTCACAAGGTAGATCGCATGACCTATCATATAGGAATATTGTACTCTGTACTTTTGTTTATATAACACGTATTTGCAGTTTGCTAATGTCATCAGGCACTATTCAGTTATAAACATCATTGTCAGGCATTGTGGACATTGATAAAATTTTGCCTTTACAAGGAGCAACTAATATGTCACTGAAAGCCTATTAACTGCATAGGCAGACTTCAAGGCATTTGTTGGACATTAGCACTTTTGTCACCATTGTTCAGACTAGTCCGGTATCCAGGGTGTAACCAAAAACCAAGTCTTGTGGTTAAAATGCCATTGCAGATATAATCACATTTGTGCACTGACCTGTGAGTAGTGTCCTGCTGGCCATGTTCTAGTGGTCCACCAGCCCCTCGGCTGAGGGCTGGCCTTACACACACATCCAACACATGCGTCACCAGTCAGGTGACCCTGCCAATAAAAAGGGCTGGGCGCACGTGCCTGTGGCCAGTTACCAGAAGCATACATCTGTGTCTGTGTCACCTTCATTTTAGTAGCATGAGGGCCTACGGCCCCCAATACTACAATGGCGACGAGTGGGTTCGCCCCACGCATGAACCGGCTGCAGTCCCGTCGCTCCTCATGGGAGAATGCATAAGGCTCCTGCACTATTCGAAGTGTGCTGCCATAGCTCCTGCAAGTTGAGCTCAGGTCCCGCCTGCAGCGCCACCCCTGCACAGACATCCGGAGAGGCCTGCAGTGTTGGGGAAGCTGCAGCGGCCTGTGAAGGGAAGAAGGCTGAAGCCGAATTCCCAGAGATTCCGGCCCAATGCACACACACTGCGTGCTTCGACCGCACAGTTAAAGGCGGACCAAGAATATTGCCTGTTCACCCGCCGGGTGTGAGGTAATCACTGCGTGCAGGTTGGAGAAGAGAAGCCTCCCCATCCCTTGTAGTGAGAGTTGGTATCAACAGCATCAAGGGGAGAAGAGCTGCCCCTGCATAGCGTGGCTCTGCACAGCACTCTCAGCTGTTTGCTGCCACTATAGGGAACGAAAATGGCATGCAACGCTTGGAAGGCTGCTGCTGCCCAAATGTGAAGTTACCCCGCCTGCTGCCAGTCGTATGGAAGCGAGGGAGAAGAACTGTCAGAGACGCGTAGCAGCATAGGGGACCCCCTGAATCTGCAGCGCTGCAGAGAACAATACGGGCAGCACTGCGGAGGAGACGCCCGAGGCAAGGGAACAGCCGGCAGTGCACTGTCCTCACATGAAGCGGATCCTGAGTGAAGTGCAAGCGTTGCAGCGGCAACATCACTTACTGGATGCAGGTGAGGGGTTGCTGGCATGAGGAGGTGCTGCCAGCAGTCAGACGCACCGAGCAGCAATGGTGCAAAAGCCCCCTGGCTGAGGGCGGCGGTCCCCTCCAGGGCTGAAGCAGAAGGGACCAGCTTCTGCCCCAGTACTCTGTGCCCCTCCGCAGCAGGACTGCAACAGCCTATAGAGAGAATGCTGTCCCCACAGCATGCTGCCTTCCTCCCCAAGGCGAGGCTGATTGAAAAAAAAAAAAATTCACTGCCCAATGGTTCCCCACAACAAGAGCGTGCCTCATCACCACGAGGCTGTATCTAAAAAAATTAAAAAAATAGAAAACTGCACTTACCATCAGCTCCGGACACCAACAGAAGACGTCACCAGCCTAACAAACTCCTCCCTGGCAGCATGGCTCCTCACCTGCATCTGTTTGGGCAAACGAGGCCGGTAGCAGGAAAGACTGTCTCTCAAGCTGAAAAGAAGCGCCACAGTGGCATCTAGTGGCCAAAGAAAGGTACTGCATCATGTTTCTATTTTAAAGGGAAAGCAAGCATTGTCGAAGACAAGTTTACAGCAGCACCCCCAGAGAGTGACTGCGCAAGACCAGCAGTGCGCCCATAGATGGAAACGGCGCAGAAGACGGAGAGAGACGTGTGCAACCACTGCACAGCAGAGAAGACTGCAGCTGTCCCAGCCAAGCTGCAACAGTAAGAAATGGATGCGAGTGCCATGTGAGGCACGAGGAGAGTGCGCATGGACTGTGCAGCCCCTGTCGGCCGTCCACCGCCACCCCCGAAAGAACGACCACAGGCCCCAGGAGTGATGGACATCACCGCAAGATAGGAGAGGGACATCCCAGGAGTCAACAAAGGATGCCGAAGGAAAAGAGACAATGTCAGAGGAGCACAGAGAGCTGCGCCACCGAAGCTGACAACACGGGCAGGAGCCCGAGAATATGGACAGAGCATCCGAGAGTGTGACGTAATGCCTGGGACAAAAGGCCGTGGCAGCTGGCCAAACAGCAACAGAAGATGGCCGCCGTTGGCCCATCGTTGAGCAGGTCAGCAGAACTGACCAACCCTGCCAAGCAGGTGGAGGCAGGAGCAAACGCTGCAACAGCGCAGTCTCGAGGTGCAAGAGTGGCATCCTCAAGAGAAGATGGAGTAAAGGAATGGTGGCCCTCCTGCCACAGAGCGGTCCACCAAGAAGATACCAGAATGGACCAGACCGGCGAGAGGTCTGCCAGAAGAGCGGATCAAGTCCCACTGACAGGACTCAGCCTGTGACAGGCTGCGACCGAGCAAGATGCACCAGCAGAAGTGCAGTGAAGGGTCCATGTGACACAGCATGCGACCTGTGGCACAATGCTCCACCAAGGAGGAAAGAGGAGAAGAGAGCGTGGCACGATGCCACAACGAGAAAGGACGAGAAGAAGAGAGGAGTGTGACAGACCGGTCACACCACAGATCGACTCCATCACAGGTGCGCAAGCGGAAGGAAGAAGACCGACACAACTGAGGACTCATGCAAGCAGATAAGAAGGTATCCATCAGCACAAGACAGCCTCCGGGGTGAGCAGACGCCACTTAAGACAGCTACGCAGGTGGACCCCCACGCTTCTCAGTGTGACCGTCCTGCCACCTGTCACCGGCTGCGATGGCATCCCTGTTGCCAACTGCACAGGCCAGCCAAGACCCGCCAGTGGCCACGAAGTCCCTCAAGTGATCCTTCCATCGAGGAAGAGACCGCCACCTGCTTGATCTGCAGAAGGATGAAAAAGATAATCATTCGAACCAACGCTGACCAGGCATCTCTGACAACGTGGAAACTAAACACCTGAACACCTGCCATGAGCCCCGTGAACCAGACACCTGCCGGTGAGAGAAGACCAGGCCATTTGGGCCATCCACCCTTGGGGTTGCACAAGACTTGGATATGGCCCTGTCAGGAGTTCAGTGAGACTCCTTTGGCGCAGCCTACGTTGGCCCGCACAGCCCACGCAGGAGGAGAGACGAGGAGGCAGCAACCCAGAACAGGAAGCAAAGGAAGGAGGCAGAAGGAGGAAGCGTTGTTGGGAACCAGGCAGTAGCCGAGGCCACAGGAACCAAGAAGGAAGCTAGGTAACTTGAAGCCAAGTAACGCGAGCAAGCGCGTGTGTGGTTTTAATAGAAGCACTTACACGTTGCTTAGCACGAGGGGGCCGGGGTAAGTCAATTGTCTCCACATGTTGAAAGACAAAGCCTGGTAATGTTCAGAAGGCACAAAGATGAGTCATTTGTCAGTATCCATGTGTTGAAAGCAAAGCCTAGTAATGTGCGAAAGGCACGAAGCAAGAGGAGTGCTTTAAACATATCAAGTACACTGAGCATATGCAAACACAATATTTAAAATATGATCAGCCTCTCTAAAGTCAGAACACAGACAATGTAGGAGGAAGGCCTAGGGGTGTTATCCTTTTGATTATTATGAGTCACTATATTGTACAAGGGGGTTGCAGACAGTGCAAAATGTGTGTGTCCTAACATTAAACTTGACCAGGCTCACAACAGTGTTGACCCTTAAGAAACTATTTCTCTACCCCCCTCACTGGACAGCTGTGCAGTTGTGTCCGGTAGACCACTACTGTAGCTTTTGCAAATATAGATGATCCAACTCCATACCATTGTGACTCTTCCAAAAGCCACTACGTAGACTGTATACTAGTGTTTAATCATAGGCATTTTATATGTTTAGGTCTGGTTTTAGCCGTGTCACTGGCCTCCAAAAACATACTAAAACAGTTCTTTCTCTCTCCCTCTACCATGATTAACTGAGGGCCCTGCTAATCTGACGAGAATCCAGTGAAAGAGGGAAGAGGCGGACTAAAAGTCCTAGGGTGTGTAAGGGTGGAGTTGCCAGCTGACACACTCCCAGGTGCATTATAGCAACAACCTCCCATTTACTAGCTTTGTTACAGCACCTCATGCCCCATTACTGGTGAACAGGTTTCACCACCTCACAGACTACCTGCCTTATTACAGTACCACCATCTTCATTATCAGCCAGCATATCTCTGCTACCTCACCCGCTATCAGCAGTTATAGTGCTGCCACCACACCTACACTGTTTTGATATACTCCTCTCCCAGCCAATCCTCTGAAAACCTGTGTTATAAGATGGTCTCCAAAGGTTGTTGTAGAAGAAAACACGAGTACCAGTTCTGTTCCATTACTAAGGAAATAATGGGGTGAACTCAATTTTGTTTCTGGTATAGAAACCGTTAGGGGATATCAGATCTGCACTAGATCTAAAGACAGTGCATTTGTACATTCCACCTGCGAAGTTCAAGATGTTGACACTTAAATCACTTCTGCCAATTACTGGAAAAGAGATTCCCAGGTGTTCTTGGATCTACTCAATTCATATCTTCATGAGCCGATGCAGCCGGGTTTAATTTCTGTGTCTATGGAGAATAATTTCAGTTTCAGGGAGCTGTTCTCTTGGCACTCTTGAACTGTGCTCTGAAACTACTAAACCATGATGTTTAGATAAGAACAAACAAAAGAGTAGTGATGAGTTACTTGAATCACCAAGGTGGGTGTTGAGTTCTGGCGCTAAGTGTTCTGCCATAGGAGATTGGGCTAAGGGCCGAAGGCAGTGTCCTTTCTCTAAAGGCAGTGTTTTGCCAGGGAAGGAGAACTGGGCAGCAGGCCTTCTGAGTAAAGTGCTTCTTTCAGTTAACTCATTGTCATTGAAGCAGAGTTTATTTCAGCAGCTAGTGAAGAGGTTTAGTTTGCTGGAGGTAGACCTGTTATGCACTAAAGGAGAATGCTCTCCTGCGTTGCTTCTGCACATTTACTCCCAGACCAGAGGCTTGGAGGATAGATGCAATGCAATGCTATTCAAGTGGCCCAAAGCCATGGTACATGCCTTTCCTCTGATTTCCATGATCCTGAGGCTATTACAGAAGGTCAGCGAGGACAAAGCAAAACTTCTATTAGTGGCTCCTTGCTGGAAGCAACATCCCAGGTTCCCAGCCTCACTGAGTATTCCTATTAGTTCCCTGATCCCCAAAGGAATGTCAGTTCCACTGCTAGAGTCATCTGGACTCCAGCTTGTGGCATGTCTGTTGAAATGCTAAATGTAGTAGCAAGAAGTTGTTCCTCTGTTGGGGCGTATTTAATACAGCAGTCTAGGCATCCTTCTACATTAAAGTCATGTTCACGCCATTGGCAGTAATTTGAAAAGTGGTGTAGGGATAGACATTCTTCTAGCTTGACAGTTGAACCTATTCAATTGCTGGATTTCCTAAAGGGAGGAATCATGCTGGGATTAGCAGCCTCTACTCTTTGCGCCCAATGGGCAGCAGTAACAGCATTTAAAAAGCCTCAACTAGAGAACATATAACCTTTGGTATCAACGTTGTTAAGGATTTGTTTGTCCTGAACAGACCCATGAGGCATTGCTCTACTACATCCTAGGATTTGACATTGGGGTTACATGCATTAAAAGAAACCCCCTTTGAGACACTAGATAAGACAAATTTGAAAATTCTATTTGATAAAGTGGTATTTGTTTTATTTCTCCATGTCTGCAAAGTCCCCCATGGGGTCCGTGACTGCTTAGGAAATTAAATAATACAACATAAAGCGCATATAAATAATGCGGCTAAATGTACAATTAAAAATGTTAAAACATACTGTCCCTGAGCCACAACCCATGATAGTGGTGTCCATCGACACAAACCAATGCAACCATTCCACAAAACAGGAACACACACAATAACAGAAGCAAGTCTGAGTCACCACTCCACCTAAAACTAAGATCTGCCATGGAACATACAAAATCACAAATATGCATTACCGACACATGTACTCTCATTCCTTTGCAGCCAACCAAGGTTACGCCATTCAGCCATGGGCAATGACTCCTTTTGGCAACCTGACAACGGTGGTAGAGCGGGCATACAATGAAGGACACATAAGGACATGAAATGTGGTGGAGAGGGCATTTGGGCTCCTAAAGTCAATGTACAGGTGCTTGACCCTGACAGGAGGAGGTCTGTTGTATACACCACCGCTGGTATGCAAGATGATACTTGTATGTGATATCTTGCATAACATATGTATATGGAACAATATCCCCTGAGATGAACTGGTAGATGTCCCCAGTGAGGAGGAGGATGACAATGGTGCAGCACAAGTGGAGGAGGGGACTACAAAACACTGCTGCTGGAGTATGCAGGAGACAGCAAATTGTACAGAACTTCTACACCTAGCCACTGTACAACTAATATCACTCTGTAAATATCTCCAATAAATCACTGCACCATATTGTCCATGGTCTACTTATTCTCCACTACATATACCATTGGAATGTTGCTCATACCTCGGAGAGCAGGAAAGAAACACAAAAGATGTTGGAACATAGGTTGTGACGTAAGAGGGTCTACCGCATCCATGCCATACATAAGGGTCACATAACTCACGGCCATGTGGCTCTCGAAGGTGTAGATCCACGCACTACAAAATATATGTGGCGTTATGTAGGCATTGTGCAAAATCCTACCCCTTTCCCCGCATCATCCCCTTGCCTGGCAAGATGCATCTAAGGGAAGCGTACATACGGCAGAGGCTGTTTACAAATGGTGCATTCGAAAAATAGTATCTAAACTGTGTCATATCTCAGGTGGGTTGCTGCTACGCCAGCACTGAGCATGTGAGACAAGGGGGGACACCATTTGTATCAGTGGACCTTCATTGACTGTTCAGGGTTAGGAACCAAAGTTTGAGCCAAAGCCTGAACTGTATATCAATGGCATTACGTACCAGCAATGCCATTGGGCCCAACCCTGCCTCATAGTGTGCTGTACCTAAACTTTTGCACACACATGTTGGCTGTGCAGTGCGCTTATGGTTGCTAGACAAGTGAAGCCGCAATGGGTGCTGATCCACTCCATACATATGGCCCATAGCCAAGATTTAACAATAAAATGGGAGAATGCACCACCAAATGAATGTCTGTGTGGAATGTAGACAGAGTTTGTAACAATTCCTATGTAAATTCTAACATACTTGTCACACAAATCTGCTGTCTTGACACATGCCTGCAGCTAATCCGGATATACATATGAAGACTGATGTATGGGTGTATGGGCTGGGTAGGAAAGGTTTTGCAATTTCCTACAATTGTTGACATGTGTCAACAAGATAACCTAGTATAGTCTGTACGATACCATCACACACCACATATGAAAACACACCTCTCCTTGACACTCACATGCCGGACCAAGAGAAAGTTACCTACTGTACAAAATTCCCTAAAATGTCTAGGTCTCCAACATGTCACTTAGGTTTGGGATGTGCAAGTATGTCTAGCGATGTCCAAACATGTAACAGACCCATCCTAATTTGTATGGGTGAAGAAGGAGACAGATTTGTTGCATGTAGCAATTCAAAAATCCTGCGCTGACATGATTTCACACACTAACATGATACACTCACAGTGACATAGGTTGTGGCATGCAGAACTGAGTGCATACCCATGTACACCAAAGGATGTGGAAGGACAGCTGAGAGAATCCCACATACACTTGGAGATACAACATGGGGGAGGTCACGTGGAGAAGTGGAGAACTGTCCCGATTTGGAGACCCCAATCCAGCCAATAAGTGCCACCTTTTGCGTCACGTGTGTCATTCCAGGGTTTTGTGTGAGAGGGTTTGATGTGTGCAATGCAATGATGAAATGTATTGTGTGACCAATGAGATGATGTTATCTGAGTTAGGATATGGACATCATGTCTGATACTATTTAAACATTACAACCAAAGCACTCAGTTCGTTCAGGCAATGGAAAGTCATATGGTCATATGAGTTTCAGACCAATCCGTCCAGTGTTTCTAAATCTTCTTTTATTGTGAAATCTCAACCCAATTCATATTCCAATACAGCTCCTCATTACAGTTGTTCTTACTTGACAGCCAACATGCGTTTTGTCACAAAGTGACTTTATCAAGACTGTAAGGTATAAAAAATGAACATATGCACATGAACCTAGTGTACACGATATGCACTGGTCAGGGACACCATCCTACATTCGGATTTGCAACTTGCAAACTGCGAGTCGCTCTGACTCGCAATTTGAGGGTCGCAAATCCGAAATTTCGTACATGTGGCTCCAAGTGTGCTATGAGTCATGCACACTTCACAAATGGACGACATACCACTCGTCCACAAGTTAATTACTAGTATTATCTACATACTGGTGCAGACTGTGAATCCTTGACTTTAGGTGTGGCTAGCGACTTGCACACTGTGAAGGAATTTCTTATTTCTTCACCTTATCAATATAAAAACACAGTGCGGGGAAGGCAGGCTATGCGGACTCACATGCACTATACATGTATGTTCAAACAAGTTGAGACCACAATATATTGGTTGTGGCTGTTGCCCTAAACCTACTATGGTGTTTTTGATGGGGTCTTTTTTACTACTGGTGCAGATTACTGATTAAGAGATGTATACCTAGGTGCAGATATATTGATGGTTTCACGCACTACTGTGGGCTCTCATTATATATTTACGTCTAATATTTGACACACGTGCTTTATTAGTGAATTACTTAAACAACCATAATCCATGACTTGTGTGCGTATTCTTACATTGACTTTTGGCAGCGGTAGCACTACCAGTTACGAGCATCTTAAAAAGTAATTTTGTGTTAGTTTGTTCATTGGCATGTATATACTATTCACAGGGAGGTCGGGCACATACGGACCCAGAATTTTACCCGCATATACATTTTTGCACATTAGGAATGCGCTGTGCATCAAATATAGGCGCGAAAATCTTACGTATTGCGGCTGATTCTACAGGGTCTCTCTATTGTTGGCTTATATTTCACTTTTCTTCACCAACAGATCACTGGGCTTATCATGGCCTGTGCTAAATAATTTCTGGAAATAACTCTGAAGATGTCAATTTCCGAGAATTAATAATACAGAATACTATACTGGAACCCACTTATTGGAATATACTGCTCTCACTTACAATATAGACATACAGTGGAACTAATTTATGTACACGACCATATGAATAATTGGCCATTCAATAACCTGCTGGTTAGTAATATATATTAGACTATTACCTCTTCCTGCTGTATACCATGGGGACGTGGTGCACTAAGGTAATATTGGTGGGTATCACAATTTTCTTCTCTTTTTTCCTTTCTTTAAGCAGACACTATGGGTGTCTTCTATTCTCATATTTATCTATCCGTACCTGTGTCCATGCAAGTTAGGTTTCATACGGTCAATATCTACATATTTGCATGGTGCACACGTCGCACTATCTGTTTACGTTTTCATATCACACTTGGTGCAGGCATGCCACCTTTTTTGCTGGATAGTCACATGACGTATGGCCAGTGCATATTATGTACACTAGGTTCATGTACATATGTTCATTTTTTATACCTTACAGCCTTGATAAAGTCACTTTGTGATGAAAAACGTGTTGGCTGTCAAGTATGAACAACTGTATTGGAATATGAATTGGATTGAGAGTTCACTATAAAAGAAGATTTTGAAATACAGGACGGATTGGTCCAAAACTCATATGAGCATATAACTTTCCCTTGTCTGAACAAATTGAGTGCTCTGGTTGTAATTAATGAATGCATATTTCTACCTGTGGGTAGCAGGGTAGTCAACCACATAGCACCATTGGCGGACGTACTGTAGTCTAATCTACCAGATATTGTTGGACACTTATAGGAGGAGCATTCATTTACCATTTCTACCCTTTACTGTTAGACATTTGCATTATATGTCTGATTCTATGTTGACGGTGGAGAATGAGTTAATTGTTGCACAAGTGCCAACGTGTGCTGCTGTGGAATTGTGGGTTTTAGGTAAAGGAAAGCATGCCCACATAGACAGTGATGTCAATGTTTCTAAATCTTCTTTTATTGTGAAATCTCAACCCAATTCATATTCCAATACAGCTCCTCATTACAGTTGTTCTTACTTGACAGCCAACATGTGTTTTGTCACAAAGTGACTTTATCAAGGCTGTAAGGTATAAAAAATGAACATATGCACATGAACCTAGTGTACACGATATGCACTGGTCAGGGACACCATCCTACATTCGGATTTGCAACTTGCAAACTGCGAGTCGCTCTGACTCGCAATTTGCGGGTCGCAAATCCGAAATTTCGTACATGTGGCTCCACGTGTGCTATGAGTCATGCACACTTCACAAATGGACGACATACCACTCGTCCACAAGTTAATTACTAGTATTATCTACATACTGGTGCGGACTGTGAATCCTTGACTTTAGGTGTGGCTAGCGACTTGCACACTGTGAAGGGATTTCTTATTTCTTCACCTTATCAATATAAAAACACAGTGCGGGGAAGGCAGGCTAGGCGGACTCACATGGACTATACATGTACGTTCAAACAAGTTGAGACCACAATATATTGGTTGTGGCTGTTGCCCTAAACCTACTATGGTGTTTTTAATGGGGTCTTTTTTTACTACTGGTACAGATTACTGATTAAGAGATGTATACCTAGGTGCAGATATATTGACGGTTTCACGCACTACTGTGGGCTCTCATTATATATATACGTCTAATATTTGACACACGTGCTTTATTAGTGAATTACTTAGACAACCATAATCCATGACTTGTGTGCGTATTCTTACATTGACTTTTGGCAGCAGTAGCACTACCAGTTACCAGCATCTTAAAAAGTAATTTTGTGTTAGTTTGTTCATTGGCATGTATATACTATTCACAGGGAGGTCGGGCACATACGGACCCAGAATTTTACCCGCATATACATTTTTGCAAATTAGGAATGCACTGTGCATCAAATATAGGCGCCAAAATCTTACGTATTGCGGCTGATTCTACAGGGTCTCTCTATTGTTGGCTTATATTTCACTTTTCTTCACCAACAGATCACTGGGCTTATCATGGCCTGTGCTAAATAATTTCTGGAAATAACTCTGAAGATGTCAATTTCCGAGAATTAATAATACAGAATAATATACTGGAACCCACTTATTGGAATATACTGCTCTCACTTACAATATAGACATATAGTGGAACTAATTTATGTACACGACCATATGAATAATTGGCCATTCAATAACCTGCTGGTTAGTAATATATATTAGACTATTACCTCTTCCTGCTGTATACCATAGGGACGTGGTGCACTAAGGTAATATTGGTGGGTATCACAATTTTCTTCTCTTTTTTCCTTTCTTTAAGCACACACTATGGGTGTCTTCTATTCTCATATTTATCTATCCGTACCTGTGTCCATGCAAGTTAGGTTTCATAAGGTGAATATCTACATATTTGCATGGTGCACACATCGCACTATCTGTTTACGTTTTCATATCACACTTGGTGCAGGCATGCCACCTTTTTTGCTGGATAGTCACATGACGTATGGCCAGTGCATATTATGTACACTAGGTTCATGTACATATGTTAATTTTTTATATCTTACCGCCTTGATAAAGTCACTTTGTGATGAAACACGTGTTGGCTGTCAAGTACGAACAACTGTAATGAAGAACTGTATTGGAATATGAATTGGATTGAGAGTTCACAATAAAAGAAGATTTTGAAACACAGGACGGATTGGTCCAAAACTCATTTGAGCATATAACTTTCCCTTGTCTGAACAAATTGAGTGCTCTGGTTGTAATTAATGAATGCATATTTCTACCTGTGGGTAGCAGGGTAGTCAACCACATAGCACCATTGGCGGACGTACTGTAGTCTAATCTACCAGATATTGTTGGACACTTATAGGAGGAGCATTCATTTACCATTTCTACCCTTTACTGTTAGACATTTGCATTATATGTCTGATTCTATGTTGACGGTGGAGAATGAGTTAATTGTTGCACAAGTGCCAACGTGTGTTGCTGTGGAATTGTGGGTTTTAGGTAAAGGAAAGCATGCCCACATATACAGTGATCTCAATCATGATATGTGTCTAAGCTGGTATTTATCTGATTAGCATGCATGATGCCAACATATTTGTCACAGCACTTTTTACTGCACTGTGTGCCACATGTAGCTTTCAGTTATACAGGAAACTTAGATGATGTACATGTTTTGATGTCTCTAGGGGCCTTATAGAGAAGACACTAGCACAGGTGCCTCACTACTGTTCTGATTTTAAGTGGAGCAGCGGTCATGCAAGAGGCCTTATTGTGCTGGCCAACAGTCAGTTGAGTACACAATGATAATACAACTCTGCTCCAGATGGTTGTGGGACATGTCTACAGATTATAGAAAGCTAGATGTGTGCAGAATTACTTACATGGTCTACCCACCACGATAGTTGTGAGTGATCTTGGTCACATCACATGTGCATAGAATATGAATGCAGAGTGTGTACCTGATACTTAGGAGATGTCTGACATGCATGTGCACATGTTGTTCAATAAATAGGAATACTGTAGCTGCACCCAGAGCAGTGCCAATCTTACTGTGCCCCTTACGGCACCCATACAGTCACCTTGTGTGTGCAGCATTACACAATTTGTGCACCATAGCCCAGGGTAGGGACAATAAGTACAAAATCTGTAGACAACATAGATGTACTGTTCTGGCTTTGGCCAAACTATATGGGCACTAAGCCTGAACTGTACACATGGGCCTATTGAGAGCAATGGTGTGCCCTGTTGTAACATGTGCTTTGAGCAGGTGTTAACCCAAGGACACATGAATAATGGTTTGCCAAACCTTAAAATTGCCAGTGGGAAGTTTCCTGTCCCCCTATCAGATGACCCACACCTTGGATGCATGATGCCTCGCCAAGGCTTGATGTAGCACCCAGGGTGTCAAAGTTGTGGATTGCATACATTGCGCCGCTTTATGACAATGGCCCAGGGATTCCAGACGTGTTGGGCCACTTGATCCTTACTAGTATGACCACACAAATGTTGAGTAAGGACGCAGTAGTCCACTTACATGGGGCCCTGATGGTCCACTATGGATAGCCGTTGCCCCAATGACTTGTACATTATACCTTAGATGGCTGGTAGGATGTTAGCATAGATTTGGAGTTTGTCAGAGTTGTGGAATGTGTGGGGACAGCATGTATCATCTGAGGATGTTGTGTACTTTGCATGTCTGTCCTACCTCCACCCAATGCTGCACTTAATGCCATGTTCTCCTCATGTTTCAGTTGCCAATATAACCCCAGCCAAGAAACCTGCTTTTGAGAAGAGGGCTGACCGGTACAGACACATCATGGAGGTACAGGCCGGATACCAGAGGATGAAAAAGAAACATATGCGGGAGAAATCCACTGGGGCTTGGTGTGCATTTTCCCATGTGGCTCCTACGCTACAGCCCACCACTGTGCAGGCCACATCGGGGAAGAAATCTTGGGTCAGGGGGTGGCCTCTGATGGTTCTACCCCCTCCACACCTACTGCACCTATCCACAGCCAGGCACTCCAACAGCCACATACTCCAGGCACAGCCTCAACCTTTGAGGCCGACATGAAACGGGACATGGCAGCCACGATGGCAAGAATGGATAAGTTAGAAAGTGACAATGCCAGGAATTACAAATTGCTTAAGTACTGCAAGAATAAACTGAAGAAGATGTGAACTATTTTGGTATATTTTGGGGTTTCTATGTTAATACAAAAAATAATTAAATTTTAAAAACTTTTAAAAGATATATATTTGTTTAGGATATAGTTTAAGTTAGTACATGTGTAGCCTTAGTTTATGTTGTCCTACTCATATCTTGTCTCTTAAGGGGGTCGGGGACAATGTTTAGAGTATGGCATTACGTTTGTAAGATAAGGTTAGAATAGGATAGATAGGTGTAAGTTAAGATGTTAGTTTAGTGTGGGGTAGTGCATAGGTTAGGTTTTGATATGATGTTCTTAATATGTTTTAGTAAATCCTGTTAGTATTACACAATTATCTCTCCATGTTGATTGAGTGTCTGGGTGTTCTAATGCGTGCACTGGCCAAGTAGGAGGAATGCCTTAGGGTATGCTTTCTGTCTTTTTTTCCATGGATGGCCATGTGCATCCCTTATGACCAAGGACCTGTCAGATTGGCTGCTAAATGACATCAGCTACTCATAACATTTGTCATCCACAGTTCCAGCCATTCACATTGTGTATGTATACCGCATATTTGACATGTAAGTATGGAACTTCAACTGTCATTGCTGGGGTCTGGCAAAAGTATTGGTGGAAAGTGTGTGCATGTGACATCAACCATTTTAGGGTCTGTATCCTGGCACACTGACAGCTGCCCATCACTGATGAAATGTGCCTCTTCTGAACCACAGTCATACTGGTGCTCATATCTGGGTAAATATCCAGACACTTGGTTCTGACCATACATTCCATGTGCCAACTTCCATGGGTATCTGTTCAATACATGTATATAAGGCTCTGTAAGTTGGTTGTAGCCCACAACACCACCATTCACCCATTTCATGTTAGGATCCTAGTGTGTGGCTTTGTGTCTGACAGTGTTGCACACATGTAATTAGGTTCTGTCTCACTGACATAGCTTCACACAATGCATGCGTTTAGCTGAGTTGATGGATCACAGTAAACGTTGACATTTTACATGTGAACAAGGAGATTTATTTACAGGTGCAAGTGTATTTTCCAGTCCAATACAATGTCCAGTTCACAGACCCCATGAGAGATCCTGAGCCATTTGTTGTACATTCAGATTCCATGATTGAGGGACGTTATGAGACATGGTTAGGAGAAGTATGCATTAGTGAGGTGTCCAAATTGCTAATAGGCATGAATTGAGACAATGACAGTACATAGCAGCCAAGTCAATAGTGGTTGAGTGAAGAGGGCACATTGCCAGCTGTCACAATACTAGCATGATATTAAGCACAGAACTAAGGAGATACTGTCCATGTGGCACAGACTGGTGCTTCCGGGTTGTTGTCCGTGTGAATGTAGTTCCTTCCACATCCTCAGATGTGTGTGGTGCCTCCTGTACCATGGGTGGTGCGGTGGTTGAGAGGGCCACACACACATCAGGGGATAGAGATGTGGAGTCAAAGCTCTCGGCAGCTGCCATTTGTGGGAACACATAAGGCATCACTGCTGCAAGGAGGAACTGCTGATTTCTGAACATCGCAGCAACATGACGGTGGTAGGCAGCCATGTTTTCCCTGAGGGAAGCCACTTCTAGCTGTATATGTGCCAGGGTATTCTGTATAGCCCCAGTCTGTTGTCTACCATGCTGCTGCCACTTTGGGAGGGCAATTGTTGTAGCCTCTGCCTCATGACAGCAGCTGTCAGCCAGGGACTGCTGGAGTCCACTGTAGGAGGCTGGCCTGGCTTGTAGTGAGTACCAAGGGGTACTTACACCTTGCACCAGGTCCAGTTATCCCTTATTAGTGTAGAGGGGTGTCTAGCAGCTTAGGCTGATAGAAAAGGTAGCTTAGCAGAGCAGCTTAGGCTGAACTAGGAGACGAGTGAAGCTCCTACAGTACCACTAGTGTCACTTGCACAATATCATAAGAAAACACAATACACAGATATACTAAAAATAAAGGTACTTTATTTTTATGACAATATGCCAAAGTATCTCAGTGAATACCCTCAGTATGAGGATAGCAAATATACACAAGATATATGTACACAATACCAAAATATGCAGTAACAGCAATAGAAAACAGTGCAAACAATGTATAGTCACAATAGAATGCAATGGGGGCACATAGGGATAGGGGCAACACAAACCATATACTCTAGAAGTGGAATGCGAACCACGAATGGACCCCAAACCTATGTGACCTCGTAGAGGGTCGCTGGGACTGTAAGAAAACAGTGAGGGTTAGAAAAATAGCCCACCCCAAGACCCTGAAAAGTGGGTGCAAAGTGCACCTAAGTTCCCCAAATAGCACAGAAGTCGTGATAGGGGAATTCTGCAAGAAACAGCAACACCAGCAATGCAACAACGATGGATTTCCTGACGAGGGTACCTGTGGAACAAGGGGACCAAGTCCAAGAGTCACGATCAAGTCGTGAGTGGGCAGATGCCCAGGAAATGCCAGCTGTGGGTGCAAAGAAGCTGCCACCGGATGGTAGAAGCTGTGGATTCTGCAAGAACGACAAGGGCTAGAAACTTCCTCTTTGGAGGATGGATGTCCCACGTCGTGAAGAGTCGTGCAGAAGTGTTTCTGTGCAGAAAGACCGCAAACAAGCCTTGCTAGCTGCAAGGGTCGCGGTTAGGGTTTTTGGATGCTGCTGTGGCCCAGGAGGGACCAGGATGTCACCAATTGCGTGAGGAGACAGAGGGGGCGTCCAGCAAGACAAAGAGCCCACTCAGAAGCAAGCAGCACCCGCAGCAGTGCCGGAACAGGCACTACGCAGTGGAGTGAACCTGAGCTCACCCGAAGTCACGAAAGAGAGTCCCACGACGCCGGAGGACAACTAAGGAGGTTGTGCACTGCAGGTTAGAGTGCCGGGGACCCAGGCTTGGCTGTGCACAAAGGAAATCCTGGAAGAGTGCACAGGAGCCGGAGCAGCTGCAAAACACGCGGTTCCCAGCAATGCAGTCTAGCGTAGGCAGGCAAGGACTTACCTCCACAAAACTTGGACTGAAGAGTCACTGGACTGTGGGAGTCACTTGGACAGAGTTGCTGAGTTCAAGGGACCTCGCTCGTCGTGCTGAGAGGAGACCCAGAGGACCGGTGAAGCAGTTCTTTGGTGCCTGCGGTTGCAGGGGGAAGATTCCGTCGACCCACGGGAGATTTCTTCGGAGCTTCTAGTGCAGAGAGGAGGCAGACTACCCCCACAGCATGCACCACCAGGAAAACTGTCGAGAAGGCGGCAGGATCAGCGTTACAAGGTCGCAGTAGTCGTCTTTGCTACTTTGTTGCAGTTTTGCAGGCTTCCAGCACGGTCAGCAGTCGATTCCTTGGCAGAAGGTGAAGAGAGAGATGCAGAGGAACTCTGATAAGCTCTTGCATATCCTTATCTAAAGAATTCCCCAAAGCAGAGACCCTAAATAGCCAGAAAAGGAGGTTTGGCTACCTAGGTGAGAGGATAGGCTAGCAACACAGGTAAGAGCCTATCAGAAGGAGTCTCTGACGTCACCTGCTGGCCCTGGCCACTCAGAGCAGTCCAGTGTGCCAGCAGCACCTCTGTTTCCAAGATGGCAGAGGTCTGGAGCACACTGGAGGAGCTCTGGGCACCTCCCAGGGGAGGTGCAGGTCAGGGGAGTGGTCACTCCCCTTTCCTTTGTCCAGTTTCGCGCCAGAGCAGGGCTGGGGGATCCCTGAACCGGTGTAGACTGGCTTATGCAGAAATGGGCACCATCTGTGCCCATGAAAGCATTTCCAGAGGCTGGGGGAGGCTACTCCTCCCCTGCCTTAACACCTTTTTCCAAAGGGAGAGGGTGTGCCACACTCTCTCTGAGGAAGTCCTTTGTTCTGCCTTCCTGGGCCAAGCCTGGCTGGACCCCAGGAGGGCAGAAACCTGTCTGAGGGGTTGGCAGCAGCAGCAGCTGCAGTGAAACCCCTGAAAAGGCAGTTTGGCAGTACCCGGGTCTGTGCTAGAGACCCAGGGAATTATGGGATTGTCTCCCCAATACCAGGATGGCATTGGGGGGGGGGCAATTCCATGATCTTAGACATGTTACATGGCCATGTTAGGAGTTACCATTGTGAAGCTACACATAGGTAGTGACCTATGTGTAGTGCACGCGTGTAATGGTGTCCCCGCACTCACAAAGTCCAGGGAATTGGCCCTGAACAATGTGGGGGCACATTGGCTAGTGCCAGGGTGCCCACACACTAAGTAACTTAGCACCCAACCTTTACCAGGTAAAGGTTAGACATATAGGTGACTTATAAGTTACTTAAGTGCAGTGTTAAATGGCTGTGAAATAACGTGGACGTTATTTCACTCAGGCTGCAGTGGCAGGCCTTTGTAAGAATTGTCAGAGCTCCCTATGGGTGGCAAAAGAAATGCTGCAGCCCATAGGGATCTCCTGGAACCCCAATACCCTGGGTACCTCAGTACCATATACTAGGGAATTATAAGAGTGTTCTAGTATGCCAATGTAAATTGGTAAAATTGGTCACTAGCCTGTTAGTGACAATTTGGAAAGAAATGAGAGAGCATAACCACTGAGGTTCTGATTAGCAGAGCCTCAGTGAGAAAGTTAGTCATAACACAGGTAACACATACAGGGCACACTTATGAGCACTGGGGCCCTGGCTGGCAGGGTCCCAGTGACACATACAACTAAAACAACATATATACAGTGAAATATGGGGGTAACATGCCAGGCAAGATGGTACTTTCCTACATCCACATAGCAGGGAGTGGGTGATGGCAGCTGAGTTGTCCTTATTTGGACTGAGGCAACTCTGCACTCCTTTTAAGCTGCCTGCCATGGTCTTCATCCCCAACGCACCTGCTTGGCCAGCTCCTGCTGGACTCCTACCACTGTCCTCTGAAAGGTGATGTCTGGGTCCTCAGAGTCCAGAGCTGTGTCAGTACTGGCTGGTACTGTGTGTTGGTAGCTGGGTGGGTCACAGGGAGACCCTGCAACACTGTGTGTCCTCCCTGCAACTGGAGGTGGTGTCTGGAGGGAACCTAGGACATCCTGGAGAGTCTTTTCATTGATGGTCGGCAGCTGGTCATCCATGTTGTTAGAAATGGGGTCTCTAGTTGGCAGTCAGTTTGCACTCTGTCCAAGTAGGGGCCCTCACTCTAGACAGAAAAAGTTACATACCCAGCTCAAATAACTCCTGCTCACCCCCTTGGTAGCTTGACACAAGCAGTCAGGCTTATCACAGAAGCAATGTATAAAGCATCTGTACATAACACACAGTAATACAGTGGACACCACACCAGTTTTAGAAAAATAGCCAGTATGTAAAACAAGACCAATGAGAAAAATCCAACTTACAGTAATAAAGATATGAATTTTGCAAGAATTAACTTAAAACTACAGTTCCTTGAAGTTGAGAGATCCGTCTGGGGATATCACGGCATCGTGAACAACTCCAACAGTTCAGGCTGGTCGCAGCGTCACGGACCAGCTATGGTGTCCGGAACACCATCAAACAGTACCTTGGAAATATACAGTGTTGTGATCCTCGTGATGAGATCCGGAGTGTGGCGTTGCTGATGGCACAGGCATCTGTTCCGGAGGTGGGTGCAGGGGTCGTCGGGCCCTTGAAGTCACAGGATTTGCAGAATCAACTCCGGGCTGATGACGAAGTAAGGAGCGCTGGCGTGGATGGTGTTGGGGCTGCGGTGTGAAGTGGAACGATGTGGAGTGCGGTGCACACAGAGCATAGATGCAGGCAGCGGCTCTGTGACGGAGTCCTTGGTGTCGGTGAGACCCAGCTGCAGTGTGAAGCGGGGCAATGTGACATGTGGTGTCTCCAAGTCATGGTGCAGGCAGCAGCGTCTTTGTTGCTGAAGCGCTGTCGTTGGTAGGCCCAAGATGGTGGTGCGGAATGGGGTGGGCTGAGACCCCAAACTCCACATCTCTATCTGCTCCCAAAGGGAATCTGCACTTAAAAGTTATTTAAAAGCAGCCTGATGTTAACCTATGAGAGAGATAGGCCTTACAAAAGTGAAAAACAAATCTGACAGTATTTCACTGTTAGGACATGCAAAACACATGAGTACATGTCGCACCTTTAACATACACTGCACCCTGCCCATGGGGCTACCTAGGGCCTACCTTAAGGGTGCCTTACATGTATAAAAAGGGAAGGTTTGGGCCTGGCAAGTGGATACACTTGCCAGGTCGAATTGGCAGTTTAAAACTGCAACACAGACACTGCAGTGGCAGGTCTGAGACATGTTCACAGGGCTACTCATGTGGGTGGCACAATCGGGGCTGCAGGCCCACTAGTAGCTTTTGATTTACAGGCCCTGGGCACCTCTGGTGCACTTGACTAGGGATGTACCAGTAAATCAAATATGCCAATCATGGATAAAGCAATCACCAATCCAATTTACATAGGAAGCACTTACACTTTAGCACTGATCAGCAGTGGTAAAGTGCGCAGGGACAATAAATCAGCAAAAACAGAGTCCAGCATACCATAAAAGCAGGAGGTTAGAAGGCAAAAAGACAGGGGAAAAAAACCCAAAAGATTCCAGGTCTAACACCTCATCTGTAAAATCCAGAACAGGCAGGTCAGCAGGAGGTAAGGCACCATCCTCTGCAATGAGATAGTGATATGTCACTCTTTGAGGGTGCCGCAGACACACTCCAGGGGGTTGGAGACTACTTTGTGTAAGGACAGGCACAGCCCTATTCAGGTGTATGTGTCAGCTCTTCCCACCGCTCTAGCTCAGGAAGACTCATCAGGATATGCAGGGAACACTTCAGCTCCTTTTGTGACTTTCTAGAATGAGTTCACAAACAGTTCAACTGTCATCCTGACCCAGACGTCTATTCCACAGAAAGGCAGAAGCACAGAATGGTTAATCAAGAAAATGCCTACTTTCTAAAAGTGGCATTTTCAAACGTACAATTTAAAAACCAACTTCACCAAAAGATGTATATTTGAATTGTGAGTTCAGAGACCCCAGACCTCTATCTGCTCCAAATGAGGAATTACACTTAAAAGATATTTCAAGGCAATCCCCATGTTACCGATGAGAAAGATGGTCCTTGCAAAAGTGAAAAAACAAATTTAGCAGTATTTCACTATCAGGACATGTAAAACACATCAGTACATGTCCTACCTTTTAAATGCACTAAACCCGGCCCATGTGGCAACCTTGGGCCTACCTTAGGGGTGACCTACATGTAGTAAAAGGGAAGGTTTGAGCCTGGCAAGAAGGTACACTTGCCAGGTTGAAAGGGCAGTTTAAAAATGCATACACAGGTACTGCAATGGCAGGCCCAGGACATGTTTTCAGGGCCATTTGTGTGGGCGGCACAATCAGTGCTGCAGACCCAATAGTGGCATTTGATTTACAGGCCCTGTGCACGCATGGTGCACTGTACTAGGGACTTGCTGGTGAATCAAATATGCAAATCATGGATAAACCAATCACCAATACCATTTAGACAGAGATCATTGACACTTTAGCACAGGGCAGCAGTGGTAAAGTACCCAGTGTCCTAAAAGCAGCAAAAACGAAATTGAGCACAGGATCAAAAACATGTCATCAGAAGCAAAATGTTTATGGACAACCCTGCAAAAAGGCCCATTTCCAACAATGCACACAAAAAAACACACAAAAAACAACACTTGCTGTGTTTCTTCTCCAATTAGTTATTGCAGGTTTCTTAACCTTTATTATAAGGAATCTGGTAAGGCCACAAAATTCTCCCCAGAAAAAAGGTCTCCTCTTATGTTCCTTTCGCGATTCGTGTCCAGGAATCTGGGACTGCCACAAAATTCTCCCCAGAAACAAGGTCTCTTATGCGATTCGTGTCCAGTTGTTAGCCTTTCCCTCTGTTCCCTTTATTCACACTTTCTCCAATGGCCCGGTACCCTGGGGAAGGGAAAATAAACCATTTAGGCTTGGCGTGGCACCAACGAAAGCTACTCCTAGGGTAGAAGCGAGTGAGGGGCCCATTAGTCTCCCCCCTCCCTCCTGTAAGGCGTTCAACGACGTTTTCCTGCTCGTTGCTGGTGCCTCATTCTCCAC
This sequence comes from Pleurodeles waltl, assembly GCF_031143425.1. Taxonomy (NCBI): domain Eukaryota; kingdom Metazoa; phylum Chordata; class Amphibia; order Caudata; family Salamandridae; genus Pleurodeles; species Pleurodeles waltl. The sequence continues at coordinate 388,382,790 of NC_090448.1, forward strand.
TCCACGAGGCCCCGACAGTCCTCTTTCGTTCTTTCAATCTGCCAACTCCCTGTTTTCTACGGCGGGTTCAAGGTTATCCCTCGCGGTTCTGTGAGCTTCAGGTCTTCCCTTGTTCCCCATTGGTTCCTTGGTACTGTTTTTTTTTTTTTGGGGGGGGGGGGGGGGGGGGGGGGTTGGTTCTTCACTGGCGCGCATGCGTCACGGTAGAGCGTCCAGGGCTTGGTCTATGCTCGCTTCCCTGTCCTCTCTCTGTTTCTACTGACGCTCGTCTTTCTTTTCTTTTTCCCGGCTGCTAGACGTGGGTAATAAACCGTTTCCAGGTAAGTCTTCTTCCCAGTCTATTTTCCTCAATTACGTATTTTCACCAGTCATTGGCGTGGGCTCTGGTGATGGCCTGTATTTAATCATCGTTTGCTGTTGCACGAAATTCCTTTCCAATTCTTGGGGCTCTTGGTAGAACTGCACAATTTCCTATGTATTTCCAGCCGCCCCGTCCTAGCTAGTGTAGCTGGTTCTGTGTATTGTCGACTTGATTGATGATTTCACACTAAAATCTTCACTGGTGGATGTGGTAGCCAGACGTCCCGGATTTCCCCGGACAGTACTGGTTTTTAGAGGACCGTCCGGGTGTCCCGACGCTTCTCTTAATTGTAAACAAATGTCCCGGTTTTTGGGACAAAGGTCAGATCATTTAATAAATGCCCCGGTTTTTGGGACAAAGGTCAGATCATGTAGGGAAGCATAAGTAAACCATATGAAATAATTAAAGTAATTTATCTGTTACTATCAGGCAACACAGTCCACTGTCTGCTCCCAGCAGAGAGTCGGAGTGGGGAGCAGAGAGAGAGGTGTGTGTGTGTGTGTGTGTATATATATATATATATATATATATATATATATATATATATATATATATATATATATATATATATATAGTGTATATGCACACATTCACAAAGCTACACAAAAAAGGTACAGGCCAGATATAAAAGTGAGAGTAAAGTCTTTAGTCCTTTTTTTATTGTCTGACCTGTCCCGGTTTTTGCTCCTCAAAATCAGGTCACCCTAATGTGGTGCAAATTTGAAGTAATGGCACCAATGATTTGTAGTTGAAAACACCACACGGGGATTTCCGTAAAGAGGATGTGCATAAAGATATGAAAATGTTTCAACAGCTTCAAAGAATGCCATACAGTACTCTATTTGCCACTAGTGCTATGTATGGTTCTTGGCGCCCTGCTTGCTCCCGCTATCCAAGCCACTCTTTAACACTGTAGCAACATGCTCTTAGCCTACGTGGGCTGATATTTAAGTAAAATGTGTGTAAGCTATGGTGGAATATTCCAGAAAAGCAACGCTTCCAAAGACACTTGGTGTACCTCTTAGTTCACACGGGCATTTAATGTCGCCAAATTCATTACGTATCAGCCGTATCATGTGACCATTCCTAAATTGGGTGTGACCACTAATTTACTATCTCAAATGCTTTGTGGATTGGCAATTACTATGGCAGCTGAGAAGGGGGGCCTTCAGAAGTCGATTTGAGGTTTCAGGAGCTTGTGTTTTTTTTTGTGTGGAGCCCCCAGACCGCTGTCTCACGTATTTGGAGGGCAGCATGCAATCTCCTGATTCAGCTGAGCTTTCCTCGGGGCACAGGTGAACTTTCCTCAGTGGTGCACCACTGGGGGCTTTGCCACGTCTTCCGAATTGAACACTTTAAAAAGTGGTTGGCAGTCCCTTTTTTAATGGGGATGCTGAACTTGCTTGTCAGATGATTACTGTGACCATAATACCCAGTATATATTAACTACCAGATCAGACTGCAATAACACTTTGTGGAATATTTTGCCGGAGAAATGTTACTGGTGCCACAGATATTCTAACCTACTGTTGTACATACTCTAACTTACCTTTCAGTCAGCAAGCTTTAATCACTTTTGTAGTATCTCCACAGCACATGCGTTTTGGCAGGGTCTATCTGTAAGGTCTAATAATGGACACATGCCAAACCTGTAAAACAGTGAGGCGCATCATTTTGAAACATTTTTCAATGTTGTTAGCGCGTTTGACCTTAATAAGTAAACTTACAAGGGGACGCAAATAGGTTGATGAACCTTTTGACTCGCAATTAAGATGTTCTTACCATAGATCTAGTACATAATAATCAATACACAATAATCAACAGTCATTAGTAATCAATAATCAATGGAGTCAGTAATTGTCAAGCACCATGACCTTTCAGTCATGAATAACCACACCTCTAGTAAGAGTTTAGAATGTTTATTTCCCTATATTAACAATGCTAAGGTCATGTAGACTAATCTCAAAATCAAATGACACACATACAGAAACAATATTGGTTGACCGTAACGGCGGAAGAAACGCAATCTAATCAATGCTTGAACTACAACACATTCTAAAGTTATGGTGCAAATCAGTAACAAAGTCAACTGTGTTAACGTTATAATATACATAGAATTCAGCAGCGACATTCATCAGTCATTAGTCCCTGTTACTGTAAGTCATTAGTGAGAATCCTTAACTAACCTCAGATTAGCATGCTGGGCTTCATGCAAAACAATTTAGTAACACAAATTTGGAAAACATCTAACTATGGCTCTATCAAAACAGCGCAGTTGATACCTAGAAAGAAAAAGCAAGTATACATTGTAATCACAGGCTATATAGCATACCTATCCTCCGGGTGGATCAGCAAAGCAGAATCAGTCTTCATCCTCAGGACGTCAGTCAATCAGCAAGGCATCAAATTCAGCATCAGAATTTTAGAAAGGGCAAAGTCTTTAGCATTAAAGTTAAGCACTTCTCTAGTCAAGACGCGTAAGAAAAATAATAACCTCCCGGTCAGGAAAATATGGCAAAATGACTGTCTTCTCTCAGAATGAGCTAGTGAGTGAACCTCTTCCCTCTGTACAGTGTCGTTAAATTAAAGTCACCTAAACTACCCCCGAAATCCCTATTGGTCAGTTAATTGTATGTTCTCACACTGTCCAATAAAACTAATATCCCAAATCTATGAATTCTAATATTTCTACGTTCTCATATTGTTGATTGGTTCGTCTTGCGATGTCCTCATCGTCCGGCTTGTCAGGTAACAATATTGATGCATCCTCTACTCTAGTCAGTATCTTCATTGTTCTCGTCCTGGGAAAGTCAGTCTCACACACAATACACATAAAATGTTGCATTAGCAAGAACATCGTCTTTAGCAGTAGGTTCACACGAAAAGCTTCCGTTATGAGCACATTTAAACAATACACCAGAGCTTCACAGTTGAACTCACTAGGTCAGCATTTTTATTAAACGCTAAGAAATACAGCTTTACATGAGGCCTGGCAAATAGGCCAAGACACTCACTAAGTTCTGGCCTACAATTAATAAAGCTAAAACTTACTTAAATACCCTCAATATCACATATTACTGCATTAGTCTAACATATATTCAACATTTCATAATATTTAATCATTGATTAGTACATTTCGTTAACATTGGTGGCAATTCTTCGTAATCACATTTTCAAATGTGTGCATTATTTTTCTACGTTATTTTATTTTGTAAATAAACTCATTAAACACTCATTAATAATTTTTATTAAAATACCTGCGCCAGCACTGTCATCAAAGAGAGAGCTGTTAGATGGAGTGTGACAGTACAATGTTGGGAAGAATTGCACTGTTGATCCTCCAGGGTGATCTAGTTTCTCTTTTATACTTTCATCTGTTTCCTGTTGTTGCCATTTACCACAGGATGCCACAGCACTTACCTTAGGTGTGATTGTGCTTCCAGTACTCCACGTTGTATCCTGGTGCTGCGGTGTAACAAGGCCAAATTTGAACATGAAGATCAAACTGAAGAATGTCTTTGTCATGTACTTCCTCGTCTCCATCATCGGACTACTCTATGCATTGATGCAGCTCGGTGAGTCCTGGGGAGCTTGGTAGGTATGCACGTAAGTCCATACTTTGGTTATATTTGCCCATCCGTGTCTTTAAAGAATTTCTGTAGATTTCCACAGAATGGAATCTCCCATATGACTCCATGTTTGTGCAGCATGCGAGGGTCCAGTGCTCTGGCCTTTTTAGTTGAGAGCCAATTAAACCCCTGCCATATGTGTGGCTGATATTCATTTTTCCTTGGACCTGCCGTCTTGTGAAGCCATTTACCTGCAGCTAGTCCAGGGCACAGGGTCAGTTGTCCATAGGGCTAAATAAACATCCACAGGGTCGGTGTTGCTTTCCTTCCATTGTGAGTAGTGAGTCATGCCTGGGCTGTCCTTCGATGGAGCACAGCAATGTGGCACAAAATAGTCACATAATAGCCGTCTTTGTATCTTGGTGTGTGTGCTTACAATTCTGCTGGGAAGGTTTGCGGTCCCTGTGATCATAAAATAACATTGCGTGGATCACCTAGTCCTAAAGATGTACTTTGCAGGTTTTTGTTGCGGCCCAATTGACCCCCACACCTAGCAGCTCAGTGTCTGCTCTTGAAGCCAGACTGGACAATAATTGGCAAGATTAGCTCTGCTCCTTTCTGAGGTCCGCACATTAAAACAACCGAGGGCTTGTGGGTTTCTATAGCAATCAGTGTGCACAGTACGTAGATTCCCTCAGCCAGACATTTCTTGTTCCACCAGGTCTCAAATTGTTCTTGCCTACTTGTAAAGACAACTAATATTTATCGAAGGTTTATTGACGGTTGAGTGGTTTGACCTATTTAGACGAACTGAGTAGGGCCTAATTTAATGTGGAAGTGACAGTGTCTCAAGAATTTCTAGAACTTTTGCAGGCCAGTCAGCTGTCAATGGCATGTTTCTGACCTCTGCATGTTCGCTTTTGATGTACTCGGAAGGACTTGTATCACTCAATAGAAGAAAGCACTGAAATACAGATAGTCGTTTGTATAGAATTTTATTGATCTATACTTTACTTAAGCACAATTTGCATCACGAATTAAAAAAATTGTGTTATGTTGCTTGAATGACTGTCTCTCTAATCTGCTTCTGAAAGATTGGTAGGGCGGGCTCCATGTGAGTCTGATACCTTAGCCATTTGAGGCTTATTAGCAAAAATCACTTGACATTGCTAGGTTTCACAGTCCAAATTTATAACGAGGGCCACGCCATGCGGACATTCCCTACCTTTTGAGGATGTACCGAAAGCCTTGCACTTTTTCATACCACATTTGGACCCATTCTTTTTTCTTATACCTTAATACACAAAGACTGGCTTTTTATTTTTTTTACAAGAATAATTGTTTATTGTGTTTACAAACATTTTAGGTATTCTGCTTGTGTTCAACTACTGTTATTGGTTGTAACCGTGCAACAGCCACCATCTCTTTTGTGTTACTGCATTCAGTCCTGTTTATCGTCTCATCTTTTCATCTTCTTGTCTTTTGTTAGCCATTTGACTGTTTCTCCCATCTCCTAGCGTGCAGGTCAGGTCATTGACCTGCTTTCCGTCTTAGTTTTTGCAGCTCGTCTGTCGGTCTCCCTTGTTTCTTCCTTGTTTTGCTTGTCTGTATATACAGATATATATTTTGTTTTCCTCGCTTTGCCCCCTTTCTGTTCCCTCTCACACTCACCATCCCTTCTCAAACTTCCTCTTTCCTTGCTCCCATGTCAGACATATGACTCATTTTTCTTATCGCCAGGCCAGCCATGTGACTGCTCTCCATACCTGAAGTCGAGAGGGGATCTACTCCAGGGAAAGGAGCGGAAAATCTCTCAGCTGCAGAATGAGGTCCGGCGGCTTCAGGCCCGTGTGCAGCAAGAGGAGGCAGAGACTCGGCCACTGCCCACCATCTACATCATCACGCCAACCTTTGCCAGGTGGGTATTGTGTAAGGAAAGGTGGATTTCGATAAGAAGACCAGTTGAACCTACAGTTGAAATAGATTCATACCGCTTTCAGGTTTCTGTTGAAGGCAAACCTCACCCAGCTCTCCTGCAGTTTGTGAGTGTTCAATACGCAGCTTTGCGTGAAATATTTTAAATCTCACCCTTTGATTAGCCTAGTACGGAAAACATTGTTCCTCAAACTCTCCTGCACTGATTGTTCCTGGCTGATCTTTATTTGGCCATCTGTCTTTAAGACAAGTACAGATGGTGGAGATCATTTGACGTAACTGCTGTTTTTGCTGTCATTGTTTGGCATACTATTTTTTTAGTGACACACTGGCACAACCACGTTTCTTCTTTTCGCCAGCAAAAACCGGCTTCCATTCTGGGCTAGGCTCCATGAATTTGTGGTTTATTATCATTTTTCGTCTTAGCAGGCTCTTTTTAGTCTTCAGTGTGTGTCTTGTACTCCCATCTTTGTCTGGATTTGTTGCTAAGAGTGGTGTGAAAAGTGCTGAATGTCACCCCTTTGCTGTAGTTTTTGTGAGAGTATTTATTCCAGGCAGATTGTTTTTGGTCTGGGGCTATTATCTGTGTGCTATGAAAGCGTTGTGAAGCTTCTTTCCACTGAAGTCAGGGTTTTATGCTTCCGTGAGGTTGGTATCCAGCACAACACTTAATCACACCTCACCATAGCTGAGACAATTGCTTGAGAGACACTTTACCTCGTGACTCGCCCTATTTAGCTCATTGGCTTGTTTGTGGAGATGCACCCTTTTTAGCTGTTCTGCAGAGTTGTTCTTTGCAGTGAGTCCAGAAGTTCCTAAAGAAAGGACATGTTTGTCCAGTGATCCCTTCTTTTAGAATGGCCAAGACAATGCCCTTTATATATGTGCAGTTTTTACTTTAGAAGTCCATTGTGATTCAAGTTCAAATTGATGTAAACTAGCTGTACTTTAAAAATTTGAGGTTTGTTTGTATAAACAATGTTTATAGAACTCATGGGACAATTTTTAGAGTTTCTTTTCTATTAGACTGTTAGTTTTGTATTGATGATGAGGTGGCATTTGTTTTTTGCATAAGTTAGTTAGATCCTGCGCTTTCAGAGTTTTTTCCCCCTGTTATTGCACAGTTTACTGCACAATAAAGCGCCTGATTCCGGTTGGAAGTAAATCTCAAAGAAACCAGCTGATTTGAGTGCTGGCTAAGCTTGCTTTGAAATGTCATATCTATTTTGTCTCTCATTTAGGCTGGTGCAGAAGGCAGAACTCATCCGCTTGTCACAGACTCTACTTCATGTAAAAAACCTACACTGGATTGTTGTGGAAGATGTTGCAGCCAAGACCCCGCTGGTGTCAGATCTGCTGGCACATGGTGGGATAAAATACACCCACCTACAGGTGGAGACCCCAAAGGACTTCAAGCTAAAGGAGAGCGATCCTAACTGGCTCAAGCCGCGAGGCGTGGAGCAGCGCAACCTGGGGCTACAGTGGCTGCGGGAGAACCGTGAACTCAGCGAGGAGGGGGTGGTCTATTTTGCAGATGATGACAATACCTACAGCCTGAAACTTTTTGATGAGGTGAGACCTTGACTCCGAGAAGGAACATCTTTCCCAAGGGATAACTTTCAAATTTATAACCCAGTTAATAGTGGTGATAAACATTTAAACCAAGGTATAGGCATAAATGATAAGTAGCTCTCCATTGCATTGAGATAGTGGTGGTAGGTGGTACATATATATTATTGTAGAATGAGAACACAATCTGCACACTGCTTGTACGGTAGGCTTATTAGAAGAGAAGCAATGAGCATACAGAAGCCCAAGAAGGCTGACAGTGGTATGGCACACAAAGACTATCAATGACAGACATGGTTCTGCGGTTAGAAATGGTGAGACCAACTAGAAAATAACCGGAAATGTACTCCAAAGAAATCACAGGAAGCTAGAATAGCCAGCATCAGATGCCAAGTCAGCCATTATGCAAAATGCATAGAAATGTCTTGGGCTAAGTTAAAAACAGTACCCAAAATAAATTCTGTCCACCTGCTCGGCGCCTTTGGGGGGAAAAACAAACCAGAATTCTGGTTCTAAGAAATGTGGGAGAGGTAGTTCAAAGAAGCATGATGCGGGAAAGAAAGGTATAGATTTTGTGTCTGCATGTTCCCATGGTTATCGGAATATCACAAATCTCTGCCTGCAGTGGTGTGTACTTAGTCCTGAAACAATTCAAAATCCCCTATACTGTAATTTTTTAGGGCCACGTTATGTAAGCCTGCTATCAGGCTTATGTGTTGATTCCAGAAAAATGATGGTTGATTTGTTTATTCTAGGTAGTGGTGGTAGAGATGCTTTCTGAAATTCAATTTTCAGTACAATCTCGACATACGGGAAACTCGTGGAATATGTTTTCTATTTAGCCCTTGTGCTTGTTGAACATAGCAGTTGGAAGTGTGTCATATTAGTGGGTGCATATGCGCTTCCATTATATCTACCTCGTGTAGCTAACTAAGGTAGCTACGTTTGTTTTAGGAGATCATTTTAGATTGCCCTAGTAGATGTAATTGTTTTAGGATACCTTATTTGAAGTGCTTCTTCTTGACTACACTGCTAGTGCTCAGAATGGCCACCATACATTTATTTTCTCCACATTGCCATAGAGGATTGACCCTAGATGATCCTGTTTTACGTGCTGCTTAGGAATTACTTTGGTGGCTTGGCTTTTCTTTAAATAATTTAGTAGAGCTGGCTATTCAGAATAACTGCAGAAAGAACCCCCTTTTCTGTGTTCACAGTGGTTTGCTTTTCCTACACAAACGTAGTAGCTGTGATTGTTATGAAAAGGGCTTGTACATTTATGTCAATGTACGTCTAGGAGGGCTGACTTTAGGATAAGCTGCGACTTTTTAAATGAGATGTATTTAGGTTTCTTAAATGTAAATATCTCGGCTGTGGATATCCTAAACATCTGACAGGGAACTGGTTCACCGAAGTCCACTTAAAAATCGCAATTAAACTGATTTAATGGTTACAATTTTCAGGTAAAAAAATACCGAAACTTAAGTTATGTATTTTAAAGTTATCTTTTATTGGGGTTGGCCATTCAAACAAAAACCAGTTGCCACTAATTTCAAAGAGTCATGAATGACTTACATCACACTGATAAATTACGGTTTATGCAAAAACACATTGATTATGTCCAGCGTAACTCCATCCAGTATTATAGGGAGGATCCTCACATAACATACATAGTACAGTTACAAGGAAATGACTGGGGAATTAGTAGATGGGAGGTGCGTTATGGACAAGTACCATTAGCACTATCAGCAATGGCTTCAAACTGTTGTTAACTGGATGAAAGAAAAAGAAGAGCAGATAAAAAAGCAAAAGAGCCAATATTCCCCCACCCTACATTGGAAGAATCCTGATTCTCAACGAAGCAGGTACTTAATAGTGTGAAGCTCACCAAGATTGCTGGTTAGGGGTAGAGATAAAACGTCTAAAGTGACCATTGCTGGTATCTTGAGTGGGTTGACTAGGCTAGGGGGGCCATGGGCACTATTTCCAAGCTAAGAGCATACCATGGGGCCAAAGTCCCTGGAGGTTTAGGGGGTGTGGGGGATTGGGGGAGACCCTGGAGTCAAGACAAAGAAAAGAGGTTGGGGGCTTCAGAGCTCCAGGTAAGCAGAGGAAGGGGCTTCTGCTGTGTATAAGGGAGGTGGTCAAGGGGGCCTATTATCTACCTTGATTCTCTCTAAGAGTGTCTGCAGGAGGACAAGACCAGTGTTGCCCACTGTAGTTCTCCTGTGAAGGCCAACTCTTTTTCTTATTGCGGGTGCAGTGCCCTCAGCAAACACCACTGAAGTTCTCTCCCCCAGGCAGCCAGTAAGAGTGGCCAGGAAGGTTTCCATTTGACGGTTATGGCACATTTGACAATAATCAAGGGAAGGTCAGCAATCTCTTGGTAAACCTCTTAGTTTTTGGCTTGGAGAAAAGCCAGATGAGACAGGCCAGGGAACTATTAATATCTGTGCGGAAACTGGAATATGCACTGCCCCTTAGTACACTTTGTTGAGAACAAACTCAAGGAAGGGCAGGCTCAGAGCATATGGATTCAAACAGCCTTAGAGGAACGCACCTAGAACAAACTTAAAAAGCTTCGGGGTGCAAATGAGGTGCAACCTATAAAGAATGAGGTAGGCCTTATATGTAGGATGAGAAATTGTATACACTTGCACTTTGCATTTCAGGAAAATGTATGAGGGTGTCCTAGGATTTTTTTGACCTGAAAAAGGGTGGCCTGTATCTTGCTCCCATGTCTCGGGTGTGAAGGCTGTGTATTGGTGAACAGCGTTCTTGAGCTATGTGATTAGCTTCCTTCCATGTCCAATAGTGTATATTGTTTGAAGAAACACATTTGTTTCAGGGTTGGTATGCTGAACTTCTCTGTGTTTCTAGGGTGGCACCCTCCCATCACCATACGGAAGGGACGGTTCCACCTGTCAGAGAGTACTGGGCAGTCAGCTTTTGAAAGGAGTATAAGATTCTGTCCAAAAAAAGATCTCCCGCCGTTTCAAGTACTGCCTCACCCCATAATTTAAAATCGCGGGTCGCAAGAAAACTTCTCCAAGTGGGCAAGCTCATGAGGAGTATGATAGGAGCATAAGGATGCAGAAACGTCAGAATGAAAATATTACACTTGTAACAGCTGAGGGCTGTGTAGAGGAGCAGGGGGAACCACTTTTGGGGGAGGGGGGAGCACCCTTGAAATTGTGCTTGGGAGAAGCCTGTTTCACTTAAGTGAAATCTTGCCAGCCAATAGACCAGCCACTGAAGTTGGCTGGAAATATCATAAGCCAGAAAGTCAGGGGCTCCCAGATCACCCTTCGACAGCTAAATCTTGCAGAGCTTAACGTGCCTGCATCCCATGTCCCAGAGCAAATTGACGAGGAAGATGTCAAGCTCTTGAAATGTTTTAGGGGAAATATGGAGTGGGATGTTAAGAAAATATTATTAGAAAATATTAAAACAGGCGCAGGGACATCACATGTTAGCAACCATTACACGCCCTGACAAGGACAATGGCAAGGTGATCCAGAATGCAACCTGTGCTTTATGGTTTCGGACAGCCTAACCCAATTTTTCCTCCAAGTTTACCCACATTTCCCTCAAGTAAGTCACTATGCTCTTGAAATATCTGGGGTGTGCTGAGTTCTGCAGGCCACACTGCATCATTTCGTGGTGAGGTGTTGTCCCAGAAGATGAGGACTTTTGTCTTGTCTGTGTTGAGCTTGAGACAGTTGTCCTTTATCCAATCAGCGACGTTCACCATACATCTGTGGAAGTTAGCTCTGGCAGTGGTGGGGTCTTCTGACAGCGAGAGGATCAGCTGAGTGTCATCATATGATGCCACAGATGACATTCCAAATTACATCATCAGTTACATCACGTATCACTCAAACTTGACATCTTGGATGATATTGGTGTGGATACACAATTGTATCATTGCATATGTGTTATTTATTGATGTGTTGTTATGCAGTGTTATTTAGAAAGAAATATCACCATACCTTCAGCTAAGTACTTGACCTTCCACCACTCCACTGAACTTTGCATGCATAGAAGTGGATGGGCCACAGCCTTGATTTCTAAACCCTTGTTTGATTAACCCACCTTGCACTAATTGCAGAGCCCAACTAAAGACCTAGCCTTGTGCTGAACACTCATATGTACATAATCCTCTCTGCACTGGTGTTGAGTGCCAGGCCTGGCCTCTATGTAGACCCAGACTCATTCTTTCTAACCAAGATAGGCTCTTCCACCTGTGTCTGACAGGTCCAGCAGCACCACAAAAGGCAAACTTACTCTTGTGCTTGTTAGCCCTTCGGCTAGGCCTTTCCTCCCTCCTGCCATTAAGTGCATTGTATACAGCATTTAGCTTTACACCACGGGCTTTGGTTGAAGGGCTTGGCCTGCGTCCAGGAGCTGCAATTGTGGCCTATTGTGTTTTTGTACTGCAAGCAGAGGTGTAGTGGAAGCTTTAGCTGCATACCAATCCCAGTGTGCATGGCTGAAGGCTGTGCACAGCAAACTATTGTTCTACGTCTGTCACAAGGCCTAGACACAAGCACGAGCCTGTGCAGAGAGCATGGTGTGTAAAAAGACGCCATTCAGATCTTCTTTTTTCCAAGCTTTATTTTAAGACAAGAAGATGCTACCAACCCTGGCAGATACAAAGGACAACTGCCAGGACAGAGGCACCTCAACATTCCCTCCACCAACATCGATGATTTCGAAGAAGATTTGTAATCTTTTGTATCCGAAAAGACAATTGCCCTTGTTTTCGTAGCGTGAAACAGCGTGACACGCACCACATGATTGCATTGGAACAACGTCAATAGCAGCACACGCGCGAAGGTTCTAGCGCGCGACTACTTCCACCTTGGCTCGCACTGGCACCGGCACAGAACATGGCGCAAGCAGATCCAGTATGCATGCGCAGGTCCCTGAATGGCCGGTTTTCGAAGGTAAGCAAGTCTTGGCGCGCGGTTGCACTTCCGCTTCGGGTCACAATGGCAGAGCAGACAGGCGAGAGCGGATCCACACAATGCGTGCACCGGTACCCGAACAACCAGCTTTCAAAGGTAAACAATCCAGCGCGGGGCTACACATTCAGGATACAATTTCCATAACGATGCTCACATAAAGTAAATAAATATCGGCGCATGGATGCTAATTCAGAGCAGTCTCTGTAACAGCGCTTAATTACATAGCACTATAGCGATGGCCGATCTGCAGTACCTCCTATTTATGACATACTTCCTTCACCAATGTGCACTCCCTCGTACTGAATCGTTGTCCTTCTCCATGAACCTCCTCAGGCCGAATATCTCCTAGAAGTTGTGCGAGTTGAACACAGCACGTAGATCGCCAATAGCAAGGAAACTTTGACACACGATGCGACTCTTCTACTGGAGACATCAAACTCGTAACACACCTGGATCCTCTTCTTCTTCATGACATAGGAGTGTCACTCCACCAGGGTTGGTCACATGTGGGATCCCATCCTCGTTTCCACTAAAAAGACGCCATTCAGATCATCTTTTTTCCAAGCTTTATTTTAAGACAAGGAGATGCTACCAACACTGGCAGATACAAAGGACAACTGCCAGGACAGAGGCACATCAACATTCCCTCCACTTTGTTGCCCAGCAGCATTACATACATAACATTCCATCTTATAACCAAACAGTGTGCATGTTGAAATGTTGTGCACAGCTGGCCTGATGGTACACAGCTTCTGCATTTTCCTGGCCAATAGTGAGACCCTTCTCCCATTGCCCAGAACATTATATCAATATGGAAAATGGATAGAGGATATCATAAAAAAAATCATAGGAAAAATGTTTTTTGAAGGTAAGTCATGGTTAAGGTTGCATTAGAATTACTGTTTCCATTTGAAAACAACTGAATGTATCCAGTTACAGTTAGCCATTACTTTCACCCGTGCACTGCTCATGTCTTCGGACATGCTTCTAGATGGTGTCACATATGACTCCATCATTGACATCACTGGGCAAATACCATCTTTTGCCGCAATTGGCCTTTTAGTTTGTTCTCTCAGTTGTTTTTACCTGCACTGGTCAGATTTCTTTTCACGTGTTACATGTGAAATTTCATATGAAGATGGATTTTTAAAGATTCTGTGTAGTTTCTGGCAGTGTCATTGTTGTGTTGTTAGGTGCCTACGTAGTCTCTGGTATTTGTTACAGCTCTACCTTGGCAGAACAAAGCTTTAGCAACCTTGGTTTTGAAACCGCATAGTTGGAGTATTCTATTCTCTTTTTCTTCAGGTGGATAAATGAGATCAAACTTTAATTTTTTTCACCTAAAGGGTTGTTTGTAAGCTCTCGCTTTTGTGGGCTGGCTCCTGCCATGCATAAAGGTGAAGCATATGGGCAACTAGTGTGTCTTGTGTTTCTTTTCTTTTTTAATTCAAAGCCAATTGTATGTTACACTGATGCCCCTCAACATTGTCTGTGTTGGATTCACAGCCATCTAGAAGGAACTCTTCCTAAATTAGCTTTAGTGAGTAGAACATATCTATTTCGTGTCAGTATGACCTTTGTAGGGGAATGTGTTCTGCTCTCTTTTCGAGAGAGGGCTGTTTTTACTCTTTTTCTCTACCGCTGCCATGCTATTCTTGGGGAACTAAAGTTTTTACGCTGTTCCTCATGGTTCCAGGTGGGTGAACACACATACTGCACCAAAACCAGTGTCTTACAGGAAACTACCATTAGTTTTTTCCTTTCCTGTTATCCTGAATCTGTGGGAGTTTCATCTTTATAACTTGATCTTCGCCTGTCGTGCCGTCCTTTGGAGAACTTCCTAATCTTGTGGAATATTTCTTAAAGTCCTTGCAACAAAAATGATTCATCTCCTGCAGGTGCTCCTTTTGAAAGAAGAAGGCTGTGTTTTTTTTCACAGGGCATCTTTCCTGCACTTATCACCTGTTACCCGTTCTATGGGAAAACAGTGGCACTGTTATCTTTGTATTGGACTATAGCATGCTCTTGGGGTGTGGACGTCACTTGGCTACAGGAGTGGGGAAAATGGTTCTTTTTACTTTTATCGTGTGTTCATGTTGAATTATTATACACTATAATTGAGATTTTCCTAGCCTTGGTGTCTGAAAGGCTAGATTTTATTAAAGACACGGAGGCGAGTATTATGCAGTCTTTTCTTGCTTTAATTTTAACAGCAGCCAAGTAAAAACTACAGTACCCAGAATAAAGAAAACTACAACGATGACATCATAGCTGCAACAGCCAATAGGATAACTTGCAGCAATACTAATATCTTAACTGCGAGCAACAAGTCCTCTTTTCTTGATGTGAAACTAAAGAGGAGAAGTAACAAACAAAACGGCATAGAATATAGAAACCAAAGTCACAATGTCCATACAACAATCTCGAATATGGTGAAAGTGGAGAGCCATCTGGGAGGAATAGACGTTGCCGGGCGAATCCAAAATCGGTAAAAGTTGTTTGTGTGCATCATGTCGAGCCAACGCTGGAAGAGGGAGTTGGCACTGAAAGAAAGATACAGGGTGGGTTAAAACAGTGGTGGGATAATACTCGCCTCCGTGTCTTTAATAAAATCTAGCCTTTCAGACACCAAGGCTAGGAAAATCTCAATTTTATTACAAGACCGGAGGCTCATATTATGCATGTTCAAAGCATAGCAATGACTGAATCTGAAACATGAGAAATTGGTTTACAATAAAAAGTTCTAAACGTATTTTCATTCGACCAGTCTGCAGACTTGAGAATATCCTGTAGAGAGGATCCTGCCCAAAAGGCGCGAGAGGCCATAGCACTCCTGGCCGAATGGGCACCGAAGGAATTTATATCAATGCCAGCTAAGGACATGACCCATTTAACCCAACGAGCCAGAGTAGGGGAAGAAACAGGGTTATGTGGTTTCTGAAAGGAAATAAGCAATTGGGAGGCAGAGGACGATCTCAAATCTGCAGTACGAGTCACATAACTTTTGAGACAATTTCCAACACGTAGTTTGGGTTGAGAGGGAAAAAATGGATAATTAACACAAGCTAAATTAGTTTTCGTACGTCTCTTGACCTGGAAAGAAACACCAAGGGGGAGAAGTAAAAGGAAGAAACATCCAACGCTTTAACGTCTGAGACACGTTTGATAGAAACCAGACATAAGAGCATGGTTAATTTGGCCGAAAGCTGTTTGAGAGATAGGAAATCATTATTAGGCCAAGAGGTGAGAAATCGTAATACTAGATTGACATCCCACATGACATTATATTTAGGAGACGGTGGAAAAACGTATCTTACTCACTTTAATAATTGGCAGACGAGAGGATGTTCCCCAATTGGCCTACCATCAACTCTTTGATGCTCCGCAGAGATGGCAGATCTGTACATGTTAATAGTGCGATAGGCCTTACCTTGAGAGGCTAAAGAAGCCAGGAAATTTATAACTAAAACTACATTCGCTGAAAAGGGATCTGAATTCCTGTCCAAACACCAGCTGCTCCAAAGGGCCCAAGCGGATTTATAGGCTCTGGAGGTTCCAGGAGCCCTGGCCTGCTGGAGGAGTCTAGCAGCATCTTCCGAAATTCCTGGGGTTCTCCAGGACGGCCCGAAATTCTCCAGGCTATGAGGAACAAGGAGCCGTTGAGAACTAACTGATGTTGTTGGCCTTGGGGATCCAAGAGGAGGTCGGGAAAGTGAGGAAGCCAGATGGGCCGATCGATTGCCAACTCCAAGAGAGTTGGGTACCACGGTTGGGTCTGCCAGAAAGGAGTTACAATCACCAGAGTGGACAGCTGTCTGCGTACTTGAGCCAGAACCCGGGGAATGAAAAGGAAGGGAGGAAATGCATAAAGAAGGGAAGACGGCCAAGTCTGAAGGAAGGCATCTGTGGCTAGAGCCTGCGGATCTGGCCTCCAACTGAAATAGGAAGGAAGGTGAGAGTTGAGGCGAGAAGCGAAAAGATCTATGTACATTTCGCCAAAGATGGAAGAAAGACGCCTGAATACTGAAGGGTGCAATTGCCAATCGCTGGAATCGTGAAGATGTCTGGAATACCAATCCGCTACTGTGTTCAGCCTGCCTGGCAGAAACACTGCCTTGACCGAGATGCGACGAGGAAGACAATACTCCCAAAGATGCTTCGCCAAAGTGGATAGAATCTTGGATTTGGTACCTCCTAGGTGGTTGATATACCTGACCGCGGACAAATTGTCCATCCTGAGGAGGATGGTGCAACTTACTCTGTTTTTTGCAAAAGTGCGGATGGCAAAGGAACCTGCAAGCATCTCTAAACTGTTGATGTGCAAGAAGGACTCCTTCAGAGACCATGCGCCCCCAGTCGAGAACTGACCACATCTTGCGCCCAGGGGTGTGGAATTTATTAAAATATCTACTTGTCCAGGGGACCGGTTGCTTCTCAAATCTACTTGTCCTGTAAAAAGATCTACTTGTCCCTTTGGTGCCATGTAAGGTGGCGACAAATTATGGCAGCAATCTCATTATGTAAGAGCTCTGATAATAGCCTCTCTGATTATGCTAGGGCTACTACCATAGTAGGGCTTGAATGCTTGCAATTTCAATCCCTATTGTAGCAATTTCCTTACTTTGCCACCTTTCTGCAGATCTGCATACTGGGGCTGGAGGAAGCAGTAAGCAATAGTTCCAGGGCTGGAATGCCTTTGAGTCTGCAAACCTACTAACCTACATGTTTGAAAGATTTTCACCAGCTTCTCTCTAATATTTTCCCATAATAGAAAGGTTGGACATTTACTCCTGACAATGGCTGAATTAGAACTTCTTCCAGGGTTGGGAAGAAAGTGGCTGGAGGGAAAATGAACTTGCAAATGCTCAACAGATTTTCACATGAGCAAATCTACACATCGTATTTACCCATGCTAAAATACAGTTCACAAATATTTTATAGGGGTACGACATATACCATGGGTGCATTTTTGTGACTTTCTTTAAGAATTTGGGGCCACATGTAGGTAGGTTCAGAATTGCGACCCGCAAATTGCGAGTCAGAACGACTCGCAATTTGAGAGTCGCAAATCCGAATGTAGGATGGTGTCCCTGACACCATCTGTGATTCGCAAGGGCTTTGCAAATGCCCACCTCATGAATAATCATGAGGTGGGTCACAATTTGCGACCCCCTTGCGAATGGCGGCCCTCACAGGGATGGTGGCCTGCTGGAGACAGCAGACCACCATGTCTGTGACTGCTTTTCAATAAAGCAGTTTTTTTTTTTTTGTAATGCAGCCCATTTTCCTTAAAGATGCATTACAAAAACAAAAAATGAAACGTTTTAGTTTTATTTTTTCAGAGCAGGCAGTGGTCCGCAGGACCACTGCCTGCTCTGAAAAAATGTTTACAGTGACATTCACAATCGGGAAGGGGTCCCATGGGGACGCCTTCCCTTTTGCGAAAGTGTTAGCACCCATTTGAAATGGGTGCAAACTGCAATTGGTTTGCGCCCGCGATCACAAAACAATCCTACATTGCACTGCGAGTCGCAGTTAGCAAGGGAACACCCCTTCCTAATTGCGAGTCGCAAAACTGGGTTTGTGCACCGCAATGTGCTTTTTGCACGTCGCAAACAGCGAAAGTCTCTGTTTGCGACATGCAAAAAGCTACCTACATGTGGGTCTTAGTCCCTAATTAGGTCTGGTGTTAACAAAGACATTTTGTTTTAATTAAACTTCTATTTCTCTCTCTTTCGGCTGGCTTTACTGTGAGTGATCACATTCTGTTCTTCCACAAGGAGCATATTGCACACAAAGTAGTTTTGTTCAGTGTCAGGAACTACGGTGGCAATCAGTGACGTAACGAAACTGGAGGGTGCCTCTTTGCAAAGAACATGGAGGAGCCCCCTCTCCAGACTCCCTCAGGGCAGGTGCTGTGCTGAAGGGGCCCCCTGGAAGACGACTGCGGGGCCTTTGTTATGCCACTGGTGGCAACGTGTGCTTTTAGAGTTCAAAAACTTTTTGGGGTGTTTTGCCAGTGTTTGTTACAATGTTGAGGGCCTGGTAGCTCCCACAACAATAAAGTGTTACAAAAGCCATATCAAAACAAGACACGCATTGATGAAACTAAAAGACTTATATAAATATGTCAGATCAGTTGGCTTTGTCAGTGTTTGTTTATTTTCATGCTTCCCATAATCGTGTTGAAAATGGTTACACTGATTTTTCATTATAAATATTTTTGGGAAATACTAGCATGCATCAACACATTTTACTAAATGACACTTCATTTGCATCTAATCAGAGAGCATTCTGGGAGCATTATACTTAGCCTCATAGCCTAAACTTTTCAAACATGTGCATACACTTTTTTATTTTTTTTGTACTGGAACCAATGTCAGTAGTGAAGTGTGACCTTAAAACATTTATTTACAGCACTCATCCTAATAATGAAGGCTTTCAAATAATGAACCATAAATACAAGTTCGAACAGCATTAATTTTTGGAAGCACATTACCTCAACTGCAGAGAGTTCCACTCTCTGTAAACAGGCAGGGTTGGGCCTACTTGTCCCAAGGACAAAGTAAACATAAAAACTTGTTGCCCTTGACCCCAAACAAGATGTCCCGGGCGTCGGGCTATAGGAATTCTACATCCCTGTGCGCCCCAACCAGTCCGACTTGCATCGGATTCTAATACAAGATCTGGGGCGGCAGAGAAGATAGTTCTGCCGTTCCAGGCATCTAGGTGTGTCAACCACCACAGAAGTTCTTCTTTGGATTCGGCGTCTAAAACCAAGGGATCCGAATAAGCGAGACCCTTGTGAAGATGATGGATTTTGAGCCGCTGAAGGGCGCAGTAATGTAAAGGACCTGGGAAGATGGCTTGGATAGAAGAAGCCAAAAGGCCTACTAGACGCGCCAGAGTCCTGAGGGAGACATGAGGGAGAGATAGGGATTGACGAATCTCTTTCTTGATTAGGGATACTTTGTGTTGAGGGAGTTGCAACACCGACAGAGTAGTGTCTATTAGAAAACCAAGAAACTCCAACTTTTGAGTCGGAATTAGGACCGACTTCTGTACATTGATAAGAAAACCTAGGCTGAGAAGTAGGTTCTGACAAAGTTGAAGATGGTTTAGAAGCAGACGTTTGTCTTGCGCCATCAACAAAAAGTCATCTAAATAAAGGATTAGACGAACCCCGTGAGAACGGAGAAAGGCTGCGACGGGTTTGAGAATTTTGATGAAACACCAAGGTGCGGAAGAAAGCCCGAAGGGAAGAACTCTGAATTGGTAGAAAGAGTCTAGCCACTGGAACTGAAGGAATTTCCTGTGTGATTGATGAATTGGCACTGTGAGGTAGGCATCCTGAAGATCTAATCTGACCAGCCAATCGTGCCGAAGCAGAATGTCTCTGAGGTGGAGAATAGTTTCCATCTTGAAGTGTCGATAAACTATAAAGTTGTTGAAAGCCTTTAGGTTCAACACCAGGCGAAATTTCTGATTTTTCTTTTGGACGAGGAAGATGGTGCTGAGGAAACCTAAGGGTCGAACTGAACGGGTTCTATCGCGCGTTTGGAAAGGAGAGAGTGGATTTCGACGCGCAAAAGCTCGGTTTGATCTTGGGAAAAAACTAGGGGCAGAGGAACGCTGGATTGAATTGGGGTTTGATAAAATTCTAACAGGTAACCTTGGATGGATTGAATTACCCAGGGATCTGAGGTGAGAGAAAACCATGAATTGAGGAACAGAGCCAGTCTGCCTCCTATTGGAGGAAGGCCAGAAACGGAAACACTTACCGGAGGTTTGATCTCCTCTGTTGGCGTAGCCTCTCTGCCGGTAGCCTCTTGCCCGACGGGGATAGAACCTTGGTTTATATCCTGTGTAGGACTCAAGCTGGGATTGCTGACTGTAGGAGTCTCTGCTGGCGTATTGGCCTCTGATGGAGCGGCCGGCAAAGCGACTCCTGCCTTTGCCGGCCCGGGCAAAAACCCGAGATGAAAAAATATTTTTCATAGAAAGCTGGGCCTTGTCCAGGGAGGCAAAGGTGGACACATATTTCCCCAGATCTTTAATGAAAGAATCCCCGAATAATTGGCCCTTAGCCAACGGGCCATCATCCTTAGAGGCTAAGGAGGCTAATTTAGGATCAATTTTCAAAAGTAGACTCTTCCTCCTCTCAATAGATAGCTGAGTATTGGCATTCCCCAGCATGCAGATAGCGCGTTGCGCCCAGTTCGAAAGAACCTCAGGATCTATAGGACTGTTGTCCATTTTAGCCTCTTCCGCCAAGTCAAAGATTCTAGTGAGAGGACCCACCAAATCCAGGAGCTTGTCTTGACAACCTGACCAAGCTCTATCAACGCCCTTCTTGGGATCCTTGCCGAATTTGGTAAAAAACATCAGCATGTTGGGATCAATAACTGGGGTTGCCGTGATGTTATCTGGTAGAGAGGGACGGGGACACTCCGACTTAAGCTTATTGCGAGTGGCTTTGTCGAGGGGATGGCGTAAAAAGAAAGAAACATAATCAGCCACATGATCAGATGGATACCACTCCTTTGAATTTGGATGAACCATGAAGGAAGGGTCGAATAAGGGTTCGCCAGCATGGTAAACCAAAACATGAGACACAGGGTGAACGGCACCACCGTCTCCAAAGGCCCACACAAAAATGGATCTGCCGATCCGTCCATGTCGTCATCATGACTAGAATCATCATCGTCATCATCTGTGTCTCTCAATTGTGAAACATGCACTGGAGAAGAAGGGGGACCCGATTTAGTGACCTCTCGGATGGAAGGACCAGAGGAAACGCCTTTGGACGGCACTGGGAGGGTGGCCGCACGTTTCTTGCCTTTATTAACAGGCAGCTTGGAAGAGGACATAATTTTGGAAAAGGAGGCTTCCAAATTCTTTGTAATATCTGACATGGAAACGGTCACTGCCTGTTGTACAGAGTCCTTAATAAAGGACTTTAAATTCTCTTGAAAGAGTTGGGAATCTTCTTCCTCAACCATAATGAGAAAACCAATAAAATATATTAAAAATAAGTATATGAAAATAAATATATAAATAAAATAAAATAAACCTAAAACTGAAACTGGGGAAACAGGGGTTAAATATGAAGAAAGTGGGAGGGAGTGGCTGAAGGGGCAGGAACCAGGAAATAGGGGCGGTACTGCCAGGAAAAGCAGAAGCCGATTGACTCCAGACGTCAGAGCGGTTGACTGAGGAGAAAAAAGGCAGTCGGGAGAAGAAACGAGCGAAATGCGCTCGAAACTATCAGAAATACCAGGAAATATTGACGCGGTGTGGGCGCTGCCCAGAAGGTATGCCGATGTGACAAGAATGTAAAGAATGGACGCGCGTGCACGTCTTCAACGGCCGAAAAACGACCGTTGAAAGACGCGCTTCAACAAGAAAGGAAGACACGCGTTTTAAGGTTAGATACGAACGCGCTGTTAAATAATCATTTATAAACCATAGAAGACAGTTAACACAATGAAAATATCGAGCAAACAATGAAGGTACTTATCTTGACTGCGAGCAGCAAGAAAAGAGGACTTGTTGCTCGCAGTTAAGATATTAGTATTGCTGCATGTTATCCTATTGGCTGTTGCAGCTATGATGTCATCGTTGTAGTTTTCTTTATTCTGGGTACTGTAGTTTTTACTTGGCTGCTGTTAAAATTAAAGCAAGAAAAGACTGCATAATATGAGCCTCCGGTCTTGTAATAAAATTATAGCTTCTTCTTAGTGACTTGGGGGTGTTTAAGCAAGTGTTTTTGGCTCATGCTTTTTGCTCAAAGGCACTTACTTGATGGTGACTTGTATACAGTAGTCGCCTTCTTGTTTTTTTTTCTTAGGTAGATTGTGTTTTTTTATAATTACATATTACCCCTTCTTCAAAGGAGGGAAGGGGGCTCTGCAGCATTCCTTTTAGGGACTGTTTTTGTTCTCTTTAATTTCCAGGACGTCCTTTAGGAAATATCTGGAGACATTTTAAATTTGATTGATTTTATTATGTATGCGCAACTGCGTTTTCAGTGATAAAACGGGCATTTGTTTTTTTGCGTGGCAGAAAAGACGATACAATGTCAGTGTGCTGCATGAAATGCCGATGGCAGATAATGTGAAGTTATTTCTTGAAGGTAGTTCCATGTACTCTGTGCATACTAGTGTTATTGTTGCATATGATACTCGAACGTTTAAAGCTTGCTTTAAGAAAAACAAATATTTTACCGGAATTTAATTACTACTGTGAAATCTATTCTAAGGTTACAAATCTGGAGAGTGTCCCTTACTGGAAAGAAAAAGTTACTTATCTGTAGCAGTAGTCACCAGTGAGGGTATCTTCTCCCGATACTTAACGGATTCTCCTTTCATGTAATGTAAAATGGCAGCTCTGGGTTTGAGCTTTTGGAGCCTAAGTAGATCCACTAGCCCTAGAAACACATTTCAAAAGATAAAACCTCTGTTATCTGGGAATGCTGCAAATTATACGATTTTTCAGCAGTTTAATATTTTTTTTAAATGCTTTAAAGGGGAAACTTTTTTTTAATTGTAGTTGAAAATGTGAGTTCCTGCTAGGTACGGCCTGACAGTTTGAATATAATTTACTGGTAAGTAACGATTCCTTTAGGTAGTATTAGAAGGTGAGCTTGTTTGTTTTAGATAACTGTGTTAGATGTGCTTGAGGTAATAAGTTGTCCTTGTTCTGTTTCAGATGCGTCACACAAAGCGTGTGTCTGTCTGGCCAGTGGGCCTTGTGGGAGGCCTGAGGTTTGAGCGTCCACTAGTGGAGAATGGAAAGGTGACTGGCTTTTACACAGCTTGGAAGCCCAATCGCCCTTTCCCCATGGACATGGCTGGGTTTGCCATCTCCTTGCAGTTACTGCTGGCTAATCGGGAGGCTAAGTTTGATCTTCGTGTGGAAAGGGGATACCTGGAGAGCAGTCTGCTGCAATCATTGGTATCCATGGAGGAGCTGGAGCCAAAGGCAGAGAACTGCAGCAAGGTAAGCACTGTTCTTGGACAACAGTATGAGATGAAATTCTAGCATTTGAGAAGAATCCCCACACCTTCTGCCACTTTAATTACATATTATGCACCATAAGAGGCCTTTTTCACACCAGTAGTAAATGTGAATCTTTCATCAGTTACCTAACATGTTATAATATTTGACTTGGTTGAGTCACAGGAACAGTTTGAGACTTGTATTTCGTAGCCAATCCTCTTCATGGTAAGAACATCGATTTTTTTTTTTTCTGGATCAAAAGGGCACACACTACAAAGTCACTTTCTCTGACAACATCTCTCAGATAAGATCTCCCTGCTGGGTGAAGAGGTTTGGCTGAATATTTTCCTTTAAAGCTGGGAAGATCAGCCTTACCTGCCCAAACAAAAAGGAGGGAGATATATGGTGCCAGCTGAGAGAGTCGCTTATATCTGATTGGCAACAGCGACATACTTTACTGACTTCATTCAGTGACATTTAAATCCTGACTGGGAAGGGGTATCATCCCATATCATAACTTATATTATTTAGAGTGTCTTTCTTTTTACTTCTGTTCCACAAGGGATGACTTTGCACACTATATATCAGTGGTCTTCAAATAGTTGCAAAGTCCTCTCCTAGTGGAAAGGCTGACGCTTCTTCAGCCTGTTCATGTGTTTCCTACAAACAAAATTATGTTTATGTTCAGTTGTAAAGGAGGAATTGGACATCATACAGTGTCTGAAATGTTAAATATGTTAATGAGACAAAATAAATTATAATGGTGAGCATCAGTTTTGTTGCAACATTTCTTGGGCAATTCATATTATTGCTTAATCATTTCAGCTTCCCTCTGCACACAGTTTTATACATTTTCAATATTGGGTTTCTTGCAAGAAAAAAGTAAAACGGAACAGTTATCAATATGACACATCTGTTCTCTCCTGAAAGTTTTGCACTGTATATTTATTGAAATAAATTGAAAAATATTACTTGTCGGGTGTTTCCACATTTCTGAGAAGAGATATCCTAGAGCTCCACCACAACATGTTAACTGCTGATAATAGTTATCATTTTATCCAATAATTCCGGGGAACATTTTGTGTTGTTTTGAGACAACAGAGCAAATAGTGATCATCCTGAAGTTTTATGACCACTCTATAAAAGATTACCTATACAGGTTGAAAATCTGTTTTGTAGGCCATGCATATTTAAGCTTGATGGCATTTCCTATGGACAGGAATGTTACATGCATTCTCCACTTCTTTCAGGTCTTGGTGTGGCACACACGGACTGAGAAGCCCAAGATGAAGCAGGAGGACGTGCTCCAGAAGCAAGGCATAGGATCTGACCCTGGTGTGGAAGTGTAGCCCCACCAGCAGAGAGCTGAGCTGCAGTGACCACACCAACGTTTTTCCCCGAGTAGGAGGCAAGGTACAAGTGTCCTGAGAGATCACCTCCGATCTTGGGGTCGAGAGACAGTCAAGAGATCGCCCATCCATCAATGGACCCTTATTTATGTATTTATTTATTGCACTGGTTGGATATAGGCGATCTCTCAAGAGGGCTAAGTCTCCCCTCCATTGAGATCGAGGGATGGTCCTTAGGGTGTTGCTTTGAGAGTCACTCCTTGTCCCCAAGAGTGAAAGCTATTAACAAACTTGTTCTCCGTTCCTTCCGACCTCCCCCACTCACAAATGCATTCTGCCTCGTTGAGTTCCCGAAAGCAAAGTCAGACCATATTCCTGCTTGGTTCTCTGGTCACCTTCTGCTTTTGCTTGATTGCCATATAGGGGCCTGGCAGGATGTCTGGTTTGTGGCGTGATGTTTACTGTTGTCATTCATGCACAACTGAGAAGCTCTGAGCAGCGGAAACTGTGTACGATGACTTGACTTATTTCCGGATGTTTCCTGCATACCCGTAATGGACCATTCTCAATGTGTTCCAGTCTCCAAGGTTTGTCATCAGCTGAAACCCATGAATATTGGTGCTGATGATCAGGTGTTTGCATACCACAGATAAAAGAATGTTTGTGTTGTACTCCTATTTTGTGTTGTGATCACTGTACTGTGTTGCTTGATGCAACAGGAATTGCATGTCATGTGTAATAAAACGTTCCAGTCCTCTTTGTGTTTGTCACAGAGTTGCTACCACTTCTGTCAGAAAAGAGTCTTTACTGGGCCTAGCACTAAGAACTACTTCTCAAGGATATCGGAGCTCTCCTTCACTAGAGGGAGTGGCAGGATAGACCTTCACAAGGAGCCCACACCATACAAGCAGCACTTCAGAGCGATCAAAGTAAGCGGTGGGTCAAGGAGGGAGAAGAAGGTGCAGAAGAGAGGTAACTATGGCCTCAGTAGAAGGAAGAAATGGGTCTCTGAAGAGGGTCATGGAGTGATAGGGGAGGGAGAGTCAGAGGAAGAAATGAAGGCCTACATAGAATCAAGCAGAGCTGTTTAACCTAAGGGACTCCTAGTGCCTGCTGTCTAATCTTTTAAAATCTTTGTAACCGAAGTTGCTTGCCTGACCAAAATAAGAGCTTGTAAGCATTGTACAACTTGAAGGATACCTCTGCTGTCTGATCCCGGAGCCTCTAATAGCTGTGTAGATTAAATTACTATCCTTAGCTATTTGGAGCCGTAGCCTGGTATGCTGAGCCAAATCTCTGCTTTGTGAAGCTGTAAACTCTGCAGATGCAAACATGATTAGTGACACATGGAAAAGACCACAAGGCCCATCTGGTCTGTTCACTTCCCATATTGACACGTAAGGAGCTACGTTCTGTTGCAGGTATAAGATTGTTGTGTAGTTTATAAACTGCTCCTTTCAATATGCTTGATTTAATCTTCATTGTTAATAGATTTCGCTAACTACTTGAAAACAGATGTCATAATATAATTTATTGCCATTGTGCTCCAACTGTGGAGTGAAAGAACATTTGTCTTTTCCCAGTGCTGTAACCTTTTCCCGTTCTAGCGAGTTGACTGTGGATTCTAGAATGTTTTAGACCTACTGTTCACCACAAACATTGCAGTGTATTGTTGCATTTGTACAGCACTGCCACACCTTTTGTGGGTTGCTGAAGCACTTACCCACACAGATTGATCCTGTACTGTGTGGGTTGCGTGGTTAGAACCTTTGTGGGAATTGTTTTCATGTTGTGCCTGATGACTTCTTAGAAGCGGGTGATCGTGTTATAGGATGCAGAGGTTGATGGTGTGCCGGATGAGGAAGTGAGAGCAATAGACACGTTTTTCTAGTTCGTGATATGCTGGCAGCTCTGATTACATTTCAGAGGCTCTATAGGACTCATAATATTGGAAGTAGGCTATAATCCATTTCCTCTCTTCCACTCATCCTTCTGCAGCTAGCTTGTTGCCCCCAAACATTGACATTTGTTTTCCTTGTATTTTCTACTTTTTGTTTTTCCTCATCATGACCTAAAATAGTTTTTACTACTTGTTTTAGTAATTGCTAACATTATCAGCTGTGCGTGCCTCCAGGCTATCCTGATGGGGTATTCCACTTTAATTCTGAAATGCTAATTGTTTCAAGTTACCATTTTTACCCCTGTCTTACGAAACTTAGAGCTTGATTTAGAACTTGGCAGACAGGTTACTCCATCACCAGAGTGACAGATATCTCGTCCGCTGAAATCTCTGTCCCTTAGGATAGAATGGGATTTAGATTTCAGTGGGCGGGAAATCCATCAAGATTGTGACAGAGTTACCTGTCCGCTGATTTATAACTCAGGTTCTTAATTACATTTCCTCTTCTCTGTTGTAGTTAATTGGCTAGCATAAATGTTTGAAGCTTCTATCCATACCATTTCCATTCAATTAGGATTAATAGTCTAGTCTTCTAGTAGTCGTCTTTGAAAGCATTCCCTCATTTCTTCAAAGTTAACTTTCTTAAAGTCTCCGGTTGTTTCTTTAGCTTGTTCTCAGGCTGCTACTACCAGCACGGAGACGTGGATACTCAGCATGCCTTTTCCTGGGCAAGGTGTTGTTGTTTGACCAGTTTATGTTTGACCACTCTTCTCTGCAGCCTGTCTGCGTTTTAACAAAGTATTGATAACTACACAGTTTTCATCAAAAAGTTTCACATCTTTGCCCAACCAGTTAACCCGTCGGACCATACTGATCCATCCACCAAAACGAAGTCCCAAGATGAATTTAGATCTAGCCAGTGTAGTACCTTATTCTTTAACTGGGTGAAAAATTCTGAAGTACCAGGCTTTAGCAGAGGGATATTCCCCAGCACAGC
The DNA here is from genome assembly GCF_031143425.1 of Pleurodeles waltl. Taxonomy (NCBI): domain Eukaryota; kingdom Metazoa; phylum Chordata; class Amphibia; order Caudata; family Salamandridae; genus Pleurodeles; species Pleurodeles waltl. The sequence goes on from NC_090448.1 coordinate 388,410,441, forward strand.
GACGTAAAGAGCGGTGTCTGGTGGTAAATTAAGGATGGTGGAGTTAGGCTGAGGGGGCAACAGCTCTTGTCCAGGGTTAATATTAGGCCACCCAACTGGACAAACATCCTGTGGTTAACTGGTTGAATTAACTGTCCCACCACTGAATGCCTCATTTACCACTGGCACCACTAGGACCGAAGGAGCAGTTATTAAGTCAGAGTCAGAGGTGGGAACAAGAGGACCTGCCTTACCAATGTGATGGGCATGTGAGCTAGATGATGTATTTTCAGTATATAATTCAGTGGTATGAAAGTTTATGCCTATTAGAATTTGACCAGGCTGCAAGCAATTGGTGTTCAAGCAATCAATCAAGGTTCTTGTAAAGCGTTTCTAATCACCCATAAGGGTCTTGAGGTGCTATGGGGGGAGAGGGGTGGTAGCAGTTCAGTCGAAGACCCAGGTCTTGAGGGTCTTTTCATTGAGGTAGTGAGGGTGATTGCCTGAGGTGTAGCGGAAGAGCCTTCAAAGTCTGAGCACCGAGATAAGAGAAGGATCTTCCTCCAGCTGAGTTCTTGCGAATCCTTGGAGTTGTGGTGTGGGCCATTTGGGTGGAGCGTAGGTGTCTGATTGGCGTGTAGAAGGACAGGCGGTGGTTTAGGTATGATGGCCCAATGTTGTGGAATGCATTGTAGGCGTACATGAGGAGCTTGAAGGGGATTCTTTTGTTGATCAGGAGCCAGTGAAGGTCTCTCATGTAAGGGTTGATGTGGCTGCTCTGAGGGATGTCCATTATGAGTCTGGCCAAGGTGTTCTGGATTCTCTGCAGTTTCTTTTGAAGCTTGTGGGTGGTGCTGGCATAGAGTGTATTGCAGTAGTCTACCTTGCTGTTGACTGGCACCTGGGTGATTGTTCTCCTGGACTCGATGGGGATCCATTTGAAAATCTTTCATAGCAGGCAGAGCGTGTGGAAACAGGAGGATGAGACAGCATTGATTTGGTGGTTCATTGAGAGCGAGGAGTCAAGGATGATGCTGAGGTTGTGTGCATGGTCATTGGGGAGGGTTCAAGTGCTGAGTGCCACCAGGAGTCATCCTAGGCAGAGGGGGTGGAACCTAGGATGAGGACCTCGGTTTTGTCAGAGTTGAGTTTCAGGCAGCTGTCCTTCGTCCAGGTGGCGACTGCCTTAATTCCTTTGTGTAAGTTGCTTTTGGCGGTTCTAGGTTGCTCGGTGTGGGAGAGGATCAGTTGGGTGTTGTCAGAGTAGGAGATGACCTTAAGTCCGTGGTTACTGACAATGTTCGCAAGCAGGGCCATTTAAATGTTGAAGAGGGTGGAGGCACAGAGAGGAGCCCTGAGGAACTATGCAGCTGATCTTTGTCAGTTTTGATGAGACCAGTGGGGGCCTGACTCTCTAGCTGTCTTAGAAGGGTAGGTGGGAGTTGGGAGTGGAGGCATTGGGAAGGGATTGTTGACACTGGTTGAGTTTTAATTCAGTGCTGGGTAGACATGAGCTAGTTAGTTCTAGTTTAGCTTCCAGAGCAGCAGATAGCGGGCGGAGAGAGAAACAGCGATATCGGCGGTGGCCGCAGTAGTCATAGCTGCAGTGTTGGAGAGGGGGTGACAAAGAAATTTAGCGAGATCTCCCCAGTGAAGCAAAGAATGAGGCGGGGCAAGCGGTCACAGGTGTTAGGTCACAAAAGTTTTCAACGTGGAGGAAACTTTCCTGCTGCTGCATCCTCCACGTCTCCTCCCGCAGCCTTACCTTTGCATTCCCTCGGCATGTGGTGCATTTCGTCAGGCACGAGGACAGCATCAGGGGGAGGACCTATGCACCCCTATTTGGGGAGCTGACCCCCCCATCTCTTCGAGTGATCTAGGTCTAAAGACAAAAACTACAAAATCCCATATTATAGCTATTGGGAAGACTTGCTCTCCTCCTGTGCCTCAATATGTCAAAGGTGAGAAACTTTCATATATCTCCTCTTCCGTATATTTGGGTGTTCCCTTTGATAACAAATGCACATGGAATCACCTGATTAATATTTGGAAACAAATACTTGAACAATCTACTGAAGCAGTCTTCAGATCTGCGAGGAAGCTATGTAATAAGCCTCTGACTAGCATGGTCAATATATATAATGCACAGTGCCTTGCCTTGGTAACATTTGGAACAGGGGGCTGGGGCTATTGCAATGTGGATGCCCTTCGGGTATCAGAAAATAGATTTCTACGAAGATTGTTGTCTATCCCAAATAGTCTTCCTATACATCGTGACATGAAGAACTGGGACTTGTTCCGTTAGTAGATTATGTTAAAGCAACTCCCTTATTACTGTGGAGATCAATATGGATTAAACATGGAACTTTGCTTAATCGGCCCTTAATGACTGCAAGGCTTTAGACAAAGCACAGAATCTCCCCTGGTTATCCTCTGTAAGAGAGCAGCTGCCCCTGTGGGGGAGAGAAAACTGTTACTCTAACCCATCCTTAATAGTGTCCATCCCAAAACAAACTGTTCAAACATGATTTATTTGCTATATTTCCCAATAAAGGCTAGAGCATAAGTCCAGAAAGAAGTGGGTAATGGCATTTTTACCTCTCATTAACACCATGTCCATGGAACCATACCTGATTTTTCCTCTTTCCCATTCACAAACATCTCTTTTCTATTTTTTCTTCTTCTGTAAATTATATACTGTCCTTCAAACAGTTCCTGATTCCCTTATTGAGGCATTTGAATATTAGAAGTTGTAGATTTGCGTTCAGCTATCTACAGTTTCTCCAGTCAAAGTTTATTTGCCTGATGGTTTACAAATTTTTATCCACTGCCACCTGCTGGAGGAAGCTGGTGGGGAAGTAAATATCTGCATCTAGTATTTCCTGTAGCTGGAGCTGTTTAACAGGGATGGGTGGCATTCTGCTTATGGAGTAAAGCCCACTCCTTTATGTTTTTGTCTGCACTAAGCACGTTTTTTTAATACTTCTTTCTTTTTAGACTGGGGTTTCCTCTGGTACACATTTTATGGTGTTTGTTAGCAGTAATCGTATGTATGAACTTAGACTGTGAAAACATTTCTTTCTTTTTATTGATTGATTGATTGATTTTAACACATTTTAATGTGTGCTTTTATGGTTATACTATTCTTGTATACCGAATAAAGTTTATTTGATTGATTGATAACCAAGTATTTGCTGCAGTTTTGAAACTGCATGCCTTTGTACATATTCTGTCAGCTGCTTGCTATTTATCTGAGCCAGGTTGCCCACAATCTCACTACTAGTCTGAGCTTGTAATAGCTCTGTAACTAGACAGATCTCTCTGCAGTTGAGGTCTGATGTAAAATCTGTGTGACCTGAGAGATGTGGTATATGAGGCTTCATCTAAAATCTGTGCAACTTGAATTACGGTTCTACTAATCGAGGTCTGATGTAAAATTTTGTGTAAACCTAGCGACAGCTTTGCTGGCATTAGAAAAGTGATATCTCTAGTCTGTGAAAGATTTCCATGTAGGCGGTACTGCTCCAGTTTCCCTATACAGGCACCACTTCTGCTCCTCTTCCCCAAAGACTGGCACCACCAAAGGAATTTTAGTCCTATTCAGGTCATTATAATGACTTTATAATGTGCATTACAGGCCTCGAAAATTCTTCTCGCCCATTCACTATGGCGAGTCATATTTTATGAGGTTGAGCTATTTCTAGGGCCTACTTGCCCCTTCTGGCTAGTTGACAAAGAGCAGGTGTTCTGTTCAGTAAGAAAAGATGCCTTTAAATCTTGTGATCTTGTCACATTAACTCTATGTTCAGATACAGAGGTCAAAAGTCAGTTTGTCTTACAATTAATTTTCCTTCTGGCTGCAGAGTTCCAGGGTTTTGTAAGGTGAACTCTCTGACCTGCTGTTCAAAGAGTTATTTAAATGTTGTGTGTGCAAACATTTCAAAATGGAATTCAGAAGTTGTGAAAGCTTATTTTTGTATTTCTGTGTGATGAAAAATATATTTTAAAAGGATGAAAAAAAATCCCAACACTTTCCTTGGTGATTTGCAAATGATAAATATGTAAATATGTTTTCTGAAACTCAATTTTCACTGATTATTATTAATACACTATATAGTATTATCATTAAAGCTGCAAGTTAGGGGAATGGTTTTATAACATTTTGTGAGGACATTTACTGTCTGTAAATGAGTGTGCTGCCACATCATGCTTTACTAATATATTTATCAAAAGTGCGTGTTTAAACAAACTGAGACACACTCCTGCCCTGGTGCAATGTTATTAGTAAACTAAGAGGCAAGTCATGGGTCATATGTCTCCTATGTGTGGGCTAGATTCTTAATATACATGGAGCAAACAATAAGTCTATTTAATCAAACAAAAGAGGCTTTTTGTACAGCAGAAATGCTAAGCTCACAAATTTTAAAGTGCACTCGTATGTGAGAATGAAGAAAAAGGCGACTCTGTAAACTAAAATATTCGCCTAGGATCACACAATTTGAGACCCATTTACTGGTCAAGAACATTACATTAGGTCGAGTAGATTATTGAAGTTACTCAACCTGCAGGTCTAGTAAAAGTTTTATATTTTTTTTAGGCCTGCATTATTTTTCAGAATGTACTAACCCCTACACTTCCATTCAAATCCATCATAACCCCCGTGGCATATGAAGGGCAGGTTTGCTTCAGTGTACAAGTGCATGTTTACATATATAGCTTGAAGTATCTTGGGGCCTATTCCAGTAAAATGCAGGCGTCCAGGCCCATGTGTGCTTGAGGCTTGTCTTTGTCCAGGTAGTTTCTCATTACAACTTTTTTCCTCTCTTTGGTGACGTAGGCTAGAAGTGAGTACACATTTACAGAAGGTTCTGCGCATCCTTTCACCTCCTTTGCCAGGTGAGGCTTTCGCTAAAGTGCGGACTGCAGCTTGCACAGCCAACTCTGCTACTCCACAGTTTGCTTTACTCGACAGGCTTTTTAGCTTCCCCCTTAAACTGTGTCCAGCAGGCATATGCCCCATATCCTTGTGGCTCCAGCAAGATTGGTCTTTAAAAGAGTGTGTGCCCATACATTGTTGCATTCAGGAAGTGCCCAGGCCTAGCTTGTCTACCTCCAGTTTTCCCAAACCACACTAAAGGCAGCCATATGTAATTTTAGAAGTGCAATAGACTAAGCATGATGGCATTGTGGATACAGCCTTTCTTGAGCCAGAATAGGGTATATTGGGTAGGTAGGAGCTGTCCACCTTACTAATCATTGGCCATTCTTCTGTCTGTGGCTGGTTTTATATATTGTTGTTTTGTCAGCTCCTGTCCGAGGCCTTATTACAAGGTAATTCTCTGTGCACCCACTGTCAGCCTGGGGTAGTTTGCGAGGACACAACTAGTGCCATATTTTAGGGCTGTATTTGCAGGTTTGGTGCTCCGTTCCTGTCTGAGGCTAAAATTCCCATTTGGGGGTCAGTCAGTGAACACCTCCCATTAGCCAGCTTTACAGGCCTGTTTAGTGTGCCAGTATCTGGCCAGCTTTGAATTTCTAAACCCACCTAGAACCAACAATCGAAGTCTTGTTTGCGTTTCACTTACTTTGTACCAGATATCTGTTCCTAGCCCATCTGTCATTGCCTGCCTAGATAGGGCTTGGTGGTCAGGTTGGTCTGTCAGTACCCGCCTGGTGCCAAGGCAAGATTTTTCCTCTAAATTCTCAATTTGTGCAACATTTGAATGTCTGAGTTAGTCTTTCAGTACCAGCATGGTGCCAGATATCGTCACCTGTCTCACTGTCGGTACACACTTTGCATCAGATTCTAAGGCGATGTGGGCTCGTCACTACTGTATCCAGTGCACAATTCCCAGACTGAATAAGTCTATTGGCACACTCCTAGTGCCAAATATCCAGGCATGGGCTGTCTTTCTTGTACATCCATGGTGCCCAGTTTCTAAGGGAGTTTCATAGTGCTCGATTCCCTGGCTGTGTTTGTCTGGTAGTGCTAGCCTGGTGCCCTGTGTCAGGCTAGGTTTGTCACCCGTCTGATTATTAGCTGGCCGCACATGCTTTGGCCGGGTTTTGTATGTTGGGATTGTCTCTCACTGCCTGCCTTATCAGGTGTCTAAACCTGGTTGATCCATCAGCACCTGCTTGGTGCTGAATTTTCAGGGAGACTCATCTGTCACCTGTCCAGTGCTGAATTGCCAACACTCCACTACTTCATGAAAATAATCTTCCCCTGTATATCAATTTGGTGTCATCAGCATATTGTGGAATTAAACAGGCTCCGGTTAATGGCTCAGCAGAGGATTCAACGGCAAACTGTCCTAAACTGTTCCACAGGCTGTAATCATCGGCTGTCAATGCCAGCTCTGGTGGGCGGGCAGCGGGATGCAGACACTGGGTGTTGTGCCTCCATTCCTCCTGAGGGCGATGGATCTTCATGTGGGCATTCCGACTTTTGATCTTGTAGAACATTCTGCAAGAGAGGGAACCATTAGGATAGCAATTAGTTTTTCCAGACAACAAAAAGCTATGGCTGTCACTTCTATTTAATATATAGAAAAACAAGGCTCAAATACAAAAATAGCGAAAGAAAAACCCACAGAAAATACTGATTGAATGTAATTTCCTCATTCAGCAGTAATGATGTTTTGTCTGAAACCGCAACAACTATCCAAAATGTTTAATAATTATTTTTGATATTTTAACTGTATACTATTAGTTCTAGCATATTAATGGAATTTAGTGTTTATGCTCTACAGAAGGGTGTAACTGATTTAGAAAAAAAACTCCTTTCCAGACATTCACCACCTTTCATGTCTTGTCAACTGATAATTTCTTGCCAAGCGATAGGGTGTGTGGCATGGATGGCTGTTGGATTCTTTAATTGGGTTTTACCTACTTATTCTGGTTTTGGGATTTGGGGCGACCCTGATAGTTCTTGGTATGAACAGATTTCTCCGAGGTGAGTAAGGGGGGAGAATCTCATTCGGTTAATTGGACTAGGAGATCGGCTGAGATAGGGGTGCAAATCAGGAGTAGGAGAGGATGCCTCTATAAAGCTAGGCTATTAAAGTATGTGGAATAAAATTTAACCCTGGTATTCCTGTGGTGAAAAAAAATGAAAATGGTGTACAGGGTTTTCTTCAAGTTTGGGTTGAAGTTTAAATGTCCATTCTTTATTTTCATTATTAACCTATCAGTTAGTTGTTATTTGATCACCATTGTTGTAAAATATATATTAATACATAATTTCATGCAGTGTGTTTTTTTGAGTTTGGATTTCAAAGTTTCTTTTGAAAGTTTTTTCTCAGTCTTGTCAGTAGACCAGATTGTTCAGTGCCCAACATAAGCATCTGAAGGTACAAATAATTTCACAAAATGGAGCAGAAACCACTGGCAACTCCAGTAGTATGATCTTTCAAAAAAGTATTTGGGGCATTAATTATTGGATGGCGATCCACTACTTAAAACTACCCCATGAAAACGGAAATCATCCTCACTTATTGCAGTGTAATCAGGAATGCCGCAGAAAATCCGCTGCATTTAAGTTGGTCCTTCTCCACTTCCATTCAATTGCTCGAAAGTTGGTGATTCATGATGGATAATTAACTGTATTAAGTTCATATTTAAAATTTAGTTAAGGTGGACTTCAAATACAAGCGTATTTAGAAAAAGTCTGCTACTCCTTAACTTCTCACCTTGGACTCGGGTGGTTTGGACATTCTAAATTTGATCGGATCACAGAATGCCGGTTCTCCTTATTTGATACAGTGCCTGCAAAATGCGACATGCCGTATATTGTTAAATAGAGGAAAGTGAGAACTTGAGATACAGCCTTCGTGGTGTAAACCATCCAGGTATGGAATGCCATCCTCAGGAAACTGCAAATGATAACTAACTTTCTGATCTTCAGCAAAAGGTGGAAAACCTATTTACTTAGATTGTACTCATTTCCTTGACAGTGGGATATAGAGCTGTAATCAAGGTAATCTGTTAGCACTATGAAACTAACAGGCAATTTGTGAACTCAGTAATAGAAATTTAACATAGCAGAAACTTTCCCTTCATACAAGGCACTGCACTTTCATCACTTTCTCTCCATCTTATCTACAGCAGCAAAACCAACTACTTCAGAACCTCGTATGAGCCCAGGAAGCAAAGATTGTGCTAGCTAACCTAGGCTGCCAGTTATGTACCCTTCGCAAACATGTCCACAACCCATGCAGGCAATGTCAAAGACTTCTTACATGCAGTCAAAAACCTTCAAGCTCGCACAACATTAAACGCGTTTCCATAAGCCCATCCAGCCTGCATCCCCTTAAGCATTTATTAGGCAGGATGGTGTGCTAAAAACTGTTCGAATCTTCTCTCCCAAGGCTGAATTCTAGCACTGTACATACGTTTGACTGTCTTGTGCTGCTTCAGGCCAGTTTGTTCCTAATTTATATGACATCTAGTCTGACTTCACTTTAAAAAAATGAGCAATGGAACTACTCAACTGTTGAAGATAAATTGATAAAAAGTGCCAGACGCACCTTACCGCACCGTTTCAATGTGATCTCTTCCATTGAATCGTTTTGCTTGAACGTCTCCATGTGATTACACGTGGGCCTGTGATGAACTGCATTTATATTGCATATTCACCAGTGCCGACAGTCAGTGATTACTGTCTACCTGTCGTTAGCTGCATGGCAAGTCAGTACTGAAATGGTCCTAATTTGCTCAGTCATTCAACGCTCTTTTCCATAGAAATTAAGGAGGGGCCTTCAGCGTTGATCTTGTCAGTCAACCACTTTACTGAATATAAAAGCACCACGTTACGGATTATCCCTGGCATAGTAGGTGAGAGAAACTAGGAAACAATAGTTCCAACGTAAAACTATATTACTACCACCGTTAACACAGTTTACAATTCACAGTTTAGAGTTAAAGAAAAGAAAGTGAGCCTTGGATAACAAATCAGTCGTATACCATTACATCTGGCACAGTTAAGGTTTGGAGACTGTAGCTGAGAAATGGCTGATCCGCTATACTGTAAATTACAAGACTGGTTTCAAAATAGACAAGGCATGTGGCTCTTTCAGTCACAGAACTTAGCTGCTTAAAGGACATGGTGACATGTTCTTGCTTAGTCTAGGGATCACCACTGTACAAACCATGCTTATCTTGTACACACATCTTATCAGTTTCACATAGACACCTTAGTTGGGGGCCAAACCCAAAACAGCCCATTGCCATCTAGCCTTCACATCAACGTTTCCAAACTGTGGGTTGGGAGCCGATTTGTGGTGGGTCATGAAAGTCCCGGTTTGTAAGTAATATTCAAAATGATTAGCCTTGTCAGGTGGGGCAACAAGGGCCAACTAACTGATAGAATCCACGTTTCCCGGGGTGTGCGGCAAGGGTGCGTACTTGCCCCGACCCTCTTTTCCCTGTATATCAATGAAATTGTCCCCTCCCTCCTCAGACTGCAGGCTGACGCACCCTCACTTGGCACACAAAAAATCCCAGTCTTACTTTTTGCCGACGACACTCTTCTGATATCCAAGACCCCTAGTGGTCTAAGGAAACTCCTTGCGTGCTTCGAGCATTTCTGCTCATCACAGGGACTCGAAATCAACGCCTCGAAAACAAAACTAATGACCCTTAATCCCCACAGATCTTTTAAAGGGAAGTTTACTCTGGAGGGCTCCTCACTTGAGAAGGTGGGCATTTTCAGCTACCTGGGCATAACATTCACTGACAACATGTCCTGGAAGCCACACATAGGAAAACAAGCCCTAAAACTAAGACAAACAACAGGGGCTCTACTAAAAAATTTCCACCTCTCACATACAAAACCAATTCGCCCAGCATTACAGTTATACGAAGCACAGGCCGTTTCCTCAGCGCTTTACGGGGCTGAACTTTGGGGCTATACCAAAACCCAAGACTTAACCACCGCTGAAAACAACTTCCTAAGAAACCTTGTGTCCCTTCCGCTAAGCACCCCACTGTTCCCTCTTTTCAAAGATCTCGGCATCAAACGCATTGGTCACAAAGCCTGCCTGCGACCCCTGCTGTACTGGCGGCGTCTCTGGACCACTCCGGAGCTCGACATCTTCACTGAAGCTCTACAGGTCATCCTAAAAGCCGACCATCTTCACAGAATCCCCTGGCTACGATGCATCAAGGATCAACTGTACTCACTCGGGCTCGATGATCTCTGGAACTCACCAGCCACGTCAGTCTTTCCCTTGAAAAGCGAACTAAAGGAACTATACTGGCAAATGGCCAACCACGAAGACACGAGGGCTGCACTGCACACTACACTATCTTGTGACTTTGCCAACCTAAAAGAGTCATGCAAGTACGAAGGTTTCTGGGACCTAATCACGGCCCAAGGGAAAGGAAACTGTACTTCCAGCTCTGCATTGGAACACTCCGATTAAGACTTTTCACCAGTAGCTGGTCACACAATGAATCAACTGCATGCCCAGCCTGCAAAGCCCCCGTCGAGAATCTCCCTCACCTCTTTTTTTGCTTGCCCCGCGTACACCGCCCCCCGTAGGGAATGGCTGGCCCGGCATGCAGACTACTGGGAGTCCGCTGCTCTGCGCTAGCCCTGCAAATCCTCAGATCAGACACCAGGCCAACGCTAGTGATCGCCATCGCCAAATTCCTCAGAGCTAGTTGGCTTGTCAGAGGGAAAACTCTTATGGATAAAGACTCTAAATAAGACTGTCCCAACATCCTGCGCAGCGCATTTTATTTTATTCCATTTTTATTCCACTTTTATTTCACTTTTTCAATTTTCTCTTATCTTTTACTCCCTTTTTATCATTATATTTACCTGTAATTTTGATTGTGTATTTATTTGTATTTATTACTGCTCGCGCTTTTTTGGCTCTTGTAGCCGCAATAAAGCTCTTTTGAATTGAATTGAATTGATTAGCCTTGTTTATGCACCAGTGCAAAGGTGATTAACTATGCCCTTAGCCAGTTTTAAAACAAACCCTTCCAAGTACTCACAAGCAAGACTAGCGGTAAACGATGCACTATTTGTTGCGGGTGTGTTTTTTTTTTTTTACTCCACAAAGCCATTTCAAAAGCAAATGTACTCCCCATACGTGAGCATACACAACCAACCCGCTTGTGTGTGACTTTCACATATTAATTGAGAAATGTGGATGTGGCCAGGCTCAAAACCCAGCGTTGCCTCAACATCTTTTGATCCTGGACACATTACTTAATCTTCTGCGCTTAAAATAAAATGAATCTGACCTTGTGTAATTCAATCTGGTGCTTATATAAAGCACTCTAATGATCTTGGGTTATGTTCACGCAACATAAAACTGATTTATATATATATATCCACTAGGCCTCGTTTTAACACAGAAATTGATATAAGGCCTTGCCCCATATGCTAGATATGGTAAAAACACTGGCATCAACACCAATATTTTTCAGAAGCCTTGTGATTTTTAGTGAACAGATGCCACCGGCCAGCACGCCATTCAGAAAAGTGTTCCAACTCCGGTGCAGTTCAACATCTCCAACTTTTATGCAGATCATTATCTTGGCTACAGTCCAATATCGTAGAGAGTGGTCAAAGTTGTAACATACACAATCAATTGTACAAAACATTTAAAAATTGCCACCGCCTCATCCATTAAAGCAGGTGGGTCGCAAAAGTTTGTTCTTCTAAAAACTGGATCGTGGTTACAAAACGTTTGTGAAGCTCTTCTATACAAGAAGAGAGGTACACTTACTTGCCACATTGTTTGCAGGGGAAGCATCCAATTGTAGAGGCACAGGACGAAGCACGAATCATCTCTCCCCTGTGGTGGGAATTTTTGAGCGGGGGACAGGAAAGGACCTAAAGGAAGAAGAAATCAATAAACTCTTTCAAAAGAAGACAAATCAAATCATCCCACCCTATGGCTGTGAGCTTCCTTTCCCCAGGAGAATGCCTCGTCCTCTTGACTGAGACTGGGAGCTGTACCACAAGAAGAGAATCAGCTCCTTGAGACTGTACACTGCTGCCAGGTGAGACCCCATCTCCTCCAACTACACCCCTCTCAATAGAGGACTATCATAGCTCAGGGAGGAACAAAACCTATTGTACATGTGGGATTTCTATAAGTGCTGTTGCTACATCATAATCTAATGTATTGCCCCCCAGTGCCCGGGGAGGAGTAGGCTCTCAAGTGCTTAGTGCTTCCAATCTGGTCAGGTGACTTTTGTGTGATTGCAGTAGGGGGAAAGGGAAGTTGTCTTCAAATATTACACCCTTGTGGTTGGAAAATGGGAGCAAATGGGTATAAATTCTTGCATGACTACATTCCGCAGTTATTTTAATACAGCTGCCACACGTAGTAGGAAATCCCATTCAGTTGTGCCAGATGGTGTGTAATGCATCTGCACTCTGCGCGACAGAAACTGATGCACACTTTTGTATGGCTGTAAATGGGCGAAAACTTTTATATTTGCACCTGATGTGTGACACTCATGCGGTTGAACCTACTGATGCTGAGTTGTGGTTCCTGGTACTCACTCCTTTGTGCCCTTCCTGGCAGATGCTCTCTTCCCCACAGTGCACATTCCGCTTTCGCTGTAGCTGCATCGTCTTTTTGTGCAAGTAATAATACTCGACACACTGTAGCACATCCCTGGTCCTCACCTTTTGACAGAGAGAGAAAAGCTTGAGCGTCTCCAAAAGTGAAGGACATGTCTTACGTTCTTTAAGGCTATGTGCTGTATTGTACTTAAGGTGTAGGGCAGCACATTGCTTGGAAAAAAGGAGGAAGCCTGATCTCACCATCTTTTGAATGCTGTGGAAGTCTTTCCTATGCAGTGTAAAGGCTCGGTTGAAAAGACGTCGCTCATGGGGATTCCAAACATCGCTGCCTGAGATGGGACAAAACAGAAGTCAGTGTTGCACACCCAGATGAGTAGAACCCATGCCTGTGACTGCTGTCAGATATGTGAGGAAGGCTGCAAGAGTGCTGGATCTTGATGTATTTTTACATGTGAGTGAGCTATGAGACTGCTGACAAGTTAGCGATGAGTGGCAAAGAGCCATGTAAGTGGGTATCTTCAGATTCCTCCCATTGTACTCACCTGTGTAATGGTAGTCTGCCAAAGGGTGGGAAGTTGGCCACCGTGGATCCCTCAGCAGTAGCCTTTCCAGAGTTGCCTAAGCCAAAAGAGAAAGAGAACCTACTGACATGGACGAGTAGCAAACCTCCGTTTACCTTTGGTCTGCAGTCATATAGAACTATAACATAATTATCTGGATTTAACTTGCAGTCCACTCCCTGACGTCTCCTCCACATAGCGGTTCAAGTGTATCCATTGCTACTCATTACCAGAGTGTCTATAATAGTGTGTTATGTAATACTATATTACCAACAATTACATCATTTATTGTTAAAATTTTTAGTTTTTCAGAGTATCCATTAAGTTTATTTCATGGACTGGAGTAGTTGTGGTCTGAATGGTTAGAGAAATTGCACAAGTGTATCATCATTATATTTTTTGTGTATCGCCAACCTAGCTCTCTGCCTCTCTTCATGTATTTGAAACCCTATTTACTATGAGTTCTGCTGCATGTAGAGGATGAAGCTTAGAAGGTGGCACAGTACACACAACAGCCAGCATACTTAAACCAAGAGACCAGATTCTTGTGTATAATGCTAGCCTGAACTATGGACCATTCATTAGCTTGCTTGCCTGTCCCACCATTGCAGGTCAATAATATACTGTTTGCCTAATTCTCCTCAAGAATTGGGAGTTCTTATTTCTTTCTGCTGCAAGTGGCAGTTGGTTTGTACATTGCTTCCCCACTTGTTCTCTCTGTAGGTAGCCATCACGATTTGGAGTCCCTCATCATGAAGAGCTGTCTGAATCACTGAATCAGTCTTTATCTCCAGAATTGATGGTAAACTTGAATAATTAAACTCCTTGATCACGAGGGTTCAAACAACCCACTCCAACAATTTAACTATATGTTGTTGTAAGGAGGTGGTTGACAGATTGGTACAGCTCCCGGTGAACATGGAATGAATTTTGGGGGAAGTTAAAATCGGCCTTGCTTCAGGGGGTGCTCAGATTAAGACATCACTAACTACCCCGCTGGATGGAAGCATTGATAGTAGCCAATCAGGTAAACAGGAGGAGCAGGATAGAATAATCTACCCCCCCCAATAGAGGTTGCAGATACAGGATTAGTCCAGAGAGAAACCTTTGTCAGCCAAAGAAGAGATGCTGGCATTCATTATGAGGTGGCACAAACGTTGAGACCACTTCATGATGGAATTCTCTCACCAACTCAAATGACAAAAAGGGAGAAGAAATGTAGGCAGAAATAAAGCCTGCTTGAGACTTGCAGGCTCTATAAGTGCACCCTCGTTCCCAACATATGAAGGTAAGGAGGATTAGGTGGCGGCCATCTCAGGAGATAGCTCCTGGGTGATAGAACCCATGCCCACATTAAAAGCGCTGGATGTTGAGCCTGTTCTAACAGTAGGACTCCAACCATTAGTCAGGGAGTTCATCTCTAATTCCATCAAGTCGGCCCCAGTGAAATCAGGCGAATCTTCACTGGCAATAGGGGTATCCAGGCAAGATAAAGATGCCCGTAAGGAAGACCGTGAGGCTGAAAGTGCAAGGAGAAAGCAACTTAAACCTTAGTTCTAACAGATCAGCCTCCTCTGGAGATATGGTCGCAGTCATCCACACTGGCAGTAGGGGGATCTAGGCAAGTTAAAGATGTTCACGAGGGAGGCTGGAAGCCTCAAGGTAGAAGCAACTAAAACCTCAGTCTTAATAGACCAGGCCTTTCCAGAGACATGGTTGCAGGAAGATGGTCTTCCAGTGGACAAACAAGAACAGCAACCCAGAAACAAGAGGCAGGAAGGGACTGCTCTGAAATTGACAGTAGTTTCCTTGTATTAAAGGGTATGCCTACTGGTCAACCACGATTGAGTGACTACAAATATGCCCTCAACAGAGTATAGCAATCAGGGACATGGCTATTATGGATCCCTGAATTTAAATCCAGGGGTCCACAGGGTGTATTAAATTGTTCAAGTATTCTAAAACTAATAAAGGCATTACCAGGTCTAGACCATGTAGCATCTGTCTATATCCTTGCAATCAAGGTTTTTCCAGCAAGAGGGAGGCAGCACACAGACACCCTCTTGTTCCCTTTTCTGCCACAGAACTTCCTGCCCAGATTCCAGAGAGGAAAACGTTGCTGAAATTCTGGGGCATAGAAGTTATTCCACATACCACCGTATCTGTATTCAGAGGGGTGACACACTATGGGCCACAACACAGGTGCATCACGACAATAACATGTCACTGTTCAAATAACCAGAGGAGAGTTCGCATCCTGAGTAACGAAGAATCATAACAAACCATGAACTCCAAAATAGCTGGTGTGGTTGCCCAGAGCTACATCCCAGGCAGCAGTGATTGAACAGCAGCCAATCTGGCCGTCCCTGATCAGGACAGCCTAACTAATTGTTCCTGGAACATAGAGGGTCTACAGACAAAAATTGAAGACCCTGCCGCTGTAGAATATCTAGGGATGTATGATTTAATAATGATTCAGGAGACCTGGGCCCAAGCCAGTACCCAACTGATTGGATATGTAAAATTTAGAAAGCCGTCCGAAACATTTCATTAATACCAATGTATCGGCAGAGATCACAGAAATCTACATGAATGAGCCATGTCTTCTGGTCTTGGGCTAAGCATTTGCATGAATCCCTGGTTTTCTTAAGTGTCTATGCTAATCTTAAGAGGAAGACAGTAATTGCAGACAAGCTTGCCCCACGTATGCTTCATCTAAAAAATATGTGCCACCCACTATTCTGGCTGCTGTTAGGAGATTTTAATGTGAATTTATTTCACTATCCAAATGAGGAACACACAGACATATTTGGGCCCCTCCCTCTCCAGAATATGTCACATTATAATTGAGAAGATAAGACTTTAAAAAAGCTAGTCAAGGAGTGTGAGTTAGTTCGCCTGTTTGCATTGAAAATGGCTGCAAATCAGGCAACACCTCTCCAGCATGGACTAGAGCACCGGGCAAGTCAGTCTCCTTTATAGATTACACATTGGTGAACCTTTCACTATATAACCAAGTGCAGGATTTTAAGATATTCCATCGCCAGGAGAGTGATCATCATCTGCAGGTAATCATGGTATAAACCTTTTGCGTAAGCACAAGGTTGTAACAGCTCTACCTGGCACTGAAAATCTGAAACGCCTAAAGTGGAGCTCAAGGACGATCAAGGACCAGGCAGAGGAAGCTGTGGTCATTTTTGAGAATATGGCCGCAGAGAGCTCCAACCTGATGTCAGTATGGAATGCATTTGCAGGAGCATTGACAAACATCCACCTAGTGGAGCAAATAAGGAAGGTCAAATCAATCATTGTAAAGGAATAGTCATGCAGGTTGCTTAAGCAACTACAACAAACCTCTGAGGATGAGAACCTACTACGAGTCAGTGTATTGAGAGAAGACTACTGAAAAGGGAACTAAGGGCCTTCAAAAGAAATAAACAGGAAGTGCTGTGGGCTATTTTTTTACATACCTCAAAGTCAAATGACTCCAAAACAGTCTAGAAACTTAGTAACAACATTGAAAAAGGAAAAAGGGCATCTTATAACATGAATATAAGCGAGGGCAACTGGGTTGAACATCTGAAGTCTCACTTCAAAGGAAGCACCTACGATGCAACTGGCCTAGAATGGCACCAGTGCGACCACTGGGCAACGGACCCTTTGGTATACCCAGCATACACACCTGTGGAGATAACCAAGATCATCAAAAAATCTCAGTCTGATTGCGTCTCAGGCCCTAATGGGATACCACAATCGCTTTTCAAACACTCAACATCGAGATGGGTTACCTTTCAGACTACAATGTTTAACTCTGTTTTAGCAAAAGGAATAACCACTGGAAAGTTGGAAAGGCTCGAGCATCCATCCCATTTTTAAGGAAGGTGCTGCATCCTCTCCAAGCAACTACCGCTTAATTGCACTTTTGGACGCAGATCTTAAGTACTTCTCTACATTACTACTCAATGACCTGGAAGCATGGGCATCAGACACTAGCAGGCTTCCATTTAACCAAACCAGGTTTACAAAAAGCCCCAGGGTACTTTACCAGATCTTCTGGCAGTGGGGCTGATCCTTAGTAGAGCAAAGGCCACAGGTACCCCCCTTTAAATGTGTTTCATTGACTTCAAGGCAGCATTTGACTGTGTCCTGTTCGTCAAGCTATGGGCAAAACTCCAGCACCGGGGAATCCCGCCCAACACCCCGAGGGCTATTTGGCTGTTATACTCGGACACGTGGGTTAAGATTAAGATCAGGGATGGTACCTACCTGTCAAGGGAAGTGAAAACATCAACCGGATTAAAACAAGGTTGTGTTTTAGCACCCCTTCTCTTTAATTTATATATTACAAATCTCTCCTTGGAATTGGATGGCCAGGTGTCTCACGCCCTTGCCTTGGTGGCCAGCCACTGTTAAATATCTTGTATGCAGATTACTTGCTTAGTAACAACAGAATAGGCCTGCAGAGATTATTGACCTGCATTAGATCATATGCAGAGGACAATGGACTTGAAATAAATCACAAAAAGATGAAAGTCATCTCATGTAATCACCACATTTCAAACAAACATTAAAGGTACCTTAATGGAGACACAATTGATGAAACCCTTGCATATGTGTACTTAGGAGTCAAGACTGATGGAAGGACTATGTTTGCACCTCAAAGAGAAGCGATTAAGGCAACAGCGCAGGTTCTTAACTACATCTTTTCAACGCTAACAAATTCTATTCCGGGGCCTACTCTCCAGCCACTGGCTGCTGTAATGAAGGCTAAACTTCTACCTGCCCTCTCATATGGAACAGAAATAATGATAGGGGAAGAGGCGAACCTCCTTGATAAAATCGTGATAAGATCTTATAAGCAAGTTTCCTAGCTACTGACATCTGCAACGCTCACCCAAGTTGGCCTGGAGTATTCATTGATAAAGCAGACACTTGCCAGGGCTGCAGCATTTATTAAATGTCATAAATTATGGTCAGTAATTGAGGGGTCACCGGCAAATCTAGTCTTGTCTGAAATTAACCTTCGGAGGGGGAATGGAGAATATAAAAAGTACCTTTAAAAAAGCTTTGAAAAGCTTGAGTTGGGTGATTTATGGAACCTTAATATATCCGGCGAAGCTTTCAGAGGAGCAGTAAATAAATCAATTAAATTGCAAACCTGGCTGGACGATAAATGCAGAGTGGCCAAGCAGTTACATGGCTTGCTGGTACTGAAATCTTACAATGTTCAACAGATCTACTCCTCTTGGAAGACACTTACCCCCTAAAGATTCAACTGAAATTACTGAGATTGAGATTTGGCGATATTACAACCTTAGATTTTTTTTTTTACCAAAGTGAAGGGATGATGGTCTAAGGGGGGTTATCGGAAATGCTGTTTATGCCATCAGACAGATGAAACATTGCAGCATGTTATCTGTATCTGCCCTGTTCTAGGCCAACAGTGAAGAAGTATGCTGAAAAAAGAATGCAATACATTAGGGATCAGGTCTTGTAGATCAGCTATAATTGAGTCATTAGATCCAAGGAACAAAATGCTTAACGTTTGATTGGTACAGTTCCTGGATATTTTTAAATCCCTGGCTAAAGCAGTTCCTCACACTCAGGAGGAGGTTAAGATGGACAGTGAAGAAGGCCCCTGATAGAAGCTTTTGAAATCCACTTTGATTATGGCAGGATGCCAGGGATAGTGCAACTTACTTGGCTCCACACCCCGCAAGGTTGGATACTAGGTCTGCTTTCCTTAACTACTCGCAGGTTTGCACATTGTACAGTCCTTTGCCAGCCTCACATATCAAATTTGAGAACATCTGCACTTTTGCGTAATTTTGTGCATTCTATAGGTTCTGACCATCCCTGTATTATAGTAGGTCGCTATGGGATGTTAGAATTGGGGCTACTTGGCTCTCTTTTCTGGTTAATGACCAAATGGGAAAGAAGATATGAATGGCTGCACTATAAGCACTAATTATATGTGCCGGTAACATTCTAACTGGATGAGCTTGTACTTGTGCATACTGACTGTATATGATTGATTATTCCTTTTTCAATCACTATTTATGTATTGTGGAAGAGGTCAAGATGGATGGCGAAGAAGGCCCCTGATAGAAGCTCTTGAAATCCTGTAGTAGGAAAAAGGTTCCCATGGGCTCATTTTCACCTAGCAGTAAAGCTGTTGGCTTTAGAAGACAGGCTTGGATTAGGATCCAACAGGCCTCTCAAATACCATTTGCATGCACATTTTACTTTCAAAACCCACTGCTGAAATTGACAAAATATTTTGCTATTTTAATAGTAGTCTTTATTAAAATTCTGAATGTGCTTGGTGGATGTTAGGCCTTCTCCGTGGTGGGAGACATTCTACTGCTCTAGTCCTTTTTAATGTGTTTAAAATGGCCATACGCTGAGTATTCTTGTGGCATGGACTTCTGGCTGTCATAGTATTTCTCTTGAAGCTTTGAAGTGCACTGTTTCCTGACCACTGAAGTGCACACTTTTGAACTGTGGCAGGGTCAGGGGACAGAATAAGACCAATAAGCTCATTATCCCTTTGCTTATGGCTTATAATTTCAATATGTCATTAATGACCTTTCAAAATCTCTAGAATCTTTTTCGACCTTGAGAGGACATAGGCTTATCTAAAAACAATTCACGTGAAGCTTTTGAAAAGGGAATTGAGGAAACTGATTTGGAAGATAATGCACTGTTAAATCATTAAATTTTGAGCAAGGTAATTTTGCTTTGTGGTATTCAAAAAATATGTGACTCCCTAGGTTCTAAATAAAACGTTTGTTTTAGTGGCTTCCCCAGGAACAGATCAATGTATTAACTATGGCGTTGTAGTTATTATGGCAGAGACATCTTGTGATCAAGATATGTTAAGAACAGAAGAATTTCATTGAGAACAGCAGAAAAGAAACGTCACGGACACCCAGAGATCTCCTTTCTGCTTATAAAGTTTTCATTATTTTTATGGGGTACTGGGGACCTATTCTGCCTCTTTGGGGGAGGGTATCTGAAATTGTGAGGGTTTTGGTTTCCTCATCTAGGTATACTGGGCTACCTTTTGGTGACTCATCTGTTGCAGTAGATATCGGCAAATAGCGACAAAATTACTTGGATGTTAATTAATGAACGTACTGTCCTGCCGTTCTTGAAAATACAGTTGCAATCTACAATCAATAACTAGAATCTTCAAGGAGTTCACAAATCAAGTATATCACTCCTTTGGGTGTTGATCAGGGTTTCAGATTTAATGTTCACTGATATTTGAAACAGAATAATTCTTATGATGAAAACCTATTTTGCAGGCTAATGGTAAGATGTTATGTTGGACATCTTGCCTTAGTAATGATTTATGTGTAATGAGGACAGTATTGCCCCCGTTTCAAACTCTTAGTCTCAAATATATTTTGAAGAAGAGTTCCAGTAAGAAAATAAGTTACTTACCTGTAACTGTAGTTCTCCAGTATTGGAATCTTTCATAGATTCACATGCTTGAATCATTCCCGTCGTCGAGATGGGAGTCCCCGGTATAATTTACACAAGTAATGTCAAGATATATTAACAGAGAAAAAAGGCCTTAGGCCTCTTCAATTTAACAGTCTATCAGAGCCATTTTGTGAAAAGGACTAAAACCTGAGCCTCCACCAATCAGGCGCCAGCACCCTTCAGAACCCTCCTGAGAGAAGCTCCAGCACCTCAGATTTTCCAAGCACAAGTGCGTACAATATATTAAACAGAGAAAGAAAGAAAGAGGTGAAGTGAGCTTCTCCGGGGAGGCGGGTTGGTCGCATGTGAATCTATGAAAGATTCCAATACTGGAGAACTACAGTTACAGGTAAGTAACTTATTTTCTTACTCCAGTATTGGAACTTTCATAGATTCACATGCTTGAATCAGAGTAGAGAGCAGTAGCTATGCACATTGTAATATGACAACATCTTTAATGGAAAAACACTTTGACACACAAAACCTTATTATCATCCTGCATATATATGCAACTATACAAGTATACACCCATATATATATATATATATATATATATATATATATATACATATAAATATGTACATGTACAGATACATGACGAAATACCAAGAGACACAGTAAAAAATTATTATAAGACACTACTGTAACATGACTGTTCTCTTCAAACCCGACCACTTACGTGTTTGTCATAATGTTCTTTTATCTTTGTATACCTTTCTGTTTCTTTTTTTTTCTTTTTTTTTTAGAAATATAAACAACGTGCATACCTGTTCTAGGATGGAGGGATGTAGGAGAGATGGCTCACCTTCACCTGAAGAGATTCCTGAGAACCGCCTGGCCTACTGCTACCTCTCCCTGAGATAGAGATTCCAAGCAGTAGTGCCTCATGAAAGTATGACAGCTCTTCCATGTTGCTGCCCTACAAATGTCTTGTAGTGGTACTCCGGCGAACAGTGCCGCTGACGATGAGACTGCTCTCGTAGAATGAGCATGCACAGGTGATTGCAAAGGTTTGCCCGCTGCTTGAAGGCAGAAGCGAATGGCTGAGGCGATCCATCTGGAAATACTCTGCTTGGATAGTGGGTACCCTTTCCTAGGAGCACTGTATGCTACAAATAACTGATTATAGCGTCGAAAAGATTTAGTCCTGTCCAAATAAAATTTAACACATCTTTTAACGTCTAAGTCGTGTAATGCCCTCTCAGCCAGAGTAGATGGATGAGGAAAAAAAGATTTGAAGACTAAAGGTTTGTTTATGTGAAAGTCTGACGGAACCTTTGGAATAAAATGCGGGTTAGTGCGCATTAGCAGTCTGTCGTGTTTAAGCTGTAGGAATGGCTCTTGGATGGAAAGCGCTTGCACCTCGCTGACCCGCCTAGCTGATGTAAGAGCTACCAATAAGGCAACCTTCCATGACAAGAACTTGAGGGAAGCACGATGGATTGGCTCAAACGGATGCTTCATCAGTTGTGCTAAGACAATATTCAGATTCCACGAAGGAGGTGGTGGTCTGAAAGGAGGGTAAACTCTGAAAAGCCCCTTCAAAAATCTCTTAATCAGCCGAGAAGAGTGAGGGTGTGTCATCTGAACGTCTGTATGCAGCTATAGCTGCTAAGTGAACTTTAATGGACGAGTGTGATAGTCCAGATTGAGCTAGCTGCAACAGATACGGTAATATTTCCTCTGGTGATGAGACTAGTGGGTCAATCTTTCGCTGATGACACCAGGCACAGAATCTTTTCCATTTACACTGATACGTCTTGTTAGTGCTATCCGCTCTGGCTTTTGACAAAATATCCCTGCAGTCCTGCGGGATATTCAAATGCGCACACTCTCAGTGGTGAGGAGCCAAGCTGATAAACGCATTGACTGCGGATCGGGGTGCCAAACCTGACCGTTGTTCATTGTCAGTAATTGAGGTAATGGCTCCAGCGGAATATGAGGTTTGATTGACAGAAGGAGAAGTTCCGCGAACCAATGTTGACGCGGCCAGTACGGAGCTATCAGAGTGCACAGCTCTGTTTTCATCTTCGTGAGGACCCTTGGGATCACCGGAATGGGAGGAAAGGCGTAAGCAAAGATGTATGACCAGACTAACGAAAACGCATTCCCCCAAGATCCCTTCTGGTGATGCCAACTTGCGAAGAACCGGCATTTGGCGTTGTCTTTGTTCGCAAACAGGTCTACCGTTGGTGTTCCCCACAGGGAAAAAATATGGTTCAATACTGTCTGGTCTAACTCCCACTCGAGGCAGTCCGATTTCTGCCTGCTGAGTGCATCTGCTGTCTTGTTATTTATTCAAGGTAAGTGCACCGCTGATAGTGTGATGTTTTGTTGCGAGGCCCAGTTCCAGATTGCTTGGGCTTCCCTGTAGAGAGTGAGAGATCTTGTGCCTCCTTGTTTGTTGAGATAGTGCATCGTAGTGGTGTTGTCCGTTCTTATTACCACTTGCGATCCTGAGATCTTGGGGAGAAATGCTTGTAAGGCCAGGTGCACTGCCCTGAGCTCCAGCCAATTGATATGCATTGATGCCAGATGCAGTGGCCATTTGCCACTTATTTGCAGATCCTGTGACTCGGCTCCCCAGCCTTCCAGTGAGGCATCCGTTGTTATGGTCCACGGGGCTGGTTGCTGTAGAAACGAAAGGCCGATTGATAGATGATGCCTTTGAGCCCACCATCTCAGAGTTCTGAGCATTATCGGAGTTATTTGTATCTGGTCCTCGAAAGTGCCTGATACTTGGAGCCACTGACGATTTAGTTGCTCTTGTAAGGGGCGCATCTTTAGCCGACACAATGGGACCAGAGGTATGCATGAAGACATCATGCCCAACAGCGACTTGAACAGACGGACAGTAACCTTTCCTCTTCTCTGTATGGAACTTACTAGAGTCAGCAATCTTTGTTGCCTCTCTAACGTGGGACATGCCAATGGCGGATTCTGTGTTCAGTCTTGCTCCTAGAAAGGTAATATTGCGTGCTGCTAGAGGGTTGGACTTCTCCCAGTTGATTGTGAATCCGAGATTGGTTAGTAAGGAAACACACTTTTTTGTTGACTTGTGCACTCCTGCGTAAGTCTTTGCCATTATCAACCAATCGTCTAAGTATGGAAAAACCTGGTGCTTTCTCCTTCTGAGAAAGGCTGCGACTGGTGCTAGACATTTGGTGAATATTCTTGGGGCTGATTTCAGTCCGAAAGGAAGGACACAGCATTGATAATGGCTCCCGGCTACGGTGAATCTCAAGTATTTTCTGTGGGCAGGGTGGATGGGTATGTGGAAGTATGCGTCTTTCAGGTCTAGTGAAGACATAAAATCTCCCTGATTGAGACGCAGAAGGACATCTTGCAATCTGATCATTCGGAATGATTGCTTTTTTAGGTAGACATTTAGGCCCGTATTTATAATTTTTTTTGCGCCGCTTTTTGACGCAAAACGGCGCAAACCTACAAAATACAATGGCATTTTGCAAGTTTGCGCCGTTTTTGCGTCACAAAACGACGCAAATGCGGCGCAAAAAAAGTATAAATACGGGCCTTAGTTCCCTTAAATCGAGGATCGGCCTCCAATCCGTCCACTTTTCCCGAATGAGGAAGAACCTGGAATAAAATCCTGTTCCTCGTTGGGCCCGAGGCACCATCTCTATAGCTCCCTTGAGAAGCATCTTGTCGATCTCCTTTTTTGAGTTGTTGAGGGTATCTTGAAGGAGTCCTGCGGGGGGGTTGGAGGGAGGTATCTGGATAAATTCTAAAGTATGGCCCCTTTTCACTAATTGTAGGACCCACTTGTTTGACGTAATAGTTTGCCATTGATTGAGGAATAAAGATATCCTCCCGCCCAGAGTGACAGGAGGAGGACTGGCCGTAGCCGTAGCCTTGAAAGCATCAGGTTCTACAAGCTGAATCTTTGGCCGGACGGGTTGAACGTCCACGCCCGCCAGGTCTACTATAGGCTGGCTGCGGCGGCTGCCTTTGCAAGTAGTATGGACGATATTGCTGTGAAGAGGATGGATAGGCGGAATACCTGTGTTGTTGATATCCCCCTCTGTATGAGGGTTGGCCACGCCCTCTAGGACGAAACAACGATTTTCGATATTGCAGGGTCCCTAATGACCTTGCCGTGTCCGTTTTGATGGATTGTAGGGCTTCATCGACATGTTTCCCAAATAGCGCCTGGCCATCAAAAGGTAAGTCCAAGATTTTATTTTGAACTTCTGGGTGAAACGAGGTGGCTTTAAGCCAGCCTTGCCTTCTTAGCACAGCTGCACCTGCGAGTTGTCTAAAAGCAGTGGTAGCTATATCCATTGCACAGTCTATAAGCTCTGCAGACGTGCGTTGACCTTCTTGTACCATTTTATTTGCCTCTGATCTCGCATCTTCCGGCAGTTGAGTAATATAAGGTGCAATGTCCGCCCAAAGCTGTCTGTCGAACCTAGCTAGAATAGCCTTAGAGTTGGCAGCTCTAACTACTAGGCTAGCCATAGAAGAAAACCTTTTCCCTATGTTATCTAGCCGTCAACCCTCCTTGTCTGGGGGTGCGGAAATCGGGGCAGAAGGATTCTTCGATCTTCTTTGAGCTGCCTGAGCTACCACTGAATCCGGAGGAGGATGTCCCGTTAAGCATGTTGGTGCATCGTCAGGTGCTTTGTATTTTTTATCCAGACGCGGCAGCACTGCTGTAACTGTAGCTGGATTATTCATGACCTTAAGGCCCTCTTCCTACAGGTAGTTTACCATCGGGATAGAGCGTACAGACTTCTGAAAGGGCTCTTTAAAATCGTACAGGAAACAGTCTGTTTGCTTAGTAGGTAATGGTAAGGCAAAACGCTTGGCTGCTCTCTCTAGAAGATTGTGAAATCCTCCAATGTCTTCTGGTGGGGATTCCACCTTCGATTGAGAAGGAGAAAGAGGAGCAGGGATAATGTATTCGTCCCACTCTGAGTGAGTGTCCATGAGCTCCCCTTCTTCCTAATCCCCTTCTGAGATGTCGGTGTCCTGAGGAATTCTCATGTCCGGAGTGGCCACATTTGTGAGAGGTAAGGACGTTGGCCTCTGGTGCGGAGTAGAAACACCAGAAATAGGCGATGGAGGAGGTTGTTCTCCTTGAGGAGGAAACCGTCTGTTGTAATCAACTAACATCGCTCTGAGGTCCGTTAGTAGAGAGGAAGGAATAAACGCTCCCTGTTGGTATTGTTGTTGATCTGAGTAAAGCTGGGGATCATAAACCTCTTCATAGTCCTCTTCTTCCTGGTACTTTACATTCAGTTGGGATGGACTCTGGGCTGTTCCAAATGGCCCCTCATCATCTGAGTCTTCGTCTCCCTCCAAAAGATGTACTGGCACAAGGGAGGACACCTTACTAGGTGATGTATGGGTTGGCGTCAGCTTTTCCACACTTTTCAGATGTTTTTCCCTCGTCGACGGTGTCATCCACAACGTATAAATAGACTTCGTCATGGACGTGGCGTCGACGCTGGACGCACAGTTATTTTAATAGAAGAAAGTCTCGCCGACGTGTCTACCGTCGACGAAGTCGTCGACAACGGTAGGGCTGACACTGACATCAGCGCCGTCGACGATGACGATGTATAGACGGTCGTCGTCGCTGATGTTGTCCCTGCAGTTCTCGTCAACGGTGGGGTACTTGTTGTCGTCGACAATGCCGTCGACGGTGTAAACCCAGAAGTAGATGTCGTCGCCGGAAAGGCACTCACCGACGGTACCGTCAACGGTGAATCCGTCGACAAAGCCTTTTTTCCAGTCACAGAGGATGGCTTCTTGAAAGGCACAGATGGTGGAACAGATGAAGACTTCCTGTGCCTCTCAGAACTGGAAGAATGGCTTTTCCCCTCTTTACTGGAAACTTTCTTTGGGGAAGAAGATGGGCTGCAACCCTTATAAGACCCTGAAGTAGTCTTTTTGAGGGCTTTTCTTGAGAGTTGTGAGGGAGATCTGGAGCGTGTTCTCGCCCTTTTTGATGATCTCTTAGATGTTGATGATTCCTCACTCTCAGAATCAGAAACTGGATCCTTCCTATGTTTTAGTTTCTGCAGCCATATTAATAATCTGCCTTCCCTGTCTTTTAAAGTTTTAGAAGAAAAAGTACGGCAAATCTTTGTCTTTAGCTGAATGATCTGGGTACAGGCAGTAAATGCAGTCTTGGTGAGGGTCTTCAGAATGAAGCCTTTTCTTTCCACAAGTCTTGCAGTCTCTGAAGAGACCCTTCTTCTCCTTGTCAGACATAGTTGAAAAATAGCTGACAAATCAAGTTAATTCAGTTTCTCTGAGAGAAAATAGTTGAAAAAAGGTGTGAAGACAGAGCAGAGCTCTGAGGAGACTCCCTAGCACGACGTGCGGTAGAATAATCTGAGGTGCTGGAGCTTCTCTCAGGAGGGTTCTGAAGGGTGCTGTCGCCTGATTGGTGGAGGCTCAGGTTTGGTCCTTTTCACAAAATGACTCTGATAGACTGTTAAATTGAAGAGGCCTAAGGCCTTTTTTCTCTGTTAATATATCTTGACATTACTTGTGTAAATTATACCGGGGACTCCCATCTCGACGACGGGGAATGATTCAAGCATGTGAATCTATGAAAGTTCCAATACTGGAGTAAATGCCAGTTTCTGGTGTTTACTTCATTTAGAGGTTGTCTGTTAGGAAAAGCTTGTGGTATTTTTGGTCAGGTCTCTGCCATTGTTTTTAATGGAGGTGTGATTTACGCTTCTAATTTTAACAAACTGCTAAGGTTTGGACGCAGCAGTAATTTGATTCCACGCTTCAACATGTGATCTAAGTTAGGAATTGAACTTGGGGAGATTGAATTTAAAAGATAGCCTTGTAAAGGGTTTTGATTCACATTTGGATCTACTTTGGTTCAACACCAGTGGATTGCACGGACGTTGCGGTCTCCCTGCTTTTTTTAAATCAGTTTCACTTTAAAAACTACCCAACCAGATGAGCCTCATTTTGTGTATAATGCTAATTTCTACCAGCTGCAGAGAGAAACCCATCTGATTAGAGCTAACACACTTCCACCTACTAAAAATGTAGGGCCTCATTACAACATTGGCGCTCTGAGGACCGCCAATGCTGCGGTGTCGGGGACCGCCGCACTGCAGGCAGTCCGGCCGCCACATTATGATCCTGGCAGTCGGCCCGCCAGAGGACCACCATCCCTGCCAGGAATATGGTTCCCGAAGGCTTGACAGCAGTCAGAATTGTAATCAGCCACGGTGGGTCTAAGTTTAGCGTTGCCGTACTGATCACAAGTCCAGTTTCCGCCAGCCTTTTCATAGTGGTGACTCCACCGTGAAAAGGCTGGTGGAAACCCAGTGCTTGGGGGGCACAGGGTGGCCCCTGCACTACCCACAACCATGCGTGGGCAGGGCAGGCCCCCTGCCCATCACCTTCGAATCCATGAAGAACTGAGGCCAATGCTGCCACACGGTTTCCACTGGGCTGACTGGCAGAAACCTCTGATTTCAGAGGTTCCCGCTGGTCAGCCCAATGGAAACCTTGTAATGGGCCTGTGGGGAGACCACTAGTTCTGTGGCAGTCTTCTCTCCACGGGGCTGGTGGACTGGCGGTTGGCCCGCCATCCTCGTAATGAGGCCCTCAGTCTAGACTTTTGTTTTCAGAAACACTTGCCTACTCCTAATTTTTAAACTCAGATTTCCCCTCCCCACCCCAAACATTTTCTATACATCAACAAGAGATAGAACATCTTCATGTTCTTGCCACATTACGTCCTGGTCCTGCTTCCTTGACCCTGTCCTTAGTGTGAAGTTTGTCTCGTCCAACAGACAGATTGTGCCTGGACAGGCCTTAATTAAAAAGATATAGAACATATCACTGGTCCCTAACATAGTTCCTTCCACAGGGAATCTGGTAAAACTGGACCCCTAGAACATCTTGTGAGAACGACTCCATGCCTTTCCTTGCTGGATTTCTCAGGTAAGCTTTTATTGATCATTTATAGTTAGGACAAGCGTGCAAGCGCTTTGACCTGTTTTAACTATTGTCGGCTTTTAACCACGCCCACGGCATGGCCAGCACTTTCACTCGTTCCTGGGCTTGCATTTCAAAAATCCTTTATCATCATTGGTGAATGCTGTACATTTGTCCCTCCTTGGGGCGGTTTTGTTACTGCATTGCAGACTGCCCCTGTTACATGGATAATTGCACAATTGCCGATATGTTTGACTGCGAGCAAACTTCTTTTTCTTTTTGTGTCTCTCCTCCTCGCTCGTGCTCATGTGGCCATGGCACTTTGAATCATGTCTCTTATGTCAACTGTTTACTTTTCATTTTCAATTTGAGTGGCAAGAAGAGTCCAGTTAGGAATTTACCACTTTAAAACTCTAACCCAAGCAAATGTGAGACCAATTGCATTGCAAATGCTTGTTTTCAAGAATGTTTCTACCCTTTGGGTATCCTAGGGGCTGTGTTCCAGCCAGCTCTGAGAAAAGACATTGCCCTACAAGGCAATTTATGTTTGCAGTTTGTGCCCACTGCCTAGTCTTCCTGCCTTCCTCTGTCTTAAAGTGCCCATGTGTTTTTGGTGGGATACAATCTTTCACTAATAAAATTGGGAGACGATTTTGGGCTGTGCCCTACTGAAGTGCAGTGGAAGCTTCTTGGCTCACTCATCTCCTAAGCAGAGGTGAGATGATCTCTTGTTTTACTATCCTGTGGCTCCTCTAGTTTAAACCCAACTGTTGATGATGCCTGTTCGAATGAGGACGGTAGTTTAGAGAGAGCTGGCAGCCCTGCAGTGCTTTGTCACTATAGAAACCGTGACAGACGAGGGAAACTTTTTTATTTGTACGTTTGCAGGCTGTTTAGTATAGTACACATTTTGAGTGTAGCCAAATGGATGGAAAGAAGACAAGAAATCATATTATTGAGGTTAAACAATCCTCTGCCTTAGAGCAAGACAAAGTATACAAAAAAGTGATGGATGGAATGCTTGAATTAATTT
Source organism: Pleurodeles waltl (assembly GCF_031143425.1). NCBI lineage: Eukaryota > Metazoa > Chordata > Amphibia > Caudata > Salamandridae > Pleurodeles > Pleurodeles waltl. The sequence goes on from NC_090448.1 coordinate 388,439,998, forward strand.
CAGCCGCTGGTAATTACTCAGGAACGCATCCCAGTCCATCATTATTTTGCACATCATGCCGCCTCAGTTGGGACTCAGCCATAGTCAAATCGGTCTTCACCCTGCTCCAATTAGAACAGTCTAGCCTGAAATGCGAGGGCAGGTACCCCTGAACTGGAGCAGAAGCAAAACAAGACCGGTTAGATCAAGATATGGCAGTGCTTACAGATCTTCCTTCCATAACAGTTTTCCAGCAGCTCATAGACCAAACTGTCACTGCTGCTTTAAATGCAGTGGTGCCACTAGATTAAAAACAACTTGTGTGGTGGGATGGGATCTTGACAGGGAACTACAATATCAGAAGATGTCTGAAGAAGAGATTGGATTCAGCTAAGAGTTATTCTAATGGCTACTTCTATCTGCAGATACCTCACCTTTCGAATACCCCCAGGCGCATCAGACTAAATCTGGAAACGTTTCAATATCAATCCACGTCAGGAGGTGCACCTCTTCCACTTTGGCACCAAAAGCAGCAGCATTGTGACGTCACTGGAGCCATAGAGTTCCCCTACCAGCACTCAGACATCAATTCCCTTTTTTCCATTTCACCGATGTTAATCCAGAGCTTTGCTAACCTCAGGGAATCCTTTGACTTTTTTGTTGAAATCTAATTTTAAATTAGGTGCAGTACAGGGACGTCATCTCCCAAACAATCAGATTTCAAACTTTGTATGGACTGTGAAGGACTAATGTTCATCACAGACCTACATGCCATCTGTCTCTGGTGCTTGAGGTCAGATCCTGATATCAAAGCCTGCAGCTCCAATCCAACAGAAGCATACACCCCAAGGCTATAAAAGAGTGGGAGGCCCAGGCTTGAAGGGACAATCTAGTAAACGAACAGCCAAGATCGAGATCTCTGATGTTACTGCTGTCATCAAAGTTGTTCCAGAGAAAACATAAGAGGAAGTGACGACACAACTCAGAGTGATGCTGCTCCTCCAAAGGTAAGTCACTGAAATACGCCATGCTTCTCAAGACTCCTTTTTGAAACCACAGCTTATTGAACTTCCTCCAAAGGGTCCTGCACCAATCCTGGACCTGGTACTGCCAGTGGTGCCGACGCAAAGGTCCAAGCCCAGTCAACAATAGCCCGATTTCCCCAGCCCTGGAGCAAATCCTGCCCTGTTCCTAAGTGCAATGTTTCATATCTTTTGCAGGGCCTTGGTCTCCTCTGGAGCACCTTTGAGCCAAATGGATCCTATGGGGTATAACTTTGGGACACTGCCAACACAGTCGTAGGCTCCATTTGCTCCATTCCTTCCTCTGCTTCCTATAACACTGGCTCTGGCTCCAGCTCCAATGCCACCCCCCTTCAGGATCGCATCACAACTGATGCAACCTCCCATCACTATTCTTTTTAGCTCTTCCACCTCTGTGCCAGACCTGCACTCGACACAGCTGACTTCACCGGTGCCAGAGCTCACAGAGTTGCATGCATTGCCTTTGATGGAATTTCCTCCATGTGCCCAGAAGTCCAGAAGCAATTCACAGCTTCTCATCGATGTAAGACGCTATTTTTATGGGAATTCTGAAACTTGTGCGGATCCCTACTCTGATACTGAGGAGGGTGACGTACAGTCTGCCACTGGGGACCCAGACTTGAAAGCGCTAATAGTCGGAAGTGGCCCAAACACCTTGTGAAACTATATTCCCTGACCAGCATTCTGCCTCCTAATGTCACCTGTTACCAAAATGGTGGCTGAAACCCTACACCTTCAACTTTCCTCCACAGAAACCAAGGCAAACATACTGACAGAAGTCTTGCATGCTACAGTCTACACTGCAGGACCATTGTTACTGTCTAATGAAGGTCTAGCTGTATAGAAGAAGACCACTTCCACTACCATTGTGAATAAGGTAGTGGCAAAAATATACAGGACATCCCCTGGCAAACCAGCCTTTCTGTGTGCACACCCCTCGCTGAACAGCCTTGTCGTACAAACATCCTGCTCTTTCAAACTTTTTCAAGGAACATTCCCTGCCACTCACACGGACATACAGTCCAAGAAAATAGAAGTATTTGCAATAAAGTGCTTCTGGACTGGTAGCATGGCTCTGAAGTCACTCAACGCAACATGCCTCACAAGATGTTATGCCCACACTCTCTGAGATGTGGCCCAGTTAGAAGTCCCAAACTTGCTAGAGCACCCTTAGCCTCACTTCACAAAGCTGATTAAGAACCAGACAGACCAAACAACAGGCCATACAATGTGGTATCGACATCCATATCCTTTTGTTGTGATGCTTGGCTGAGGGAACTCAGGGTTCTCAGAGGACGTGCAATTCACTCTCATGAATCTCTCATTCGATAGTTAATGTCTCTTTGGAGCAAAAGCAGACTGCGCTCTTGAGCATGTCAAGGAGAGCAATGCCATAGCAAAGGTGCTCTGTCTCCAAACTCAACAGCAGGACTGCCATCAGTATAAAACATTTGTGGCTTCTACTGAGGATTTTCCTTTTGAGGCACACAAGATAATCAATCTTCTCAGCAGCACCAGCAAGCCAACCCACTTTATAAACAGTATTGGGGACACCAACAGTGTAGAAGCTGCTCCCTACCTCTACTGTCACTCTGTTCCTCATCATCTTCCTCAACCACCACAGGGAAGCAGACATGGTTCCCTCTTGTTGAAACACAGGACAGATGGGTGTCCTCCTCTCCATAGGCTTGGTGAGCCATCACTGCAGACCAATGGATCTAACAAATTGTGAAAAGGAGGTATGACCTACCCATTCAACACGCGTCTCCACCCATTCTTCCTTCTTCTCCTCACTTCCAGCTGACCACCTTCAAATCCTTCAACAGAAAGTAGAGATCTTGATACAAAAAGGGGCTGTGGAGAAGGTGTCATGGCAGGAAGGAGATCAGCCTTGCTACTCCAAGTGCTTCCTGATCCCAAAGAAGGACAGCAATCTTTGTCTGATCCTAGACCTCAGGGAGAAGTTCATAATGTTGTCCCTCGCACAGGTGTTGCTTGAGCCAGAAGCAGAAGACTGAGCTAGAATCTGAAGATCAGTTTGTTCGCCCTTCCATTAGGCTTAACTTCCGCTCCAGGTGCCTTCATGAAGGTGATGGCACTTGTTACTGCCATCTCAGATGCTCAGGAACCTCACTATTTCCTTATTTGGACAACTGGCTCCTCAACGCTAGCTCTCCTGAGATGTTGTTGCACCACCAGCAAGTCACAGCAACTCTACTGTCCAACCACGGCTTTTCCATCAACAAGCTCAAATCCCTCCTGGTGGCATCGCAACACATCTTATTCATAGGGGTAGTGCCGGATATCACACCAAGTCAAGCCTTTCCCACTCCTCAGAGGGTTCAGGACATTCATGCTATGCTTTCAATATTACAGAACAAAGCACACGCCCCAGTAATGATGGTCTTATGCCTGCCGGGTCAAAAGTCAAGGGCCACCTAGAATCACCAGGATTTTAGACTAAATAGAATATTTATCCCACTACTAACAGGAGAGGGGACATAGCCTAACCACAAGAATCTAGAATAAAGGCAGACCACTGACCAAAATTAAGGTGACCAAAAATAGCATATCTTTCACAGTAACCAAAAACAGTATATCTTTCACAATATCAACACATATGAAATTCCAGGTTATATATGGAAATAAATTGGACGATGTCCTGTGCCTATCACACCCAATACTTATACGGTGAACAGCACAAGCTACACTCTGAAATCTCACAGTAAACTCAAAAACCTCAAGGGCACAAACTTCTTAACTAAAAATACATACCATCAAGAATTCTCTTCTAGGTCTTGCACTCAATATTTGACAACATGCGGGAACTGTTAAAAAATGTGCATGGCTTGTATAATTGGCCTGTTCCTTCACCAATTAATCTGAACCAGATATTCACAGATCTTCTCTGTCCTTGAGTTCTTAACGTCCTTAATCTCATTTTTAAGGAGACCCTTGGGCTCCTTCTTATAATCCCTTGGTAACTCCGGCTCGCCGGAGTTACCAGTAACCCCAGTAAGCTTCATTACTCACAGTCACAGTTTTAATGATCACAGTCCTAAATTTCCTGCCCGCATTCTTTTTTCCTGAGGGATGTAAGCACTGTGACGAGGCAACTAGGCATGATGAATCTTACCAGTAAATAACCATGCCATTGCTCTGAATGAGGTATTCAAATGCTTGAAGTAGATTTTCAGAGCAAGTGTCTCAGTCCTGTGACTTGCAATGCAGTGTTTATTTTTTAGACTTTCCCTAATCCCCACTGTTTTTTTTTGCAGTTTTTGTTGTTGCACTGTGTGTCTGAAGTGTTCAAAATGAAACACAAAGCACTTTATAACAGTGAGTTTTAACATTTTGACTTCTGTTGATCCCCATGTAATCATTATTGGACTCCGAAGACCCCAAAGGAGTCATTACTGGAAGCCTGGCAGCCCCGGCCTAACCAATGTTGAGGATTTGAACCACAAAACAGTACACACAAAAGTAGAAAAAAATCTTCATCAAACAAATACACAAAGAATGCAATATTTTCTTTAAATCACAAATATAAAAAAATCTACATTTTAATTTTAATGGGAAGGTTGTCACTTTTATAAATTGAATTGAGGCCACCCATTGCCCATATTATATTCTCTTTGATACACGTGCGCTGCTCCCACAAACCAGTCTGGGATACAAACTAAATTTTTAACCTCCAAATTTCAAATTGTGTCAAATATATGGAACGTTTTAAAATGTAAAATTTTACATTTTGCTTCTTAATTTATAAATGCTTTATACATCTGTGAAAATTATTTAATTTTCTGAGCAGTGCATACCCACAGGGTCCCCGGACAACAAGTTAAGAACAACTTCTTTGTAAAATACCTTAAAAAAAAAACAAAAAAAAAATTGTGCTAGACATTCGGGGTCTGCGTCTGATTTTGCCCTGAACCATCCGCAAGCTTTCAGTTTTAGGAAACATACCCTAGGCTCAATGCAATGATTAACCATGTAGTCTATCCCAACTTGCACCGCTCTTTCCTCTCCTTTGCAGTCCCTCTTCTTTACAGGCTCATGCAATATGGCCGCCATTTTCACATTCCAATAGAGTTCCCTAAACTTACCAGGATGTCCCCACCAGCCTCTGAAAGATGGTGCAGAGCCAGCTCCTGGTTGGTCCCGCCTCCAGGGAAGACACTTGAGGATGCTGCTTTCAGGAGGGTGTCCACTGAAAGAGACATAAGGGTGCATGGTCATCCTGTGCAGCGAATGTAATGGAGGCCAGATCAATCAGGAAAAGGCAACTCCATTGTTTAAGAACGGCATTCAGCTTCATGATTCAAAGGTATGCTCCCACTTACTCTGTCTACATTTGTTACCATTAATAAAAGATTTGAACATGGGATGTTCTCCTCGCCAAGCCTCTTTGTGGACCAACGATCAGGACAGGCCACTCAATGACCACACTACAAAGAAGCCTTTGATCTCTTTGCCTCCAGGATGAAAGCCTTGTTAATGCAATTGACCAACAGTCGCAAAAATCGCAGAAGGCTTCCTTGTTCTCTGCTGAGTTAAGGGTCATAAAATGAAATATTGCACGCTAGAGTCCAACTGACACAAGCATAGGTATATTTAATTTAAACAGAATGTCACTGCATGAAGTCCTTTAAAAAATAGCCTTACTGGTGGCAAAGAAGGCTTTATCGGAGTCTGAAATTAATAAAGCTAGTAGTTAGATGCAGACAGTTTCAAATGAGTAGCAGCAGTAATTGTTCTCCTACTGAATTATGCACCACAATAAACCATTCAGGTATAGAAATATAATTCAGGGATCCATAGGTGTGACCGCTAATCGGGCACAGCTCAACAAAGCAGGTTCTTTGACTTGGGAAGCTCTGCCCTTAAGCTTCAGATCGTTTTTCACTCTCAAAGAAGCTACTACCAAAGAAACCTTCTGTCTAAACTGAAACTTACAGAATCAGTCTTTGACCCAGCTTATGCCTGGCTAATGGAACAGCATTGTTTGCTATTCAGCCCCGTCATTTATCACACGGTTAACCTCTTCATCAAACAGTCTTTTTGTCTGGCCCATTGCAAACAAGATCTAGTCACTCTTCTGTTAAAAAGGCTAGTTCTTCAATTGTCTAATTTTTGGCATCTTGTGAGTCCAAGATACTGGAAACATTTATTCTTCAGCAATTTCTCTCTTTCCCAGACATTCATCAAGTACTGTGCCCAATTCTATATAAGTGTAGACTAAGGTAGCCCTTCTAGGCTTTGGCGATGACACCCTTCAATTTATCAACCTATGACCAGCCTCCTTTTGCAAAATGTTGGATCTCTCAGTGTCATTTGAAACATTTGAACATTTTTTGCCATTTCTAAACAAGCATGTTCAGTGGGTTAAACGTGGGCCATTTAGATCTAAGACTAGTAGTTTCAGTCTGAGGATTGGGTCAGGGTTCATCCATGTCTCCCACTGTATTTAAAATATTCATATGCCCCTTCTGGCTCTTTACATGGAATGCCAGGTGCCCATTCAAACCAATTCTAACCTCATCCAGGTATATATTAATGTCTTCTCAGATCCCGAACTTAGGTAAGATCTTGAATACGTGTTATTGGATATCCAAGATTGGATATTAATTAGATATCTTCAACTAAGTACCCTAAAGATGGAGCTTATGTTTGGACGGAAACGCAGGCCTTCAGCAACATCTGTTGCACTGCCCAAAACCTTCAGCCTGACCATTCATCATGCAGAATAAAGTTGAAAACCTAAGATGCCACCCTAAAGCTACACATTAACTGAAGCTCATCTTTACCTTATTGTCTGAAAACCACTTTTCTACAGTAATCAGAGATTCCATCAAACCCCTTCTGGACTACTGTAATGCATTATAGCCTGGGTTCCCACTGCCCCTCTAGCTTCTAACTTATTTATGTATTTATCTATTTTATATATACACAAGAAAATGCCCTTAAAGGCTGTTCCTGCACTGAAGAAAATCTAACTATTTAGCAGTCAACTAGGTTTTCAGTTGCCAGCAGAATACAAGCAGTCAAGAATGTTGGTATGGGTATGAAGCTCAGCTAATCAATGAATTTCACCGTTTGACAGTCTGAGAAGAAAAGCTATGACTACCACAGTGGGTCATGCAAGAGCTTTAGGAAACATAAGAAGCCAAGATACAGAGAGTCTGAGATATTTGGGTGAAACATACAAGGAAAAAGTTCCTGTAGAAAAGTAAGGCCCAACCCTCTAACAACGTTGTGACACCCAAATAGACATTTGAACATCGAACGGTAGGGAGCCAACAGAGCTTAGTCAAGTGGCCAGAGATAGATGTCTGACAGGAAGAACAAGCAGTAGGCAGACTGCTGAAGTCTGCATGACTTCATTTAAGAGGTATGCAGATAGGCCAGAACAAAGCGGGGTGCCGTAGTCCAAGTGGGAGCCACTGACCACTTAGATAACTGTAACTTGATAAGAAAATGTAAAAAAATGCTAACATTTTTCTAAACATTCTCAAATAAAAGCAATAGTTAAGATATTTGTTTACTGGAGGAATAAAGTTCAAGGACTGATCAAATAAGAAGGTTCTGCACTGTAGTCACAGGAGGAGGACGGCCAGTATTGAATGACCGCCAATTGCTTAAGCAGTGACAGGAAGCATTTCACATGATCCATCGTTTTATCAGAATTTTGTTTCAATTAAGTCATCTAATCTGTGGCAGAATGCAGGCAGTTGTCAAAGTTCAGTAGGGCAGATAGAAAGTTTTCATGTCCAGCCTGAAGGGTAATCTGTTTGTCAGCATTATTCATGATTTGGATAATGTTGTCCTCTGTCTGAAGTGTCGCAGTGGGCAACAAAATCGAACTGAAATGTGGCCCGAGTGATTGTCAGCAGGCAATTCACCCATCACCTTTAGCTGTTTTAATAGCATGAGCACAGAACATAGAAGGAAGGTCAAAAGATCAGATGAGAGAGAGGCCAAGAGGGCCACTGACACAGTGCAGGGTTCAAAGACAAGCCTTGCATGACTCCCCAAGTGATGGAGTGGAATCTGGACGGAAAAGGTGGTGTGACTCACCAGTTCTTACCTAATTGTTACTGTTGATGCAATAGTGAATATTTATGGTATGATACCATATAAATGCACAGATAGACGGCGAGGGGGCAAGAAATTCTATCATTCAAGCCCGGAATTTAGAAAGCTGATCGTGATGTACTCAGTTCTGCCCAAGTGTTTGCTCTGTATTGTATAGGTTGACTTGCAATGTGAATTAGATCCTACGGAGATAAACCAATTGTCAGATACCTTCTGGTCATCAGGGTTAAACCAATGCCATTTGCGTAAAGGAGGTCTACAAAAATAATTCTGCTCAAGTAATGGGTTGTTTTGGGGGCCAATGCACTTAGAGGGCCAGATGTAGGAAACTCTTTGCGACTCGCAAACTGCAAAAAATGCCATTTGCGAGTCGCAAATGTGAGTTTCCAATGCAGAAATGCATTTTGCGAGTCGGGACTGACTCGCAAAATGCATGTCCGAATCGCAAATAGGAAGGGGTGTTCCCTTCCTATTTGCGATTCGCAGTGGTATGCAATACCATTAGCAACCGCATATGCGGTCGCAAATGGTGTCGCAGTTACCATCCACTTGAAGTGGATGGTAACCCACTCGCAAATTGGAAGGGGTCCCCATGGGACCCCTTCCCCTTTGCGAATGGACCACAAATTATTTTTTCAGGGCAGGTAGTGGTCCAAGGGACCACTACCTGCCATGAAAAAATACCGAAACTAAAGGTTTCGGATTTTTTTTTAAGTGCAGCTCGTTTTCCTTTAAGGAAAACGGGCTACACTTAAAAAAAAAAAAACTGCTTTATTTATAAGCAGTCACGAACATGGAGGTCTGCTGACTACAGCAGGCCTCCATGTTTGCGAGTGCCCATAGACGCTTTGGGGCCGCAATTTGCGACCCACCTCATTAATATTAATGAGGTGGGTCTTTGCGACCCCATACCGACTCGCAGACGGTGTCTGAGACACCGTTCTGCATACCAAATAGCGAGTTGCAATTTGCGAGTCGGAAGGACTCGCAAATTGCAACTCGCTATTTGTTTTTTTGCTACATCTGGCCCAGAGTTCTCAGTTTAAGCATGACATTCACTTAGGGTGCACTAAAGCTAATCCGAGAGTATCTCCTTCCAGCACCTAATGAGAACTACGTGCAGGCTACACAATACAGACCTGTGAGCCCAGACCTGTGAGCCACTGCACATACCATACGAGAGGTACATAAACACATCAATCTATTATCAATAATTTGCTGACATCTAAACTTCAGTCTGCAAAGAAATCCAAAAACTGCTGTAGTTCACGCTGGCCATTATGACACCTTGAACCACGCTGCAATGCCCACTTCACACAGCCCATATTGTTCCATGCCCCTATCAATGGTGGACACGCACTCTACAAATGCTGCTAACATAACCAATGCTAGCACATCAGTGTTTGAACTCATTTGCTTAAAACTGTCTGTAAAAATGGATCCGTCAATGAGGGATCAAGGGAAAAATGAATGGTGCATTCCAGAACCCATCCCTGAGGGTGCAGCCATCAGTAATGACACTGGGGCCATATGGACTTAAATGCCATCTGCACCTCAATAACAGCTGTATTTTAGTACTTAATCAGAGAACTGCTGGGAGAGAATTCTCTTTGATGTACTCAGGATCCTGGAATTCTCGCTACACTACTGCCATCCACTGTCTTTTACCTATCCCCCGCAACAATGCAGGGTTGTGTGTACTAAATATGCAAAAGTAAATCAAGTTTCATTACTTCTGTTACCGCATGACCTGGCCACCTACCCCCTTTTTTTAAAACCAGGATCCCACCATTCCTGATGGTGCGGTAGGTTGGTCTCTTACCACTCTGTTGGACGTCTGCATCCCATTCCAGTTCTTCCTGTGGCATCCACATGAGCTCCTCTGGTAGACGTCCCATGGTGGTGGAAATGGGGTTGTTCAGCTCGGGCAGCTCTGCTTGATAATCTGGTCCAATGTTTATCTGACTGGCAAAAGAAACATGCGTTGAGAGGTGGGTGTCTTGGAAGTGAAAAGCCTGGGCCATGTGAGCTACCGTGAGGAAGGTAGGTGGATCATTCACTCTATTTTGGATTTGGTACTGACACTTTACTTTCACAATGACTCACAATCGTGCATGGGAAATGATGAAGTTTAAAGGAGTAGCACCTTTATTCCCTCTCATTCTAACACTATCAGAGTTATCTCCAGCCAATTGCCAGGCTGCCTCGCAGGGAATGCACATGTCTAAACGCACATAATTTTTCACCTGCCATTGGAGTTGGTTTCCAGCTGCATAGAGTAATCTGACCCTGGTTCATATGACTTACGGTATGGCAGCTCCATATATGTTCCCAGCTTCCTCAAGTTGGACACCATGGGAGCCTGTCGTGATAAAAAGAGATTGAATTAGCGTTCAATGCACACAAATCTAATGCATTTTAGAATCTGTCAGCATACTCCAAGGCATATCCATTTATTTAACACAGCTGCAAGCCTTCCCAAGCATTGTTATACTCATAGGGGCGTAGTACCAAACTGCACTTTGTAGTACGTAAAGTAGTACTACAAAATGCTATCCACAAATCTACAGACGTCAACCCACCTGTGCTATCTTCCAGGGGCAGCTCCTCCATAAGGGCAGAGGATAGTGGACCTCCCGCCCCCCCTCCCTGCCAGTAGCAAAACCTGCAACGCTTTCACCACAAAGGAATAATAAACTAAGTTTATTATTCCTTTGTGGTGAAAGGGGCAGGGCATAGGGGATGACGGCCTCGGAGGGGAGTGCACAGAGCACTCCCCTCAGAGCTCATGTGTGCTTGGCTGGCAGGCTTGGGCCAGTCTCTGGGACCATGCAGGGCAAAAAGCATTCTTTTTGTACATTTTTGCCACAAACTTGCAGTGGATTCACAAATGTGCTGCAAAAAAAAAAAACAAGTATGGGTTCCCGCGCTTATTTTCAACAAAGCCCCCGGATGGGCCAGGTCCAGGAGCCCTAAGAGTATTTATAAAAATTAAGAAGGGGGGCGCACAGGGTTGAGCCGCGGGGACCACCACCTCCCTGGGGCTTCATTCATATTAAGGAGCAGGGCGCGTGGAACACTCTCCTGTGGCTTTTTGAGGCCCAGCAACTTGGGGCATTATTTAATAAAAGAGGGGGTCTGCGCGGACCGCCCTCATGGGGCTTCAAGACGCCCCAGGGACCACCACCTCCTCAGAGCTAAGTAAGCTTTAAAGGGGGGGCAGTGCTGATCGCCCAGGCCCTGGGGACCACCACCTCCCTGGTGCCATTTACATTATCTAAAGTGGGGCCCCCTTCCCAAGTCATATATGGCACTGTGGACCACCACCTCAGTGGGGCTGGCGATTGCTATTTAAAGTAGGGTGGCCACACGGTCCCCCTCCTGGAGCCGTTCATGGCCCTGGGGACTGCCAACCCCAAGGGCCAGCTCCTGCCAAGCAAGAGCAACCACTAACTCTGCTCCCAGTGAGCATGACCTGTCAAAATGCTCCTATTTGCTGGATTCAGAGCTTTCCCATGTGGGCAGGGAAGCAGATGAAAGATTGATCCAGCACGCAGAGAGCTGCATAATTCGTACCTTCCTGTGTGCAGGAGCAATGCCGGCTCCCATAGGAGGCAGGGTGTCAGCTGGGACTAGGGGGGCCTTTAAGCTCCGCTTTTGTTCTCCATGAAAACACACTGAGTTCCCTGGGTGGGACCAGGCCATGTTGGGGGACGGCGGTCCGACCGCCAGAGTTGTAATTTGGCAGTTGGACCGTCAAAGCTGCGGCAGTCCGACTGCCACACCGAGTCTGGCTGTCTGAAGACTGTCAGAATTGTAATGAGACCCTTAGTTTTGAGTGGGAATAGTGAATGTTGTTCCCTTAGTGTTCAACACCTTCCCCGAGTTATTTTATTTTGGAGTAGGATAAGTTTTGTTTAGCGGTATGGACAATGCTACCTTTTTTAGTGTCCAGCACCTTGTTTGTGTTAAGTCAGATTGGATTGAGAATAGTAAATGTTGTTCCTTTAGTGTCCAACACCTTCCCTAAGTTATTTTATCTTGGTGTGGGAATAGTATATTTAACGCTATTTCTGTCCAAAACCTTCCCTGAGATATGTTTTATTTAAGTGTGAATGGGCAATGTTGCTTCTTTAGTGTCATGCACCTTCTCTGTGCTAAGTTAGATTAGAGCGGGAATAGTAAATGTTGTTCCATTAGTGTGCAACACCTTCTCGGACTTATTGTATGTTGTAGTGGAAATCATATATTTAACCCTTTTACTATTCTAAACCTTCCCTGAGATGTTTTATTTGAGTGTGAATGGGCAATGTTGCTTCTTTAGTGTCCTGTACCATCCCTGTGTTATGTTAGGTTGGAGTGGGGATAGTAAATGTTGTTTCTTTAGTGTCGTAACACCTTCCTTGAGTTATTTTATCTTGGAGTAGGAATAGTATATTTAACTTTTTTTAGTATCTCAAACCTTCCTTGAGATAAGTTTTGTTTAGTGGGAATGAACAATGCTACCTTTTTTTAGTGTCCAGCACCTTGTTTGTGTTGTCAGATTGGATTGAGAATAGTAAACATTGCTCCTTTAGCGCCCAACATCTCCCCTCAGTTATTTTATTTTGGAGTTGGAATAGTATATTTAACGTTTTCAGTGTCCGATACCTTCCCGGAGGTCAATTTTATTTAAGTGGGAATGGGCAATGTTGCTTCTTTAGTGTCCAGCACCTTTCCTGTTTTAACCCCTTCACTGCCAGGCCTTTTCCTCCTCCTGTGCCAAGCCTTTTTTTCGCTATTTGGGGTAGTTCGCACTTATGCCATCATAACTTTTTTTCCACATAAGCTACCCATGACAAATTTGCATCCTTTTTTCCCCAACATCGTAGGGACTCTAGAGGTACCCAGAGTTTGTGAGTTCCCCTGGAGGAGACCAAGAAATTAGCCAAAATGTCATCAAAAAATGGGAAAAAAGGGCAGCAGAAGAAAGCATGTTTTTTTGCCCTGAAAATGGCATCAACAAAGGGTTTGCAATACTAAAAGAACAAGTTACTTACCTTCGGTAACGCTTTTTCTGGTGGATTCACTAGCTACCTGTGGATTCCTCACCTTATGAATAGAGTCCCAAAGCAGTACCGCACTAGGAGGTGGGTGCCGGACTGGTTACACCAAGAAATCCTGCAATACAGATCGTGCAAAATGGCCGTCCCTCCTAACCTCCGAGTCCAAGCAGTAATGCTTTGCGTAGGTGTGGACGGACGCCCAAGTTGCTGCCTTGCAAATATCCACCACCGGAGGTCCCCTCGCCAGGGCCGAAGTGGCGCACTTAGCCCTGGTGGAATGGGCTCTAATACCCTCAGGGGGAACCTTCTTTGCCAACGAGTAGCAAACCTTGAAACAGAGAATGACCCACCTGAAGATCGTTCTTTTATGGACCGCTCTGCCCTTCCTCTGTCCAATATACCCCACAAACAGCTGGTCCTCCAGGCGAAAGTCTTTCGTCCTTTCAATATAAAAACTGAGAGCCCTTTTGGGGTCCAAACGGTGGAGCCTCTCTTCCTCCTTCGAGGGGTGAGGAGGAGGGTAGAAAGATGGAAGGGCAATGGTCTGCCCCATATGAAAAGGAGTGACAACTTTTGGTAGGAAAGCGCCCTGGTTTACAGCACCACTTTATCAGGAAAGAATAAGGTAAAGGGGGGTTTAACAGAAACAGCCTGAAGCTCACCCACACGCCTAGCCGAGGTTATAGCTTTCAGAAAAACCGTCTTAAGAACTAGAAACCTTAGCGGGCAAGAATGCATGGGTTTGAATGGTGACCCCATTAAAAAAGTTAAAACGAGATTCAGATCCCACTGAGGAATATGAAAAGGAGTGGGAGGAAACCTATTAGTTAAACTTTTTAAAAACCTAAGAACAATAGATGATTTAAACAAGGAGGGTTGATCCGGAAAACAAAGAAAGGCTGACAGGGCCGCCAAATAGTCCTTAACAGTAGCAACTGCACAACCCTTCTGTGCTAAAGCAAACAATAGAAAATCGGAGAGGTGGGCCCTTAAAGGATCAATTTGCTTCTCTCCACACCAAGCCATGAATTTCGCCCACCTGCCGGCATAAACGGTCTTAGTAGAGTGTTGCCTGCCCGATAGAATAATATCCACTACCTCTGGTGGGAGAGAGAAAGAACTCAGGTTGCCCTGTTCAATCTCCAGGCATGAAGGTGCAGGCTCTGGAGGTGGGGGTGTAGAACCTTCCCCTGCGACTGCGAGAGGAGGTCTGCCCTGAGAGGGAGACGGAGCGGAGGGCACAGCAAGAGTTGGAGAAGGTCCGTGTACCACACCCTTCTTGGCCAATCCGGGGCTATTAAAATGACCTGAGCCCGATCTTGGTGAATCTTCCTCAGAACTCGAGGAATCAAGGGTATGGGGGGAAATGCGTAAAGCAACTGGTTGCACCAAGAGATTTGAAACGCATCCCCCAAGGCTCCTTGCACCGGTTACTGGAGGCTGCAGAACGACGGGCAGTGCGTGTTCTCCTGAGTGGCAAACAGATCTATCCCTGGAAAACCCCACATCTGAAAGATGTACAGGACCAGATCCGGAGGGAGACGCCACTCGTGATCGGCCAAAAAATGCCAACTGAAAGTGTCCGCACGTACGTTGAGCACTCCGGCCGGATGATTCGCTACCAAGCAAATCCGATGGTCCCGAAGCCAGGACCAGAGTCGCAGAGCTTCTCTGCAGAGAAGGTACGACCCCACTCCTCCCTGTTTGTTTATATACCACATCGCAGTAGTGTTGTCCGTCAGGACCTAAACTGGCTGACCACGAAGGGACGGGAGGAAGGCCTTTAGAGCCAGACGTATCGCCCACAATTCCAACAGATTGATATGAAAAGTCTGTTCCACTAGAGACCAACGACCCTTGATCTGCAGGTCCCCCAGATGAGCTCCCCACCCTAGAGTGGAAGCATCCGTCATGACCGTGGCCACCGGAGGCGGCAGTGAGAACGGCCTTCCTTGGGAAAGGTTGCTGTCCACAGCCCACCATCGAAGATCCGCTGCAGCTTCTCTGGAGATCGTTATCGACTCCTCGAGATCCCGTTTGTGTTGAAACCACTGCTTGCGGAGGCACCATTGGAGAGCCCTCATGTGCCAACATGCATGAGTGACCAACAGAATGCAAGAAGCGAACAGACCGAGCAGAAGTAGGACCTTGAGGACTGGAACAAGCGCTCCATTTTGAAACATTGGAATCAACGCCTGGATGTCCTGAATCCGCTGAGGCGGAGGGTAGGCCAGATTCAAGGTTGTATCCAGTACTGCCCCCATGAACAGGAGGTGCTGAGAGGGCTCCAGGTGAGACTTGGGTACGTTTATCGTAAAACCCAGACTGAACAACAACTGAGTTGTCATCTGCAAGTGATGCAACACGAGCTCTGGAGACTTGGCTTTGATCAACCAATCGTCCAGGTAAGGGAAAACCAATATCCCCTTCATTCTGAGACTTGCTGCAACCACTGCCATCACCTTCGTGAAGACTTGAGGTGCTGAAGTAAGACCAAACAGAAGGACCGCATACTGGTTGTGTTGCGACCCCACCACAAACCGGAGATACTTCCTGTGCGACTTGAGTATAGGGATATGAAAGTAAGCATCCTGCAAGTCGACAGGCACCATCCAATCCTCTCTGTTCAACGCCAGAAGTACCTGTGCTACAGCCAGCATCTTGAATTTTTCCTGTTTGAGGAACCCATTCAAAATCCTCAGGTCTAGGATTAGTCTCAAATGACCGTCCTTCTTGGGAATCAGGAAGTATCTTGAATAACAACCCTGACTCCTTTCCTGCTCTGGAACCAACTCCACTGCACCTTTTGACAACAGGATTTGAACCTCCTGCTGCAACAACAGGAGATGATCTTCTGAACAAAACGAGGGACGGGGAGGGATGGGAGGGGGATACTCCTGAAAAGGGAGAGCATATCCTTTCCTCACAATATTCAGAACCCAGGAGTCTGATGTAATCAACTCCAACTCGTGGAGAAAAAGACGTAATCTTCCCCCTACAGGAGAAATGTGGTTGAAAATGGGCAGAAAACTAGGGCTGCTTCCCTTGTTGTTGTCATCCAGAAGAAGAGGATGGTGCAGGGTGCTGCTGGGTGGGCCCTCTTGTCCGAAACCCTCCCCCGCCTCTAAAGGTAGGCTGTTGGACTGTGGACTGGGTTCTCCCACGGTAAACGGCTCCACGCCCAAACCCCCTGAACCTCCAAAAGGACCTGAAAGGGGTAGTAGTGGAGGCCTGCAGACCCAAAGACTTTGCTGTTGCCCGCCTGTCTTTAAAGCGTTCTAAGGCAGAGTTAGCTTTATCACCAAAACTTTTTTCCCCACCAAAGGGCAAGTCCAAGAGAGCAGTCTGTACATCAGAGAAAAAGCCAGAGGACCTCAACCATGCATGCCTCCTGGTAGCAATAGAGGTACCCATCGCCCTGGCGACCGAGTCTGTAGAATCCAGACCAGACTGGATTATCTGTTGTGCTGCAGCCTGAGCATCCGACAGGAGTTCTCCAAATTGTCCCTGCACCTCCTGCGGCAGGTCCGGAGCCATAGCCCTAGCTGAATCCATCGGGGCATGCACGTATCTGCCCAGGACACAGGTAGCATTTGCTGCCTTGAGGGCCATACTGCAAGAAGAAAACGTTTTCTTCACCGACTGCTCCATCCTTTTGGATTCCCTGTCCGATGGAATCATAGGGAAGGAGCCGTATGCAGACCGTGTGGAACAAGAGGCCTGAACAACCAGACTCTCCGGGGTAGGATGTTTTGATAAGAATCCTGGATTCCCAGGCGCCACTCTGTATCTCCTTGCCACAGATATATTGACAGCAGGTGACGACACAGACTTCCTCCATAGTTCTAAGATAGGCTCCGCAAGAGCATCATTAAATGGAAGAAATGGGTCCGCCGAAGTAGAAGAAGGGTGCAGGACCTCAGTCAAGATATTTGTTTTGACCTCTGCAGCAGGCAACGGAAGATCCAAAAAATTAGCCGCCTTCCTAATCACAGTGTGGAAAGAGGCTGCCTCCTCCGTAAACTCCCCTGGTCAAGAAAGGTCCCATTCCAGGGAAGTGTCTAGCCCACTGGCCGAAACCAACCCTTGATATTCCCCCAAGGGCTCCACAATCTCGCCTTCTTCCAACAACTGCCTCTAGTACTCTTCTTCCTCCAAAAGTCTCAAAGCCTTTCTACGCGACCTCAGCCTGGCCTCTAACCTCGGCATCGACATAGAATTAGCCAACGTCGATGACACCGGCTTCAGAACTGAAAGGTGCGGAACAGGAGAAGAAGGCTAACTTCGGTCTAATCCAGAGCCATCCGGCGCCGGAGCGGATCTCATTGGCGCTGTAGACACCTGAGGCTCCATCATCGCGTCGACTGAAGGGGTGATGAGATCGGCGCCGTAGGTCTAGAAGGCGACGTCATCGTAACCGCAGGTGCCGAACCGGCACCCTCAGACGGATAAAAGGGCATAAACCGCGCCGCCTTGTAAGGAGCTGGGGAGCCCAACGAAAATGCTAAAGGACCCATGGGACCAGCCGGTGCACCAGCAGGGGCCATAGCATTAAACATAGAAAACATGGCATTTAAAAATGCCACCGGATCCGCTCCCGGAGCCGGGAAGGCAGGATACCGCTGGTCTCCATGTTTTACCTGCGCTTGCTGAGCATCCGAATCCTGTGCCACAGGTGAAAATCGAGGAATCTCGGGAGGTGCGTCTACCTCGAAGACTGCCGCTGCCGGAGAAGCCTGAGGGCTCTGAGGCTGTGGAGTCACAGTGGACCAACCTCCCATGTCGCACAGCGCGACCGAGATGGAGACCTGGACCGTGAACGGCTCCGAGCCGAGCGACGCCGAGACTCATGACAACGTCACCTCTTGTGTTTCTTCAACGAAGTGTGAGAAAAGGACCTGTGATTACTCTTATGTCCTTTCTTTGCCTTGGACAAAAAGAGTTTGGCCTCCCTCTCCTTCAGAGCCTTAGGATTCATGCTCTGACAGGATACACACTACTCAACGTCATGCTCGGAGCTCAAACACCAAAGACAATCATCATGGGGGTCAGTAACCGACATGCGACCCCTGCACTCTCGACATGGCTTAAATCCCGACTTCCTGGGAGGAGTCATTGTAACCAGAAACAAGATTGTAACCAGAAACAAGATGGAACACCTTCAACAGTAGCGAGAGCTAGGAGAAAACCGTTAGCGTTGAAGGCACGGAAAAAAGGGAACTGACATCAGCACGCCGGTGAGGACCTCTTATTGGCACGGTGACGTCAGACGGAGTTGTGTGGAGCCGAGCAATTGCGACGTCCTCGTCGACATGGAGAGCTGGGAAGAAGATTTTCCGTCGGATGCTGGCGCATGGGAGAATTCATAAGGTGAGGAATCCACAAGTAGTTGTATCCATCAGAATCACCATCTTCCCAGCTTAAAGGAACAGGCAGACTTGAATCAGAAAACCTTATTTTTAAACACAACTTTGGTATTTTACTGGGACATACGCCATTTTTACTATTTTTTGTGCTTTCAGCCTCCTTCCAGTTAGTGACAGAAATGGGTGTGAAAACAATGCTGGATCCCGGACCGCTAAACATTTCTGAAAAGTAGACAAAATTCTGAATTCAGCAAGGGGTCATTGTGTAGATCCTTCAAGGTGTTCCTACAGAAAGTAATAGCTAAAATAAAAACATATTGAAATTGAGGTGAAAAAGGAGCTATTTCAGTCCACGTTTTCTTCTATAACCTTTTCTAGCTATGGCAAATGTTTTAAACCAATATACCATTATGTCTGTTGGAATCTTCTGATTGTGTGGATATATAAGACTTGTAGGTTCATCAAAAACCCTAGGTACCCAGAGCCAATTAATGAGCTGCACCTTGCAATGGGTTTTCATTGTATACCGGGTATACAGCAATTCATTTGGTGAAATATGAAGAGTGAAAAATAGGTATCAAGGTAACCTTTGAGTTTCCAAAATGGGCACAAGATAAGGTGTTGAGAAGCAGTGGTTATTTGCACATCTCTGAATTCCGGGATCCCCATAGTAGCATGTGAATTACTGTGCATTTTCTCAAATAGACTTCTTTTTTAAACACTGTCTTACATTTGGAAGGACAAAATGTAGAGAAAGTCAAGGGACAATAACACGTGTTCTTTTATTGTATGTTCCCCTAAGTGTCCTGATAAAAATGGTACCTCACTTGTGTGGGTAGGCCCAGTGCCCACGACAGGAAACGTAACATGGACACATCACATTTTTACATTGAAATCTGACGTGCTTTTTGAAAAGGGCCTAGCTGTGGATTTTGGCCTCCAGCTCATCCAACACCTAGGAAAACCTAGCAAACCTGGACATTTCTGAAAACTAGACAACTAGGGTAACCCAGGATGGGGTAACTTGTGGCACTTTCACCAACCAAGTTCTGTTACCCAGAATGGTTTGAAAACCTCAAAATCTGGCAACAAAAACACTTTTCCCTCACATTTCAGTGCTGCACAGTTCTGGAATCTGAGAGGAGCCAAAAACTTCCTTCCACCCAGCATTTCCCCAAGTCTCCTGATAAAAATGGTACCTCGCTTGTGTGGGTAGGTCTGGTGCCTGCAACAGGAAATGCCCCAAAACACAACGTGGACACATCACATTTTCCCAAAGAAAACTAACCTTTTTTTTGCAAAGTGCCTAGCTGTGGATTTTGGCCTCTAGCTCAGCCGGCAGCTAGAGAAACCTAACAAACCTATACATTTTTTAAAACTAGACACCTAGGGGAATTGAGAATGGGGTGACTTGTGGGGCTCCCACCAGGTTCTGTTACCAAGAATCATTTGCAAACCTCAAAATTTGGCAAAAAACAACAACTTTTTCCTCACAATTCGGTGATAGAAAGATTTGGAATCTAGGAGTCACAAATTTCCTTCTACCCAGCATTCTCCCAATTCTCCCTGTAAAATGGTACCCCTCTTGTGTTGGTAGGCCTAGTGCCCGCGACAGGAAATGCCCCAAAACGCAACATCGACACATCAAATTTTTACATTGAAAACTGACGTGTTTTTCGGAAAGTGCTTAGCTGTGGATTTTGGTCTCTAGCTCAGCCAGGGTATCTTGTGGCGTTCTAACCATGTTCTGTTACCCAGAATCCTTTGCAAACTTCAAAATGTGGCAAAAAAACACTTTTTCCACACATTTCGATGATAGAAAGTTCTGGAATCTGAGAGGAGTCACAAATTTCCTTCAACCCAGCATTCCCCCAAGTCTCCTGATAAAAGTGGTACCTCCCTTGTGGGAATAGGCCTAGACCTCCCGACAGAAATGCCCCAAAACACAACATGGCCACATTACATTTTTCTTATGAAAACTGACCTGTTTTTTTAAAAGTGCCTAGGTGCGGATTTTGGCTTCTAGCTCATCCAGCACCTAGGAAAACCTAACAAACCTGGACATTTCTGAAAACTAGACACCTAGGGTAAACCAGGATGGGGTAACTTGTGGCTCTCTCACCAGGTTATGTTACCCAGAATCCTTTGAAAACCTCAAAATTTGGCCCAAAAATACTTTTTCCTCACATTTCGGTGCTGCAAAGCTCTGGAATCTGAGAGGAGCCACAAACTTCCTTCTACCCAGCATTCCCCCACATCTCCCGATACAAATGGTACCTCACTTGTGTGGGTAGGTCTAGTGCCCGTGGCAGGAAATGCCCCAAAACACTACGTGGAAACATCAAAATTATCAATTACAAAACTACCTGTTTTTTAAAGGTGGGGGGGCACCTGCGTTTTTGGTCATGGGCTCATCAGCCATCTAAGAAAACCTACAAAACACAGACAT
The DNA here is from genome assembly GCF_031143425.1 of Pleurodeles waltl. Taxonomy (NCBI): domain Eukaryota; kingdom Metazoa; phylum Chordata; class Amphibia; order Caudata; family Salamandridae; genus Pleurodeles; species Pleurodeles waltl. The sequence continues at coordinate 388,460,975 of NC_090448.1, forward strand.
TTCTGAAAACTAGACACCAAAGGGAGTTCAGGCAGGTGTGACTTGCGTAGATCCCCAAGTGTTTTCTTACCCAGAATTTTCAACAAACCTCAAACTGAGCTAAAAAAATCTAATTTTCCCCACATTTCTGAAATGTGGGATCAACGCACAGGCACAAATTTCTTACCACCCAATGTTTCCCTTAGTCTCCCGAAAAAAATGATATCTCACTTGTGTAGGTGGGCCAAGTGCTTGTGACAGGGAAGAGTCAAAAACATATTGAAATTGGCAGTTTGAAAAAAACGTTTTTAGGCTGACAAGTGGGGCAGAATTATTATCGGTATAGATGCGACAATGCTGGGTGGTTGGAATTTTTAGGATTCCTGCAGATTACAGAAGTTTCCATTACAAAAATGTGGGAAAAATGTGTGATTTTAAGCAAAGTTGGAGGTTTGCAGGGCATTGTGGTTATGAAAATGGTGTGGGGTGCTTGTGAAGCACACCACCCTGGACTCACCCATATATTTAGTTTTCAGATCTGTCTAGGTCTCGTAGATTTTTCTAGATGGCAGCATCCCAAAGTCCAAAAAGTGCAGCCCTCGCCATTCCAAGTGGGAGGATTATGAGAGTTAAACAAGCTCTCATGGCCCAAATGTAAAATCAAAACCCAAAGTTATCAAATGTACTCTTGCTTACCATTGTGTGCGGGGGGAGAGCTGAAAGACTGATACCCCCTTCAGTTGGGGTGAGGGCATAACCATGTCCATACTGGTTGGTAGCCACCACCCCACTATTTTTTCTTTAATTCCCTGGCATCTGGTAGGCTTTCTGCCCCCCGAGGAGTGGTTTGGGGTAGTTGTCCCATCTGCCCACCAGCAGAACAACTTCGTCCCCAATTAATTGGGGTGGGGGTATGTCCAACCCCCCACTCTCTTTTGTTTAAAAAAAATCTTCCCTGGTGTCTAGTGGGCTTTCTGCGATGGGCCTTACAAAAATAGACTGATCTGTCCCCAAGGGGGTCAGAAATGGCTAACAGTAATATGCCCCCACGGGGAGCGACCAAACAAAACACACACACACACACACACAAATCCCTGGTGCCTAAGTGGTTTCTGCCCCCCTTGGGGGAAGATTGGCCTAATAAAAATAGGCCGATCTGCCCCCAAAGTGGGCAGAAATGGCCTAAAATAAAATTGCCCCCACAGGGGAGTGACCCTTGACTAAGGGGTCGCTCCCCATCTGTAAGAAAAAAAAAAAAAAAATCCTTGCTGCCTAGTGGTTTCTGCTCCCCTGGGGGGAAGATTGACCTAATTAAAATAGGTCGATCTGCCTCCAGTGGGGGCAGTAATGGCCTAACATAAATTTCCCCCCCAGGGAGCGACCCTTGCCTAAGGAGTCGCTCCCCTTCTGAAATTGTAGGAAAAAAAATCCCTGGTGTCTAGTGGTTTCTGCCCCCCTTGGGGGCAGATAGGCCTAATAAAAATAGGCAGAAATGCCTTAAAATAAATGTAGCCCCCTGGTGAGCGACCATTGCCTAAGGGGCTGCTCCCCTCTAGTAAAAAAAAAAATGTAAATAATCCCTAGGTGGTTTCTGCCCCCTTTTGGGTGCAGATGGACCTAATTAATATAGGCCAAACTGCCCCCAAAGAGGGTATAAATGGCCTTATAGAAAAATGTCCCCCTTGGGGAGTGACCCTTGTCATGACAATTACAAAACGACAAACTCCATGGTGTCTAGGGGGCATTTCTGCAGCACGTTCGCTATGCGATTGTGCTTCATAAATGCTCAGAGAGACATTGGAGGAAAGCAAAAGCCTTTCCTTTCCTCCGATGCCTCTCTGACCTCCCCCTTTCCCTGTACCGAGGAGAAACAAGTCTGTTTCTCCACGGTCGCGCTGAAAGAAGAGCTTCCAGCGCGATGGGGGTGACCTCTGATGAGGTGAGCGTGCGATCACACGCTGACGTCATCAGATGTCTCGGGGTGGGTGGAAGGGGAAGCAATTCCCCCAGGGGAGGGGGGTGTAATGACCTCAGGGGATGTGCTAGCGCTTCCCCCAAGGGCTGGTGCCAGGACGTAATGGTTACGTCCGTGGTACACGAGCGCCGTGCCACTGGACGTAACCATTACGTCCGTGGCGCCAAAGGAGTTAAGTTAGATTGGATTGGGAATAGTACATGTTTTGTATTTAGTGTCCAATACCTTCCCTGAGTTATTTTATATTGCTCTGGGAATAGTAAATTTAATTTTTAATGTCTAAAACCATTTTTGAGGTAAGTTGTATTTCAGTGTGAAAAGTGAGTCTAATTTATTTAGTGGTATAGTTATGTTTCTTTGTTTGTGGTTAAGTGGTTGCAATATGCGCTATGTTTGTACTTTTAAATAATTGAATGAGTAGTTTTTGGATTGGTATGGTAAAAAAAAGTAACGTGCAATTTATTATTTTATTAATAATATTTTATATATTTAAAGAAAACAATGCATATGTAATATTTTATTAGTTTTATTTTGAAGAAAAATAAATTTATTGCAACTTTTTCATACTTTTGATATCTATTAATTAAGTAGTACATTTTCCACTTTTTATTCAATGTTTGATCTATATTTGAATAATACTCAAAGAAAGGTGTTACCGTCCGCCAAACACATAATTAGGCCCATATTGTACATTTTTTGTAATACTGTTTTACATTTTTTGTGCATGTTTTATATTTTTAAACATTTAACTGTACTTTTAATAATAATGTTGAAAATGTTCCCATTGATTCCTTTGAGAAGATCTCTTCTTTGTTTTTATTAGTCCGGCAGTTTATTTCTCGTGAGTAATGCAAAATTTAATTTTATTTTTTCACTGCTATTATAATAGTTATTTAAAATATGTTTACATTTGAATGCAATATTATGTAATGGTTTGTTAGATGGTTGGTGTATTTTATATGTGGTTTAGAGTATAGATTTTGTTATTATTCCTAGGTTGTCTTTCCTTGTTGTTTATATATATTTTTACGTTCCATTGTAGTGTTTCATACATTTTTCTTGTTTGTTTGGTTAGTTTAGGACAGATTTCTGTTGCAGATTGTACTATTCTAAGGTCTTGGTAGCTTTGTTCTTTTCGTATGGCTTCTAGAAATGTATGTAGTATAGGTTGAATTCTGCCTAGTGTGGCTTCGAAGGCATTATGTCATCTTTACACAACATTGTTTATTTTTGCCTCTTGTGACAAGGTGCTGATGTAGACATTCCACCATGGTATGTGGAATTTTGGTGGGCGTCTTTGTCCTGACCTATGTAGTCTGCCTACCCATGTGTCTTCAAAGTAGTCTATTATGGGAGCTAGTTTGTCTTCATTATTTTCGTAATGAGTGCTTTCTATTAGGATGTTGTAATTGTTGGCTACTTCTGTTACAGGGACGTAGGCTAGTGGAATTTGCTTTTTTATTTCAAAGGCAAATCGGCCCTTGGTGGCGTATTCCACGCTTAGGGCCCGATTAGGAGTTTGGCGGTTAGATCACAATACCACCATGCTGGCGGTCCCAGAAAGACTGCGAAGGCAGCTGTAGCCACAACACCATGTTATAATGGTATCGCCGGCCTCACATCGGTTTTCCTGGCAGCGGTGAGCACAGTCAGTAAGACAATGTGTATTATTACATTTGTGTGGATGCAGGTGTGTACCTTTTGAACAAAAGGTACACATATGTATGGCACATGTGTAATAATACCATGTGCATGTCCCTTTACAATGCTGGACCCTGGGCGATATATGCCCCAGTACAGTCAATACCAGGAAAATGTGACAGCTACTTACCTGTTTTTTTAAGGTTTTGGGGGGTGGGAAAAACTGCTGTGAAGGGGGACCTGGGGGATGTCATCCACATAGGTGACTGCAGGGAGAAGGAGGATTTGGGAGTAGCTAGCCCCCCTTCTCCTCCGTTCCCCACCAGCTCAGAGCCGGTGGTCCCACCGCCACGGTCGGCTCAGCGGGAAAGCAGATCGTAATCTGGACAGCGGTCTCCTTCTCTGGACTGCCCTATAGGCTCCTCTTCCCCACCCGCCACCACTGCGGGCGGCGGTTGGCTGGCGGTGTAAAAGGAAATGCAGCAGTCTATCGGCTGTGCAACCGCCAGCATCATAAGACCGCCACATCGGTAGTGGTCTGACAAGCGCCATTGGCATGGGAGTTGCAGGTCGGCCTAGCTTGTAATCAGGCCCTTAGTGCAGATTTTTGTAGGTGTCACCATATACTTTGGTTAAAATGATAGTAACATCCCTGTATTGCTGTGTAGAGGTATATTTTGAGTATAGATTGTATCATGGATTGTTCAAACTCAATTATTTTTTGGGGGTAGTAGTTGTTCGTTTGCGCTTGATATGAGTTAGCAGTTCCATGCAGGTACTACTTTGTCTGTTTGGGAGTAATGCATACACAAAAAGTATATTTTTGTTTTTAAATTCACCATGTGAATGGTTTGGGACATGTTTTAAATGTGCCATCCATCATACATGTTTGACACCGGCTAGTTTTAGTAAGTTTTATGGGTAGCAAACATAAGTTTATGTTTGTCATGGCTTTTATTATCATAAAGCATTAATTCTTCTTCTTCGTGGGTTTTTGTAAGCTCTGGTGGGATGATTATTTCTTTGAATGTTTTTGGAGTAGTGGTGTTTCAGTGTTAGCTCTTTTAGTTTGTGTTATAAGGTGTTGTACGGAGGGTATTGATGGTAACTGACCTGTTATATGTTCTGGTACGTGGGGTAGTATGTCTTTCGGTATTTGTGATGTTGATTCTTGGGAACTAGTGTTTGCTTCCCTTATATTTTCTAATACATCTATTACTTCTATTTCTGTTACGTTGGGAGGGTGGTCATGCTCTTTAACATTTAATACCACAGTTTCTTCGGTAGTTGCTCTCCTATAGCATGCTTTTGAATAATATTTAATACACTTCCAATTAATATGTAGAGAAGAAGTATTTTCTTGGCTGTATGTGTGTCCCATAGTAAAGGTTTCCCCTTCTGTGATGTTATACAGTTTGCACCTTCTGTCATTTTGTCTTTATTTACTGAAGGGTAGTGGTCAGATCATTGAGGTCCATGGAGCATTCAATCAATCAAAGAGACTTATAGAGCACGCTACTCACCCGTGAGGGTCTCAAGGCGCTGTACATTGCACATGGACGACCTACCTGGTCCTCGGCTTGCCTGGAAAATTCGTGCAGAGGGCAGCGTAGGTCATCCATGTGCAATGCACCCGAACCTCATTGAGCTGAACTCTACCCTCTGCCTACGACCTAGGGGCCCCTGTCATGACTTTCTGCAGGGCTGGAAGTTTCTAAATGGTGCTTTCAAATTAGTTTAATTTTCTATGACTGAATATTAATAGAGGTCACTTGTTACACTTGTAGTGGTAACCATTAGCGTGACCTTTGTAGTTCCAAACTAGGGACCTTTATTCACGTGTGGTTCTGAAGAAGTGCCATAGATCCGATTGACCTGGACCTCCAGGCGCAAAACATGTCAACCTTCACTCACTTTTTACTGTTATGACTACGTAGGTTCATAACCTTCCCAAATTAGCCCTCAATGCCTTTTTGGTTACTTTTTAATCCCACCAGGAGTACTGTGTAATTAAATGACTTTTTGGTAACCACTAGACGGTTTTAGTTATTCACTTCTCCTTTCACTTACATTTCGTTCTGCATATTTGACTTCACTTTTTAGGACACCCTATGGATCTTTGCTAAGGTGACCTTTCGTGGGGCTAGTAGGATATTGCAGCGCAGTCCTATGTGGAGCAGCCCGATGATGAAGCCTCACATCCCTTTTGGGATGTGTGAGGGTACCACAAATTAAGGGAGCAATTCCCCTACTGTTTGACCAGTGAGTGTGTAGCCTTGAAGCATCTTCTCTGTTAGGCACAGTAGCCCTTCATTTTTGATTAATATTTATTTACACTACAGCTGTATCAAAAAACGTATTCCTATGCACAAAGTTTACATTTAGCTATACTGTAGTATATTAGCCAATCATATAAACCAATATAACCAAAGGCATGGTCTTCATGGAAACAGTGTTTTGTAGTGGTGTACACCACCAGCAGCATATCTACACTAACGTTCTCACAAACGTAATCAATGTTACTGCAGTTCTTTCTCTACATTGGGTTATTGGAAAGCCATGTATCACCAGTTTGTGATACATGGATAGCAACTTCGACTAATTCCTATTCTAAAGATTTTTTGTGTGTGAATGACGAGTATTAGTAGTTTTATCTAAGGTAGGTTTCTAGACAGCTCCCTAGGTTTTCCTTTAATTTTAGCAGATTATCCGGGCTTCCAGACACAAACTGCCTCCTCCCTCCAAGTATGGAAAGGTAAGGAAATAGCAGGTATCCTGAAATCAAAATCTCTTCTGTCAGACAAACAAAGAAGATCTGGCCTGAGGCTTCTAAAAGATGTAGGTGGTCATTCTAACCCTGGCGGTAAAAACCGCCAGGGCGAATGACCGCGGGAGCACCGCCGACAGGCCGGCGGTGCTCCCAAGGGCATTCCGACCGCGGCGGTAAAGCCGCGGTCGGACCGGCAACACTGGCGGTCTCCCGCCAGTGTACCGCCGCCCTTTGGAATCCTCCAAGGCGGCGCAGCTAGCTGCGCCGCCGAGGGGATTCCGACCCCCCCTACCGCCATCCAGTTCCCGGCGGTCCGCCCGCCGGGAACCGGATGGCGGTAGGGGGGGTCGCGGGGCCCCTGCAGTGCCCATGCCACTGGCATGGGCACTGCAGGGGCCCCCGTAAGAGGGCCCCTACAAGTATTTCACTGTCTGCTTGGCAGACAGAGAAATACGCGACGGGTGCAACAGCACCCGTCGCACCTTCCCACTCCGCCGGCTCGATTACGAGCCGGCATCCTCGTGGGAAGGGAGTTTTTCCCTGGGCTGGCGGGCGGTCTTTTGGCGACCGTCCGGCAGCCCAGGGAAAAACTTAGAATACCCTCCGCGGTCTTTCGACCACGGAGCGGTATTTTGGAGGGGGGAAGTCTGGCGGGCGGCCTCCGCCGCCCGCCAGACTCAGAATGACCCCCGTAGTGTCTGTTCAATCAGATGATCTTCTGAGCCTCGGGGCTGCTGCTTTCCTTTGTGCAGCCTAGCCCAGAGTGATACTTAAGATTGATTGCACACAGAAGATATGGAGATAGTGAGAAAGAAGAGATCTTTTAAAAATATGATTCTAGCTTGCAGGCTCATAATTTGAATGTTACGAAGTATGAAGTAGAATTTAATTTAGCAGGTCACTAGAGAATGACTTAATAGTAGGAGTTTCCTGGCAGATGGTGAGCTTTCATCGATCAGGCCTTATCAGACGGAAAAACTTTCAGGACAGAGGCTATCTAGGCATGGTTGTACAAAAGCTTCTTCGGGGTTACTACCTTACTGCTTTTGGATGTGATTAATGTTGCTATAGCAGAGGATGAGTTTCTGTCTTAATAGCATAAGGCTATTGTCTGCGTTTATGAAAAGAATAAGGGGATTATTTGGAGTGGTGGATTAGCGTTTCCACCAAACTCTCTTCAGCACTCTATTTAGAGTTGGGTGAACTGTTACGTTTCTGCTGGTGAAGCCCCCCCTTACTGACAACCAATGGCTGGATGAACGTTGGGCCACCAGTCAAGGTAAATCAGACCACCAACCCTATTTATATATTGGGTTTGGCACTGAACTTAGAGACTAGACCTGTTCCTCATTTCTTTCATTGGATCTCTAAGAACATATACGTCACCACAATAAGGTACTAAAATGTTATTGTCCAATGTATTTCAAACGTGTACCCTTGAAATAGGTACACTAAAACTTGTCTACCATAAGATAATCTTGAATACTTTGAACCTATTCCCTTCTATTACTTGAATGCGATCACTATAAAGTACCAATATCTCAGGATCAAGATTCTAGATCATTTATTTGATAGTAAAAGTTTTCAAACGTTTGAAGATTTGCAATCGTGTTTTAGGATTCCTAGACACGTTTTTTAAAATATTCGCAGTCGCCTTTAGACTTCCCCCAATCCTGAGTCACTGTACTGGAACAGGAGTTGGGTGTCTCTAGCCCTGTATTCTTTTCATTGGCGGCTCAAAAAGCCAGATGTTAAAAAAAGAAAACAGGCCAGCCAGGCCCCTTTCCAGCAAAGTGGAAATCAAAAATGCATTGCTTTCAAAGCTCTGCCAAACTGCTCAGTTACTTTTTGCAAAAGGGACAGCTAAATCAGTGTTTCCTTTATATTGCAGGAGGCAAAATGACCACTATACAAGCCTGTTTGAATATGTGGTCCTATAGTCGTGAAGGAGCAGAGTCCCTTTTTTGTCTCAGCAGATGTTTTATAGTAGAGCAAAACTAAACTAAACCAAACAGAAGCCAATAACGCCTCGTGGCTACTGTGCAAATCCTAGCAGCGGCTTCCCACAATACTAGTAGCTGTTGAAAGCTTGCACTAAGCCTTACATTCAGCTGTGGAGAAATATCAACAACATTTTACTGCTAACATGTCAGGTAAATGATATGTCCACAGTGGATGAAATCGTGGGCGTGGTAGCCTGTGGTCAGGCATGATTTTCCATTATACATCTGTAAAAAAATTAATGAAGGGCATTCCCCACTCTTGACAATAAGTTTTCGGTTGTTTCTAGATTGGTCCATTTCAGCTTTTAAGTTCAGTCAAGTAGGTCATACATAGCTGACACTGGGACATTGGCAGAAGCCTTCTTTTTATAGCTGAATGAAGTTCTTCAAAAGGCCATTTGATGACCTTCTCTTTGTTTTCTATGCCCCTAATCATCACCCTATCTGTAATTTGATTGTGATTCTTTTTTTTTCAATTCTTTTTATTGATTTATCATTTTTTCAGTCCATACATGCACAGCAGTGTACTCCAGGAAGTCGGGAGGAACATGAATCTGAATTAAAACATGTACACAGTTGCATATAATTTAAGACACAAGGAATTTACAACCTTTCTGAACAGGTGCAACATGTATGGAGGTCGGAGTTGTAAAACATTGTAATGAAACAATAAGCCATAGATAACAGGAGACTTTAGCAAATGGGTGCACATGCGGGAAGATAATAAAAGCCGTTCAGTGAGATGTGTCGAGTTCCGAGTCGTTCCGGGTCAGGAGATAGTCTCTGAATGGCTGCCACATGTTCTTGGGTCAGGATATAGGTGGTTTCATAGAGGCATACAGTTCACAAGTAGTATTATAATATATAGGGCTTTTCAGCCAGGCTTTCGTTGTGGGTAGTGACATGGAGCCCCAGTGTAAAACTATCTCTTGCTTGGCCAACATTAAGGCAATAGCTACAAATCGCCTTGTGGGTTTAGGAATGCCTTCGACATGCCCCAGTAATGCCATCAAAGGGTCAGGTGAAAGGGGGCTGTCTAACATCAAGGTAACTTTACTAAAGATGTCACCCCAATATGCCGCTATAATGTCACAGGTCCAGGTCATGAGCGCAAAATCTGCAGTGGGTGTCTTACATTGGGGATAGTTAGAAGAGCATGTGGGGTATAATTTGGCAAGGGCAGCAGGTGTCATATACGCTCTACACAGAAATGTATAGTGTATTAATTTGTGACGATGATTGTGGGAGACCGAGCATGTTTGAGCGCAGCAAGCATACCACACCTTATCTGATAATGGGTGCCCAAAATCTGCCTCCCATGCCCCCCATAGTCTCTGATCAGGAGTGAGAAGGAGGCCAAGACATGTACGTATATTTTGGATATCAACCCAGCTTCCATGTCCTCTGCAATGATCAATGTAAGGGGTGAGAATTCTTCTGGTAACAACGGATGAGAAGGAAGTAGGGTGCGTAGCGCATTCTGGAGGCAACACAGTATAAAATGGTCCATGTAGATGGCAGAGATGAAACGTTCGTCTTCTGCCCGTGAAAACACATGACCGTCAGAAAAAAGATCACCGAAAGTGTGAAGATTTAATGAAGAAAGTCTGCATTTAACCAACTTCTCCCAAGTAATCGGAAGCCACAGGTTCTCTGCCAATGAGATTGCAGGAGAATACAGCAGGCCACATGCTAAAAGGCGAGCCAATTTACACCAGGCCCAGCTTGTCCTAGAGAGTGTTTGTATGTTCGTTGGATCCATAGGTAGCCCATTAGGGAGCAGCGCACGCAGAGGGGTGGGGGTTGCCATGTCTTTCTCAGGTATGGCGTATGGTAAGCAAGCGTCTGCATGATTCCAATGATAAGTATTATTGTGCTGCCAGATAGTATAGCTGAAAATGTGGGACCCCCAAACCCACAGCGCTCAAACGGAGTGTCAAAATCTCCCATCAGACAAGTGAGGGCCTCTCCACCCACACTAGCCGCAGCAGAGAACTCCTACGGGTCGTGAAAAGGAGTTAGTTAGAGGGATCAGAATATTTACAATAAGTACAAGAAACACAGCAGGACCACCATTTTGATAATAGCAATACGGCCAGCTATAGAAAGGGGGAAGTGTATCCAGCTGTCAATCTGTATGTTCAATTTATCAATGGCGGGCCCATAATTTAGTATGATTACCTGTTCTCTATCTCACTGATATATATTCCTAGATACTGGTTGTATGATGGAACCATGCATGCCTGAACAACACGGTTGGAACAACAACCATGTTGTTTCCACGCGTGCCTTTACCATGCATGCCTTTACAACGCTTTTTCGTTGTAAAGGCATGCCTAGTAAAGGCATGTGTGGAAACGGCATGTGTGATTGTCGCATGTCACCCCTCACCCTAAAAACAGAAGTACCACGACCCCCCACCCTTAAAAACTACCCTGATATGCTCCCACCCACCCTGAGCCCTAAAACCGACCCCCACCCCCAAAAATAAAACAACCCAACCCCCAAAAACAAAATTACCCTGACCCCCTGCCCCTAAAAACAGAAGTACCCCGACCTCCCACCTTTAAAAACTACCCTGATATCCCCCCCACCTTGAGCCCTAAAACCGACCCCCACCCCCAAAAATAAAACCCAACCCCCAAAAACAAAATTACCCCACACCCCACCCCCGCCCCTAAAAACCCGACCCGCCGCCTGCCCTGAATACAAAATTACCCCAAACCCCACCCCTAAAAACCTGCCCGCCCCAAATACAAAATTAGCCAGACCCCCACCTCCGCCCTAAAAACCTGACCCCCACCTGCTCTGAATACAAAATTACTCCGACCCCCACCTCTAACAATGTGCACCGCCCTAAATACAAAATTACCCCAACCCCCCACCCCTAATAACCCGCCCCACCCACCCTAAATACAAAATTACCCCAACCCCACCCCTAAAAACCCAACCCCCCTACCTGCCCTAAATAAAAATTACCCTGACCCCCACCCCTAAAAAACCACCCCACCCACCCAGTTGATACGCAGCCGAGAAAAAACACCAAAATGGATTATCTCCTGTAGGACCAGTACCAGGTTCTCCACTGGATACCTCAGAAATAACAGAATATCATCTGTGTGGAGGGAGATTAGCAACGAGCCAGATAGAAACTGCAGACCCTTGTGTAGATGTTTCGCCAGCAGATGACTCACAAGGGGGTCCATCGCAAAAATGAAAAGTAGAAGCAAGAGGGGACATCCCTGTCGGATGCCTCTAGCAATGGAGAATGCAAGAGTTGAGGTGCAATTAACTCAAAGTTGAGCAGTTGGGTGGGATTTTATTACAAGCACGGAGGCTCCTATTATGCTTATCTTCTCTTGCTTTAATTCAAATAGCAGCCAAGAAACTACAAATCCCAGCAAACCCCGCTGGGAAACTACAAATAAATGAGTATGTCATACAGTATGTCATACAGAATGTAACCAATCAGATGCATAGAAGGGTATAAACATATTGGCTGATAGCAACAAGTCCTCTTTTCTTGCTGCTAGCAGTCAAGATAAGTACTATCTTTTACTCATTCACTAAAGTTTGTGTTGGTTATATATATTACCCTTTTTCTATTGTTACTCTGTGTTTCTATGTTTAATGTATGCTTTTTTAACTTGTTATAACCTTTTTCGGTTTCGCTTTTGTTAAATTTGCCGAACATTTCAATCTTTCGTATCGCGCCCCAATGTTCTATCCTGAACGCCTGGGGTGCGCGCGCGAGTTCTAATCCGCAGCGTTCTTCTGAACGCGAGCGGACGGAGTTTCACAGCTTCTGACAGCTAGTTCATTGAACGCGCGTCAGATCAGCTGTTCCCTCAGCTGACGCCTGCCGGCTGCTCTCCGCGGCTTTGTTTACCAACGGACACTCCTTCGGCAGCGCGCTTTTCGTCCTCTCGGCATTTCTTCAGTTTTCTCCTGGTTTTGTCAACACGCTAATATATAAATTATCGTATATAATCTACTGGGGGCTTCACAGACTTCGTTTTGGCAGTATACTCGCCCCTTATTTCAGGGTTATATTTTTTTCATTTAGTCAGATAATTTAATTACCCTGGTCAAGAGGAAATTCTTAATTTATTCATTTTAATATTCCATATATAACAATTTTTTCTGGGAATATGGAGAATTTTTCTGAAGAAGACGACGCTCAGCAATTCAAAGATGACTTGGACTCTTTTATTAAAGATTCTGTCCAGAAAGCGGTATCTTCTTCAATTTCTGGGTTTTCTAAAACATTTGAGGCCTCTATCAGGAAGTTAATCTCTTCTGCCTCGCCTTCTAAATCCAAAAAAAGAAAGGCAGACAAGACTCAGGAGGAATCCGACTCTCCGGCAAAAAAGGTACCTAACCAGTCCCCTAGCACTTCCTTTCCTATACAGATCACTAATCTGGGAGACACTGATGATGATATGGGTGATTCAGATTCGGATAAAGATTCGGATAAGGAGGATCCAGACATAATGATCTGGCCAGGGCCTATGGAGAAGAGGCGTAAAACTTCTCTGAGTAAACTGGGAGAGTCTTCCTCTCAATCAAAATTGAAGAATACTTTATTGGATTTCGCGGGTCAACCAATGTTTGACCCATCCCTTATCCGTCACCCAAATTCCACTGAATGGACTCCCTGTGATCATGTCTCAGAATACGTACTGAAGAATTTACGTCAACCACTAGATAAATTAGTACGCAACAGACTTAAATCTGAGTGCCCCAGACCTTCCCTGCCAAACAACATCACCAATACCCCGGCCATTGATCCAAACATGATAATGTTTTTCACAAAATTTGGGAAAGATCCCAAAAAAGGTGTGGACAGAGCTTGGACCAACTGTCAGGACAGGTTGCTCGACATCTCTGGTCCGCTCACTAGAATTTTAGATCTAGCAGAAGAGGCTAGAATGGAGAGTAAAAAAGTGGATCCGGTTGTACTCTCAAATTGGGCCCAACGGGCGATATGTCTTCTTGGAAATGCTAACGCCTCTATGGCACAGGAAAGACGGAAAAGTCTACTCCTCAAAATCGACCCTAAACTTAATTCGCTCGCAACCAAGGAGACGGGTCCAGAAGCCAATGGTTTGCTGTTTGGAGACTCTTTCCTCAAAGAACTCAGCAAATATGTTCAAACTTTCACCTCAATGGACAAGGCGCAGTCTTCCATGAACAAAATCTTTCACTCCCGTGTTTTTGGAAGAGCCGGCAAAGGCAGGAGCCGCTTTGCCGGCCGTTACACCCAGAGGGGTGCGGTCAATCAGACCAGAGGCTCCTCTTCGTACCCTCAGGAGTACAAGCCACAGTTCTATCCACAAAGGTATCGCTCCTTCAGACGTGGCTTCAGATCCAGAGGCTCCCAAAACGCAGGTAAGCGTTCCTCCTTATGGCTCATTGTTGGTGGGAGGCCGGACAGCTATGTTTGTGACAAATTGGCGGTCCTTAACCGCAGATCCTTGGGTCCTTCAGACAATTTCAGGTTATCATATAGAACTCTATTCAATTCCTTTCCAACATCGTCCTCCAAAACCCTTAAAGTTTTCCGAACAACAAAACACTCTTCTTTCACGCGAGGTCCATTCCTTGATTCTCAAGCAGGCGATAGAGCCATGCGTCCCTCATCCTTCAGGCTTTACAAGCACTCTGTTTCTGGTGCAAAAGAAGAACAAGAAATTTCGTCCTGTGATAAACCTCAAGTTTTTCAACAAATTTGTCGTCTATCACCATTTCAAGATGGAAACTATTCTCCATCTTCGAGATTCGTTGTTAACAAACGATTGGATGGTCCGACTAGACTTACAAGATGCATATCTTTCCATTCCCATCCATCACTACTTCAGAAAGTTCCTACAATTCCAGTGGAACGGCCAATTTTATCGATTTACATGTCTTCCATTTGGTCTCTCCTCGGCTCCTTGGTGCTTTACCAAGGTGTTGAAGCCAGTCATAACTCATTTACGAGCTCAGGGAGTCAGAATTATCGTCTACTTAGACGACTTCCTTATCCTACACCAGGACAGGTCCACTCTCATACAGCATGTAAACATGTTAGTTTCTCTCCTTCAGGGATTAGGTTTTCTAATAAACAACGACAAATCCAACCTCATTCCATCTCATCACATGGAATTTTTGGGTTTCCTTATAAACTCTACCAAGGCTACTCTTCATCTTCCGGCCCAGAAAATTTCCCATATCAAGAAGGAAATACACTTGGTCCTCAGCAAATCACAACTTACGATCAAGAGTCTCGCCCGGATAATCGGTCTTTTAGCTTCATCCATTCAAGCTATTTTTCCAGGTCCCCTTCATTATCGAGCACTCCAGAGATTAAAAATCCGGCATCTCAGAGAAGGCTTTACTTACGAAGACCTAATTTTGCTGGATCACGAATCCCGGATCGAACTTCAATGGTGGCTCGATCATCTAGATGCTTGGAATGGCCGGGCAATATTCTCTACAGCACCAGATCTTGTTTTAGAATCCGATGCAAGTCGGACTGGTTGGGGCGCAAGATGCGCTCAGTTCTCGACTGGAGGTTTATGGTCAAGAGAGGAGTCATATCTGCACATAAATTGTTTAGAGATTCTTGCAGGTTCCTTTGCGATCCAAACCTTCGCCAAAGACAGGGTAAGCTGTTATATTCTCCTCCGGATGGACAACCTTTCCGAGGTTCGTTACATAAATCATCTCGGGGGTACTCGGTCAAAACCCCTTGCCGAATTGGCAAAGAGTCTATGGGAATTCTGTCTCCAAAATCAAATTTCGCTCCGTGCAGAGTACCTTCCAGGAGAGATGAACACAATCGCAGATTGGTGTTCAAGATACCTTCAAGATTCCAGCGATTGGCGTCTTCACCCCTCAATATTCAACGTTCTTTCTTCCAAATTCGGTCCCTTCTCGGTCGATCTTTTTGCTTCCCGTTTAAACACCCAGATCCCTCGGTTCTACAGCTGGCGACCAGACCCCCAAGCTTTCGCCACCAATGCTTTCCAACAGGACTGGTCCAATCAAACCAACTATGCTTTTCCTCCTTTCATAATGATTTCCAGAGTTTTGGCGCAGGTTCGACGTCAATCCACCAGAGTACTCTTGATTACCCCTCTCTGGCAGGGTCAGCCTTGGTTCCCGTTAGCTCTCGAACTTCTTATAGATCTCCCCGTTCTTCTTCCAAATTTTCCATCTCTGCTATTGAACCCTCAAGGTCATCCCCACGACCTGATACTCAGTCAATCCCTCCAGTTAGTTGCTTGGATGGTTTCGGGTCTGCCTGGAGAACCCCAGGAATTTCGCAGGAAGCTGCAAGCTTCATACGACAAGCCTGGGCTCCTGGCACAACCAAAGCTTACAAGTCAGCATGGTCAGCCTGGCATAATTGGTGTTTGCTCAGGGGTGCCAATCCCACTTCAGCGGATATAGTCCTAGTTGTTAATTTCTTAGCCTCATTGGCAGCTCAAGGAAAGGCCTACAGAACGGTCAACATGTACAGGTCGGCAATTTCCGCGGAACATGACAGAGTAAATAATAAACCTGTCGGTGAACATCCTCTGATTTGCCGTTTATTGAAAGGAATCCGTTTCACTAAACCCCCTTTACCGAAGTACAATTACATGTGGGATGTTAATGTAATTTTACAATTTTTCTTATCTCAACCGTCCAATTCCCTTCTATCTCTAAAGTTGCTTTCTGCCAAATTAACCATGCTTCTTTGTTTGGTTTCCCTAAAACGTATTTCTGATGTTAGAGCTTTAGATGTCACCTCAGTCCAGTATACTCCTCAAGGTGTTTTCTTTCAGGTACAAAGACGAACAAAAACTAATTTAATGTCTGTGTTTTATCCTTATTTTCCTGAACATGTTAACTTATGTGTCGGAAATTGTTTGAAGGAATACATTTCTAAAACTAAGGATTTGAGGAAGTCCTCTGAAGCTCAACTCCTCGTCTCTTTCAGACCCCCTCATAAACCTGTAACCTCCACTACTTTAGCACGATGGGTGAAATGGATGATGGAATTAGCTGGCATTAACACTTCCACTTTTGGTGCCCATTCTACCAGAGGAGCTATGGCTTCCAAAGCTTTTTGGACAGGTTTGAGCTTGGGGGACATTCTCAAATCCGCTGATTGGTCTAATGTCTCAACCTTTAGAACCTTTTATTGCAAACCTGTGTCTCATGTAGCTAATTCAATAATTTCTATGCTTTGAACTAAGCATAATAGGAGCCTCCGTGCTTGTAATAAAATGGAGATTTTCTTAGCTTTAGTGAAAGAAAGTCTTGATTTTATTAAAACACGGAGGCGAGTATTATCCCACCGCTTTGGGTCTATTATTAACCCTCCCTTTACTCTCATTAGGTACAACTTCCACCACCAACCAGTCAGCCTAGGATCCTTTCCGCATCCTTCCAGGATAATCTGCAGGCGGCAACTTCCTTGACTCAAGAAACGTCTCTATTTCAAGACCTCTTCTTTCCCAAGTTGGATCAAAAGACTATTCATGTTATTTATCGTTTTGAGGCTCTATTTTCAGTTATATTGGCATGTATTATTTTGCTGTTGATAATACCTTTATTCAGAGTGTCTTAACTGCTCTGCAAGAAAAGAGGACTTGTTGCTATCAGCCAATATGTTTATACCCTTCTATGCATCTGATTGGTTACATTCTGTATGACATACTGTATGACATACTCATTTATTTGTAGTTTCCCAGCGGGGTTTGCTGGGATTTGTAGTTTCTTGGCTGCTATTTGAATTAAAGCAAGAGAAGATAAGCATAATACTCGCCTCCGTGTTTTAATAAAATCAAGACTTTCTTTCACTAAAGCTAAGAAAATCTCCA
This sequence comes from Pleurodeles waltl, assembly GCF_031143425.1. Taxonomy (NCBI): domain Eukaryota; kingdom Metazoa; phylum Chordata; class Amphibia; order Caudata; family Salamandridae; genus Pleurodeles; species Pleurodeles waltl. The sequence continues at coordinate 388,478,198 of NC_090448.1, forward strand.
TTTTATTGTGATTCTTAAGGCTTCAGCTCATACGCCTTTTGAAGCTTTTGCCTATGGCATTTAATGGATGCCATTGAGATCGCCTCCTCAGTAGCGGTTGCATCAGCGTTCTTGATTAGCTGGTGGATGATTGCTGAATATCCTTGAAGAGGTTTCATGAATTACACACACGTCTCCCTGTTGCCTAAGGTGGGTATTTCATTCTTGATATTTATATCTGTATCTCTTTGCTGATCCCTCGTTCAAGGTTGACACAGAGACGACTAAAGTTTCTATTGACCACTGCACTGTGTTGTTTATTCTCAAGAGGTATGTGATAAAGGAAAAAACCATAACATCAACGATTTGCACTAGTGAATTAGTGTCCAAAGCAGCCCCTGTGGCCTTTTACCCATCTATTCCAAACAATGAAATGTATAAAACGTTCACCTGGGCTGTGCCACATGCATACTATAAACACTAGAGAGCAAAGTTGCTCTGCTGAGTTGTGTGAAAGGGAGAGAGCATGACAGCACCATAGCTACTAAAAATGGTGCTGTTTTTGTTTATACGTTAGCTAGCGCCCTTTTGACTACCATGTGCCATTGCACACACCCTTGCATCATGGTGGAACTGTGTGTGCATTCTGTAAAGTATAGGTTTTGTACTGGAGGAGCATCTTGCAGTATAAAAACTATGCTTTAATGCTATTCTCATTTTGTATATGTGCCGTATAGTCCAACGTACATGCAAAGCTTGAAAAATATGGGGAATTTAGAAGTTGCTCCACAGTTATGCCTGCTTCAGCCAGCACATCTTGATGAACATCCCTGTCTAGCAATGTTAATAGATGCACAATAAATTTGCATAAAAGACATGGGTATACTCCCTTGTCACAAACTAGCGTGTAGTGCTTAATGTTTGTTACTTTAGGCAGCCTTCCAAGGCAAATCATTATTCGCTTTGGAAAATTAACCTCATTACAACACTTTGCGCTGCGTTTGTGTCCTTTATTTGTTAAGAAACCCCAACACAAATTGTTAGTAAATTGGCAGCTAAGTGCTGGTTATCATTGCCGGGCAGTCACCCATTCCAGCATGTCATACTAAAGAATATTTTGGGGTAAAACATTTGCTGGACATCATTTTGCCTCCTTTTAACCTTAAGTTCATGCTTTGAAAATTGTTCATGTGCAGGACTGAAGGGTATGGTTTATATATAATCTTTTTGTATGTATAAAATAAGCTTATTAAGGTATAAATGCCCAAATAAAGATCAATAATTCAAACATCAGTACAATATAATAGAACATAGAATTTCAAGAACACATTTTTTTTACAAAAAAGCCTTATAAAATTTGCAATTTAATATAGTTTTTAAAACTTTCACATGTAATCAGTGCAAATCCTTCTTTAACGGTACTGACTGTTATTCAATAGTAAAAAAAAAAAAGTCGTATCATTTTTCCCTTCATTTAAACAAGCAAGAGCATCTTAATGTGTCAGGTGTATTAGTACTGCCTTCACATTTTAAGCCAATTAAGATTAAAAATAATACTTTCGTTATCCTTATTTCTGAATGTCAGCTAATACATTGAAAAGCTTAAAGTACTAACAAACCTGGTTTGGTATTGTTCATTGATTTCAGATATCCGATGCATATCGTGGAAGAGGATAAAAAACTAAGATCACCACTGTTACTAGGACGATGGCTTGAACTATACCAACTAAAGGGTGCAAACACCTAACCATATCGATATGTAAACTTCATAACTCATTCTCCCAACCAACGCCAGAAACCAACTTCTGAACACATACTTTGCCAAAATACCTCATAAATACCACAAACCCCACCCCAAATCTCCACAGATACTACAGTTAGAAAATAATCAATAATCCCCAACATTTCTACCTAGCACATTTCTGTTCCTCAAAACACCAACTAAAAATGTTGGTAGGGATCTATGCGTTACTGCTCTTTTGAAGACTGTGCGGACTGCCTGAGACATGATATCGATATTGGTATAGTTTTAAAAAGCACAAGTGATCGGAGGCATCTTGCAGCTGACATCAAGTAGAGGTAGATATCAACGAACAAGCCGACTTTAAATAGAGGTCGAAAATAACCTCGTTTAAAGATTCTTTCCAAAACTAGCTAAATTCACAGGAGTTCTAAGATCCATGGGGAGTAAATTTCATAACTTGCATGTGAAGTACACAAAGCTCCTGCCTCCTCATGAAACTTTTGCAGTTAGGCATTACCAGAGTTCTAGATACAGTGGATCACAGGTGTCTTCTGGGTATATATCACTTAAAATGTTTTTTGCAGATGTTTTGGGCCAATCCCATAAAGGGGTTTATGGGCCATACAAAGTGCCTTGAAGGCCACCCGTTTCTTAATCAGGAGCCAATAAAAGTCAACTAACACTTAAGACACTGAATGCAACTTAGGTTACTTCTTAAAAGACGGGCAGCAGTGTGGAGTTTAGTAAGTGTGCCTAAATGAAGACCCTGATACAGAGCATTTACTTACTTGACTTACTTGCAGGGTGCAGGTTCTCCTCGTGGGGAGAGGTGGCTGAGCTGCTGTCCCAGAGGTCACTGAGGAGGTTTGCAAAGAGCCCAGTCCCTTTGCGCAGAGGGTTCAACATTGGGCTTGGGGTGTACCTCCAGACCCTCCTGGAGCAGTCTGCCTGGAACCTGGTGAGGCGTAAACAGCTGCTGAAGGGGACACCTGTGTAGTAGGACGACAAGGAGCATGGACTGGCCTAGGGCAGAAAAACAGATAGGCAAAGTAAAACTTTTGTTAACCATCATGATACCCAGATCTTATAGGTTCATGCAGCTGAGGGTTACAGGCTTGGGCCTTTAGACAGTAGGGCTATCTTGGTTCACAGATCTTAAGGTTTGTGGTCAGTTCAACATGCCATCTCCCTCAATGTCTCCATTCTGCCTGGTCACATAACCAATGCACCATCTATTACACTAATTTAGTCATGGAACACACATATTCATGCAGGCTCTATTCCCATTTGGCACACTTGAATAGAACTCTTTTTTCCCCACATTATAGTGGCATCTTAATTACCCTTTAGAATCCTGCTCCACCCTAATTTGTTGTTACCTACCACCACCCCTCACTTCCTATTTTTTTCTATACTCACCTTGTGTTATTACCCTTTCTCATACCACCCCATTGCAGACGCATCCTCTTCCTTCTCAAGTTCATTCTCTGTTCGGCAAACTTCCTGGCTCTGATCCACAACCTGTCCAAATGCTGGTTAGTGCGGCACACCATGCATCAAACACAAAATGCTGTGCAATTATGTTATTAACAACCAAATTATGCATAATCCCCAACCAATCATTTTACAGGCTTAGGCCTGAGACAGCAGAGCTCTACCAGGAGATGGAGAGATCTTAAGGCTTGGCTCTTGGCCGAACTACCGGTTACACCAACCACAGGTTTCAAACTGCACAGGTATCCCTCAGATTACACAGACTGGACAGATTAATGCAGCAGAGATCCATCTGATGCCACAGACACTGAGGTCTTGGGACTATGACAACAGGTTACACACCAGGTTTTCAGATCTTGCATTCCCAGGACTAAGACAACAAACCTAACTCTAGATCACACAGATATTATGAATTCAAGTCTATCTCTGGTTTCTGCATTTAACCACTATCTACCCTTGTCTGGTGGTATATCTTTGGTGCTGGACGGTATTAACCTATGCAGGAGTAGACCCACAACCTTGCCTAAAGTGCATCACCTACTGTAAGCCTATACAACATATCATATGTAAACGTTCATAGCGCGTCCACATAGCAAATAAGGTCAGGAAACCCTTCAGGTCATGCGAACACTAGCAGAATAATCAACATGAGTGGCCAATCCACATAGACAACCTAAACAGAAGCCCTGAATGGCACCTTAAGTAGGGGCACCAAATTTGAGGAATAAATCAAATTATGAAAAATCTGCCCTTGGGGTTGGGATGGCGAGTATATGGATTGCCAAGGCCATCACCTGTTGGTAGCTATCTAGAACTACCCAAAAAAAATAGGCTAGGGGCCCGAATCTCAAAGTGTATGTACAACCCTGTCGGAGGAGGGTATGGTATAACTATTCTCCAACTCTTATCTGCAATGGACAGGAGCACTTCCTCCATCCTTGGCTGTATATACACAGAATAATTATATTCCTGCTCTGGGTTAGTAACAATAAATGGTGAGGTGACAAGGAAGCCTGAGCAAGTGGAGGCCAGTTCCCCTACTTCACAAATGGGTCCACCTAATTAGCAGGCTACATTTATAATTCCTGACTGCAGAGCACGCTTTGTGGCAATACCTGTGGCCCAACGTCTAAGAGCAGGTACTACAAATTTGGACAGTAGAAACAGAATCCCGCTCTGTGCCCTGGACTCACCCACCTGAGCTGGTAACCCTCCAGTGGTGACTAGGTGTATGACAGTGTCCCATCAGCATGTGTGTGCTAGTGTCATGTAGTTCCTGCCTATCAGTGACTCAACCACGTCTTGTGGTGCCACGTCGATCGGTCCTCAAAGACTCTAATCCTCCCAATAGGACGTGGCATAACTCCATCTAGGGTCATTCCAAAGGAAAGGGCACTGGTTGGCAGGGTTAAGACACGGCCCCACGTGTACATGCTCCTTTGTCCTTTGAGACCACGTCAGAATGATCACTTTCTGGACTATTCCACTCAACTCACACATTCCCACTCCAGAAAGCACCCTAATGAGAATGCAGCAACCATCGTCCATCACACTGAAGCAGAACAGATGGCTTCATCCTTCCTTCCTGAAAAAGGAAAGGTTGTTCAACCTTCTCTGGCGCTTGCAAACATGTTCCTTGTCCTTTACTGGCCTTTACGCCTACTGGCAACAACCAGCACTCTCAAGTCTCCTGCACATACCTGTAGGGAAGGTAGCCCATTAGGGACATTAATCACCAACGTTATTACTCATTTTTACAAAGATCTTAGGGGGTGATTCCAACCTTGGCGGGCGGCTACCGCCGCCCTCCAGACGGGAACCGCCATGCGGCCGCAATAACGCAGCCCCCATTCCAACTTTCCCGCTGGGCCGGCGGGCGCTAACCATGTTTGCGCCCGCCGGCCCAGCGGGAATGAGGCCGCAACACAGGAGCCGGCTCCTAATGGAGCCGGCGGTGTTGCGGCCGTGCAACGGGTGCAGTTGCACCCGTCGCGCTTTTCACTGTCTGCCATGCAGACAGTGAAAAGCAGGCCGGGTCCCTGTTAGGGGGCCCCTGCACTGCCCATGCCAGTGGCATGGGCAGTGCAGGGGCCCCCAGGGGCCCCAGGACACCCCTTACCGCCAGCCTCTTCCTGGCAGTGTAAACCGCCAGAAACAGGCTGGCGGTAAGGGGGTCATAATCCCCAGGGCAGCGCTGCTTGCAGTGCTGCCCTGGCGGATTATCACCGCCGGGGGAAAATCGGCGGGAAACCGCCGGCCCCGGCGGTGCGACCGCGAATGAAGCACCGCCAGCCTGTTGGCGGTGCTTCCGTCATTCTTGCCCATGCGGTCCAAGACCGCCAGGGTCAGAATGACCCCCTTAGTCTTGAGCTTCACACAACAAGGGAAATCTGAGCCAAGGTTATGCAGATCTCACACAGCAAAGTTATCCCTCAGATAAAACAGATCCTGTAAGAACTGAAAAGCATTACTAAAGGCAATAGGTCTGCATTGGCACTAAGAAGTGGGAACTTGTTTGCTTTGCCAAAGCTTGCTCGCTTTGCATCTGATGCATTTAGTTCTGTATTTCTGAAATTAAAATACATATTAAAATATAAGGGAAAACCAGGAATGGGTGAGCAGCTCATACGTGTAATTAAACAATCTGAAATCTCATAATTTCACATGTTGTAAAATTATCATTGCATGTTTTTACTTGAAGCACATATTTTTCAGTGTTTCAAAAAGGTATCTAAGGTACAAAAAAGAAAGTAGGCTGGAAACTGACAAGGGACAACAACAAAGATCTCAACAGGACTTGTCCATTTGTCCCATATTAGGAATGAATAGTTCTTTCAGTAATGTGTTTGTGATGTTATGTATTTTCCTGCAGTGTTCTGCTACTTGTATGCCAATTATTTTTATTATAAACGTAAAACAACAGGTCCGCAATTAAAATAGGACTGCAGAACCCAGAATTTCACCACTTTTCTGCTGATAATAAAACGTTAATCAAAGTGTGACTCCAAATATGATGCTTTACATAGTTGCTTTCGGCTGGGTTACATAGTGATGTAGTCAAAATCCTAGTACTGTCCCTCATGTCAAAGTGATCATCTCTATGTGAGGGTTTATGCCTTGTGTTAAAAGCTTCGTTCAGTAACCCAGCCATCATCTGTTCTTTTTGCTTATGTTGCACAAAGTGGGAAGGCTATGCCCAGACGTGGGTCCGTGCTCACTGCACCACAGGTTTCAAGCTAGCCTCGCTGATGAGGGGTGATACCCAGGAACTAGTCCCAGGATGCTTAATTCCGGTCCAGGGAAGACCTGGTCTGGCAGTTCGGGCTGGCAGGGTCAAGACTGTTTTGCTTATGGCTGGGTCCAAACTATGGTAGAGTGGTGGGCAAAAAACGATGGATTAAACCCAGATCTTTGTGACTGGGTTGAATGTTTGCATTGTTTAGCATTCGGTCCATCAGCTGTCCTTTTTGCTTATATTAACCGCAGCAATAATGGTTTGCTTGTAAAAATAATGCACTTAGAAGTCATTTTAAATGTGCATTCGTTTCGTCTAATGTTACAGAGCCCTGTGGTATCAAGTTTTAATTACATGTTTGAAGGATTGAATTGATATTATGTTATAATTTACACTCTAGACTAATAGTATGCATTGAAAAAATATTGAATTCCTAGTGATTAGAAATGCAATTTAACGTTTTACTGGCTGAAATGTATTGACAAGGTTATTTCCTTAAAGGTATTTAAATCTAAATGCTACTGAAGAATTATTAATGAGGAATTTACAGTTGCAAATTAAAAAGTTTTATTTGATGCATTAATGTGCTGTATTAATTGACATGTGTTAGTCTACGTGGGGCCTGCTAGTGCCTGTTTTCATGACTGTGCAGAAAAAGGAAAGTCATTTTCTTAACATGAACTTTCAGACTTTGTTCCCATGAGAAGACTAGCTTTGGTAATAGACCCCTATTGTTTTGCACATTGAGAGATGAAGAAATTCGACTTTGGATGAACATCCTGGAATGTGGGCTAGAAATTTAAACATTTGTTTCAAATTTGTGTGGAGTTACATGGATGGATGTTGTTCCCATGACAGACTTGGGAAGAAATGCAAATGCTGCAGCTTGGAGTTGTATGATCGATTGTGTTGGAAATGGCCCTTTCTGCAGGGTCACCCCCAAAACTTTTTGCCTTCTTCCGCTCGTTTTTCTGACTCATTTTTGCTGACTTGTAGGATTTTAGGCACTTCATCACTGCTGACCATTGCTAAAGTGCAGGTGCTCCGTACTCTAAACATGGTAACATTGGCTTCTCTACAACTGGCTTATTTAATTAATTGCAAGTCCCTAGTAAATTGTACTATATGTGCCCAAGGCCTGTAAATTAAATGCTACTAGTGGGCCTGCAGTACTAATTGTGTCACTCACTACAGTAGTCCTTCAAACATGTCTCAAGCCTGCCATTGCAGAGCCTGATTGTGCAGTTTTAAACTGCCGTTTTGACCTGGCAAGTGTACCCACTTGCCAGGCCCAAACCTTTTTTATTACATGAAAGTCATCTTATGTTAGGCCTTAGTTAGCCCCAAGGGCAGGGTGCAGTGTATTTAAAATGTTGGACATTTACTTTTAATTTTAACAAGAACATTGAAATATCTTTTAAGTGTAATTTCCAAATGTAAAGGACAGAAAATGGAGTTTGATGTCTCTAGACTTATGGTGAAATCCGATTTTAAATTGCAAGTCTGAAAATGCCACTTTTAGAAAGTTGGCATTTTCTTACTTTAACCATTTGGTGCCCCTGCCTGTCTTTTAATACACGTCTGGCGTAGATGACAGCTGGGCTTTCTGCATTCCCTGTCGAAATTCACACAATGGGAGCTTAGGTGTGACTTAATGGGCCGTAAGGATAAGTTACTTACCTGTAAATCCTAGTTCTCTTCCAGGGGTATCCTCATCAAAGTCATAAACATTGAATATTCCCGCCCTTGTGCGGGGACCCCGGAGCATATATAAAATACACACATATTATACATGTGTAAAAACAGCAATGCAGGCTATAATGTTAAAACAGGCTAAAATGCTTTATTTCTATGAAGTTTTTTGTATTTTTTTTTATTTTTTTTATATATTATAAAACTACAATAGAGAATAAATATCTACCTAAGCCCCCAAAACTGGGCTTAGGGAAGTAAGCAGCAGTAAACTCTAGAGAAAAAGAGAAAAAACTACATTGAAAAACAATGGAGCATTCTTAGCCAATAGGCTGCATGCAGGTTAGCACAGGAAAACCATAAAAACATTGGCACCGTGCCTTTAAGACCCTGAGCACCTCCAGTATCCCACCATGCCTCAGGGGTGAAGGAAAGGTGACAGTTGGTTCACAGTTAGGTCAGTACTTTTTTACGGTGACAATCTGTGTAACTGATTCGAAAAACAGTCTGTCCTGCACTTCTAGGAGACGTGAGTCCGGGGAGGAGGGTGGGTTGTTTATGACTTTGATGAGGATACCCCTGGAAGAGAACTAGGATTTACAGGTAAGTAACTTATCCTTCTCTTCCAGGGGATCCTCATCAATAGTCATAAACATTGAATAGATTAGCAAGCCCATCCCTAAACTCTGCGGACTGTCTAATAGAAGTGCAGGAATAGATACATGTTATGCAAATACATTTCTCAGAGAGGCCTGCCCCACTTGGGCATCCGCTCTTGCATCTGAGTCCAAACAGTAATGTCTAGTAAACGTATGTACAGACTTCCATGTAGCAGCCTTACAAATCTCAGATATTGGAACATTGTTAAGGAGGGCAGCAGTAGCCGCTTTTCCCCTTGTGGAATGCGCTTTAGGCCTAGCTAGTAATTGTTTATTAGCCAGCTGGTAAGTATTAACAATACAAGAAACTATCCATCTTGATATAGTTCGTTTAGATGCTGCCTCTCCTGTCCTCAAATGACCCTAATTTACAAACAATCGGTTGGAATGTCTAATCGATTTTGTTTTATCCAAATAAAATTTTAGCACTCTCTTCAAGTCTAATGAGTGCAATGCTTTCTCTGCCGGAGTCTCCGGATTGGGAAAGAAAGTCGGTAAAGATATAGTCTGATTGATATGGAATTCTGACACCACTTTCGGAAGGAAAGATGGGTGAGTTCGCAGAACCACTCTATTGTCGTGAAAAACCGTGTACGGTTCTTTGGAAGACAAAGCCTGAATTTCGCTGACCCTCCTCGTCGAAGTAATGGCCACCAAAAAAGCCGTCTTCCACGTAAGGTGTTGTAAAGAGGCCTTGTGTATAGGCTCAAAAGGAGGGCCCATAAGTTTCGACAATACTATGTTCAGTTCCCATGGAGGAGATGCTCTCCGAATGGGCGGAAAAACTTTTTTCAAACCTTCTAAGAAATCTTTGACTACAGGTTTCGTAAAGAAGGATTCCTGAGAAGGTGACTTACGATAGGCTGTAATGGCAGACAAATGTACCTTAATGGATGATACCTGCAGACCGGACTTTGCCAGATGAAGTAAATAGGACAGTATGACATCCTCCTGAGCCCGTCTGGGGTTCTGGCCTTGTTGACAGCACCATATGTAGAATCTTTTCCACTTAAAAGCGTAAGAACGCCAAGTGGAAGGTCGTTTGGACTCTTTCAAGATGTTCATACACTCCTGTGAGAGCCCTAGGTGCCCATACTGCAGGAATTCAGGAGCCATGCTGTTAAGCTCAGAGAGGGTAGGTTGTGATGCAGAATCCTGCCCTTCATTCTGCTCAGAAGATCCGGTCTGCACGGAAGCCTCCTGTGAGGTTTTTCGGATAGGTTGAGGAGATCTGTGTACCAGAATTGACGGGGCCATTGTGGCGCTATGAGAATCATTCTGGTTCTGGATCTGTAAAGTTTGTTGATCACTGCCGGTATGAGGTGAATCGGTGGAAAGGCGTAGAGAAATATCCCTGACCAGTCGATCAACAGGGCATTCCCTCGAGATCCCGGACGGTAGAACCTGGATGCGAAGTCTGGGCATTTCTTGTTTACTTCGTCTGCGAAGAGATCCAATTGAGGTCGACCCCATTGAGCGAAGATGTATTCGACGACTTCGTCGTGTAGGACCCAATCGTGTGCGTCCTCTAGGTGTCTGCTCAGGAAATCTGCTTCCACGTTTTGTTGTCCTGGCAGGTGAACCGCTGTAAGTGACATTCCTCTGGCCAGGAGCCAATGCCATATCGTTTGGGATTCTCGAGATAGGGGTAGGGATCTCGTTCCCCCCTGTTTGTTCAAATAATACATCGTGGTTGTATTGTCCGTTTGTATTAGGAGAGTTTTCCCCTGAATCAATGGTGTGAAAGACTTGAGAGCCAGATGGACTGCTCTGAGTTCCAGCAGATTGATGTGGTACTGCTTTTCATTGTCTGACCACAGGCCTTGAGCTTGAAGGGGACCCAGATGAGCCCCCCATCCCTGAAGAGACGCATCCGTTACGAGAGTGTCGGATGGAGCTACCTGGTGAAACAGAGCACCTATTGACAGATGAGGTCTGTGCATCCACCATTTCAATGACTGAAGTGCCGCTGCCGGTAGTCACACTCTGTCCTCCCAGCGACCTGTCCTTTGGCTCCAGTTGCTCTCCAATGCCTCTTGGAGAGGCCTCATGTGCAGTCTGGCATTTGGGACAATGAAGATGCATGATGCCATGGAGCCCAGCAGCGATGTCACCTGACGTGCCGTAGGTGCGTTGGCTTTCAACAGGTCCTGACACTTCCTGTCTATTGAGGATAGTCGTTCCTCCGAAGGATACACTCTTTGGAGTTCTGTGTTTATTATAGCTCCCAGGTAGTGAAGGTTCTGTGTTGGAATCAATGTTGACTTTTGGGAATTGACCTGAAGACCTAGAGACTCGCAAACCCTGAGCACAATGTTCCGATGGCTTCTCGCCTGCTCCGGAGAAGAAGCCTTCAGTAACCAGTCGTCTAGGTATGGGTAGATGAATATCTTTTGTTTTCGAAGATGTGCCGCTACCACCGCCATACATTTCGAGAAGACGCGTAGGGCAGATTTCAGGCCAAATTGTAGAACTCTGAACTGGTAATGCTGTGACGCTACTTGGAAGCGCAAGAATTTCCGATGCTTGGGAGCTATAGGGATGTGAAAATATGCATCCTGCAGGTCGATGGAGCACATCCAGTCTCCCTGATGTAGTTGAGGGAAAATCTGGTGAAGCGCTAGCATCCTGAACTTCTGTTTTCTTATATATTTGTTCAGCAGCCGTAAGTCCAGAATTGGTCTGAAGACGCCCTCTCGGCCCTTTTTCGCCACCAGAAAATAACGGGAGTAAACCCCCTTTCCTCTGCGCAGGTGGAACCCTTTCTATGGCATTCTTTTGTAAGAGGGCGAGAGCCTCTTTGCGCAGCAGGCTGAGATGAGATGGATTGTATTTGGCTGGTGGCAAGTGTGGTGGAGGCTGTTTGAAAAGAAGAGAGTAGCCATTTTCGACAATATTGAGCACCCATTTGTCTCTTGTGATAGAGTGCCACTCGTGAAGATAACCTGCAATACTTCCCCCCACCGGAGTGGTGTACAGTGTCGAGGGAAGCAAGATCTCATTGTTTGGCCGGCGCTTTCGGTGTGGACTGCTGAGGTCTACTTGACCCTCGCTCCCTTGTGTTCCTTCGCTGAAAAAGAGGGCGTCCCTGCCGTTGTTGTGGCCTCTGGGACCAGTGAGGGGATTGAACCCTCTGCTGGAAAGGGCGCCTGTCATAAGGCCTATACCTTCTCCTGAAATCTTTCTTCCTTTCCAGGCCTACGGCCCTCATGGTGTCCACCTCGGTCTTCATGCGGGCCATTTCCTCATCTGCATGGGTACCGAACAGCGAGTTCCCGGCGAATGGGAGATTCAGGATGCGCTGTTGTGCTTCTTGTTTTAACCCAGTCAGCCTCAACCAGGAAGACCTTCTTGCACAGATTCCATGTGCATACCCATGTGCAGCTAGATCCGCCCCATCTACCGCCGCGCTGATAACCTGGTTGGATACCAGGCATCCCTCCTGCAAGATCTCTTGAAAATCTTGTCTGTCTTCTCTGGGCAATTTCTCTGTGAATCTACTGAGGGAGTCCCAGAGAGAACGGTCATACCTGCCCAGGAGTGCAGAAGCACTGGAGACTTTCATTGCCGAAGCTGCCGTACCGCACATCTTTCTCCCCAGAGAGTCTAGATGCCTGCTCTCTTTATCCGGGGGGGACCGTGGAGGATGATGCCACTGAGTGGGTTTTTCAGGCTGCGGCCAATATCACAGAGTCCGGTGGCGGATCCTTTCTTATGAACAGAGGGTCCTGTTCGGGAGCCTTATATTTTTTCAGAATCCTAGCCGGGGCAGATTTGAGCGTAGCTGGGGCCAGAAAAGTGTCCATGGTTGGCTGCAACAAACCAGGCACTAGAGGCAGTAGCTTTTTTGACGCTGATCTATGCTGCAGAGTCTCGAAGATGACTGACGAGGAGGCTCTGGAACCTCTATGTTTAATTTCTGCGCTCCCCTTAACAGCACCTCGTTAAACGTCGCAATGTCATCCACCGGTGAGACCCTAGCAGGTGGACAATCTTTTAGGGTGGGGGAGTAACGCCCGACAGATGATCCTGAAGACGACCAAGAGGGTGATCTTCTTCGTGAACGAGACCTGGATCGCCGTTGAGAACGAGACCTGCTGCGAGACGCTGTAGCAGAGCGCCCAGGTCTCACGGTCGGTTGACGAGGAACAGAACGAGCCCGTCCTGCCCTTGCTGTCGGTGATGGCGTTCTTGGAAGGGAGGCAGTAGGCGAGTACATTCGCGAATACTGCGAATCCGGGGAGGCCGCTGGTCTGTTAAGGCTCTCTAGCCATCTTGGAGATAGGTTGATGGGCTAAACATGCCCAGATGATGCCGCTCTTGACCGAGATGAGTCGCTCGGTATGGAGACCACGGGAGATGGTGCGGCCTTGTCTGTTGGCGAAGGACGATGTTCTACTCCCTGCGGGACAGGTAAAACCTGTGTCAACGTCGATGGCTGTGTCGACGTCGAAGGGCGCCCCATCGGATGCTCTTGTCTCGACGTTGAGTGCCTCGACGTAAAGTGCCTCGACGTCGAACGGCGATCTTTGGACCTCGACCTACTCGCCGTCGTGTGCCTCGACATGGAGCGGTGGGAGGTCGACGGCGGATGTCTCTCATGCCGTCGTGGCGATTTCGACGTCGCGCCTCTTGACGTCGGGGGGCGTACGGCCTTTGGCGGCGACCGGGCACGCCGGCGATGGCTCGACGTCGATCGGCGGGCTGCCGTCGACGGAGATCTGCCCCTGTGATGATGTTCCTTCGACGCCGTATCCTTCGACGTCGGGTCTTTCGCCGTCGACGGCGATCTATGCCGGTGAGACGTGGCAGCGACGACGTCGACGGGGAACAAACAGGTACTTTCCTACCTGCTGACGTCGACCTAGCCATTCTCTCCTGAGAATGGCCTGTTGGTTGCCTGGGAAGAGAGGAGGACGATGTTTTCTGCCTCTCATGAAGCCCATGTAGCCTGATCTTCTCTCTGTCCTTCAGAGTCCTCTTTGACATATTCTTGCAGTGCTTGCAAGTGTCAGGGCAGTGACTCTGAGGCAGGCACACAATACAAAGAGAGTGTGGGTCTGACTGGGCCTTCTTCTTCCCACAAGAAGGGCATTTGACGAAAAGTGAAGGCATTTTTCTGTCAGGAAACAACTGCCAAACACAGACAAAGATGTTATCTGTCGAATGAAAAAGGAAAAAACGCTTTTTAAAGGATTTTTCTGAGAAAAAACTCAGAAAAAACTGAGTGCTCAATGCTCCAGGATCCTCTCAGAAGAAGCCGGAAAAAAGAACTGGCCTAACTGTGAACCAACTGTCACCTTTCCTTCACCCCTGAGGCATGGTGGGATACTGGAGGTGCTCAGGGTCTTAAAGGCACGGTGCCAAAGTTTTTATGGTTCTCCTGTGTTAACCTGCATGCAGCCTATTGGCTAAGAATGCTCCATTGTTTTTCAATGTAGTTTTTTCTCTTTTTCTCTAGAGTTTACTGCTGCTTACTTCCCTAAGCCCAGTTTTGGGGGCTTAGGTAGATATTTATTCTCCATTGTAGTTTTATAATATATATAAAAAAAAAAACTTCATAGAAATAAAGCATTTTAGCCTGTTTTAACATTATAGCCTGCATTGCTGTTTTTACACATGTATAATATGTGTGTATTTTATATATGCTCCGGGGTCCCCGCACAAGGGCGGGAATATTCAATGTTTATGACTATTGATGAGGATCCCCTGGAAGAGAATGGCCCATTAACTGGCTTGATGGAGGGGTGGGGGCAGAGCTTAGCACTGGCTCATTTACAGTTGAATAGGGCTGTGTCTCTCCCCACACAAAGGGCTGCATAACACCCTGTAGAGTGTCTGGAACCAGAGAGAGCAGGACAGGGACCTTGTGGACTCCAAAGGAAGGCCTGGAACCAGGGCATCAAAGTATAAACACTGGACCGCAAATCCAACTAAATCTGATCTCTACTGGAACCAAGGAAACTCTGGCAGGAAGGACTGTTGTGCTGCCAGAAGGGACTGCTACTCTGCAACTGCATTGCTGTGTTGGCCTACTGCTGCTGTCTGCTGTGCTGTAAGAGGGATTGCAACTTTGCTGTTTGCTCTGCTGTGTTTGGCTGCTGCTTCTGTCCTGCAGTGAGAGGGACTGGACTTACTCTCTACATCCTTGAACCCATGAGTCTCCAAGGGCTTGCTGGCTTGCCCCCTATTCTTCTGCAGTCTTAGGGACATCAAAGACTGCTTGAAACTTCCCTGGTACTGCTAGACTCAGTCATCTGTAAGTCCTACCCTTGCTTGAGGGCCCCCCTCCAGTCCTGGGCCTCAGAAGAGGGTGCTTCAGCTACAAACCTCATAAAGTGAAGAATCACCCTGAGTGCACCAGAATTAACAATGCATCTTGTCCTCGCCATCAAAGTCTTGCTCTAGCAAAGGTACTGTTCATCAGACCCTGCATGTGTTCTGTAGCCGGCCAACACTCCATCACGGGCAGCCTGGATTTTGGATTTGCACCAGTCCCTCGCGACTTCAAGTAACCTTTAGACCGCTATAGACTTCTAAGCACTGTTTTCACATTTAGGGCCTCATTACAAGTTTGGGGGTTCGAGGACCACCATGTTGGCGTTGGCGGTCTGACCGCCAACAGGCTGGCAGAGAAGACCGCCAAATTATGACATTGGTGGTGTTTCATAGATACTCACTCCAAAGCACCGCCAGTGCGGTCAGACCGCCCCTGTTGATTGGAGCCACCACCACTCCAGCCGAGACCAAGCTTCTGGCAGACTCATTACGATGTTGCACACCGCCCAGATTTCAGCCGCGGTCACACCTCCATGCAACACTATGCAGAAATTAACAGAATAAAAGGAGACACTCACCTCCAGGAAGCCATACTCATCTGGAGCGGCCATGGAACCACAACTAGACGTCATCCCGCTGTTCCTGCTCACAGAAAGACAACGGAATCGTCGCCGACGAGGAAGACAACAATCGTAAGAACACACACTCACCTGTCACAGTTGTAAAATGTATACATTTGAACTGTTACATAACATACCATAGGAAGGGGGGAAGTAATAGTACATTAACACTCACATACAGCTACAAATACACCCACACGTACACAGCACGCACACTGCAGCCAGCACACACACACGCGCACACACACACACTAGATGTCAGTAACACACAGTTACACACGGCAACACAGCAGAGGCCCAGCCACATTCACATACAACATACAAACTCGTAACAACAACACCACAACTGCACAAATATAAACACATGTCAAACACTCACAACTGACACTGGCCAGGGACTCCACACACATACAACACAATATATAACCATCTGTGATGAAACAGAAACAGACACAATTACACCATTATACAACCTAGCAATCGACATTCACATCACACACACACTGCATACAAGACCTATGATGCCATGCACAATACACACAGTCACAAAGTCTAAACACACAAAGCCACACAGCACTACAAAAAACACATATCAATACTAACACAACACACCACCATGACAACAACATTTCAGCTACATACACATACCCATCATACAAAACGCAACCCATCCCTGGGGGATAAAAGCAGTGCACACAACCTTACAGACTGCTCAGACAATACCGGAATCATCAAGCAGCACACACACACACATTATGCCACACAACCAATGTCAGCCAGGAACAACTTTAACCTACGAAAGGAAATGCAGTACAAAGTTGTAACCAGAAAACCAACAAATGGTTGGTTATTATATATTAGTGTTTTTTCAAAAACAATTGCAGTCCAAGGCCATTGGCAAGTCCATAAATACAGTATATGCACCAAAGGCACAACATGGTGCCCCAACTTGACTCCTGACTGCCATGTAACCTCCACAGGTAGGGACACCAAGGGGGCAGGCAGGCACCTCAGGGATCATTGGGGGGGAATATGGGAGAGGGGTTTGGGCTTAGGCTTGGGAGGAGGGGTTAGGCTTTGGCTTGGGAGGGTGTTGGACCTTTTTGGGAGTGGTGAACATTTTGACAGGGAGGGGCATGGGTGCTGGCAGGGGAGTAGGGAAAGCCTTGGAGGTGTAAGAGATAGCCTTGGGGAGGGAAACAGTTCTCTTATGGGTGTCTCGGGGGAGGAGTTGGGAAAAGGTCAAACTTGGAAAGGAAACATTTTTAGACACTCGGACGGTCATCAGAAGGGGGTTTGGTTGTAGTGTGTGACAGAGTGGCTGTCTGACATTTAGGTGTGGATGTCTTGGGTGCGTGTTTGTGGGAGGTGTGCTTGTGGGTGCTGGGTGTCTGTTGGGTGGATGAATGAGGGCGTTTTTATGTCTTGGACTGAAGGAGGGTGGAGGTGCTGGGCGATGCTGTGGACTGGCTGTCTACGGGGTTGTGACTGCAGGTATGGTGGATGTGCTGCATGTAGGGGTGTCAGTGGTTGTGGTGTCTACAGGTGTGGTGACTGGGGTGATTGTCTGAGGGTCTGCTGGGGTGCTGTCTGCAGGTAGGATGGGGTGGTGGCTGGATCAGTGAATGTTGGTGTGGTCTCTGCAGGTGTGTCAGGTATTGTGTCCGTGACGCTGGGGGTGTCATGGCAGGTCGTGACTATGTATTTGTCTGACCTACCGTTGGATGTTGAGGTGGATGCATGCTTGTCTGTCTGTGTGCTTTGGTTGGGACGGGGAAGAGGGGTTTGGGATTGAGAAGATGAAGGTGGAAGGGGCACGGAAGACAAAGGTTGACTGGCTGCGGTCAGTATGGAGGCCAAAGCCTGAAAGGATCTCTGGAGGCCAGCCAGTGCACCGTGAGTGCCCTCCAGGAACGCATTACTCTGTTGGACTTGAGTTGCAAGTCCCTCGATGGCATTCACAATGGTCGACTCACCCACAGAGATCGACCTCAGGGGGTCAATAGCCTCACTGAGTGCAGCAGGGCTGACAGGGGCAGGGAGATGCCCACCCTCTTGGGTGAGCGGGCATGATCAACTGGGTGGGGAGCTACAGGGAGGGCGGTGGTAGAAAGGGGGGTGGTGGGCAAAAATGGTGCTGGGTGGTCCCAGATGGGTCCGCCACCACCAGGAAGTGTCCACTGAAGGAGGATTCTTAGGCTGCTGACGTCGATCCTGTCTACCCCGTGGCACTCCCCTCATCTTCCGGGTCACTGGGTCCCTCAATGTTGGTGGTCTCAGCACTAGGGGTCCTGTGGCCAGCAGCTTCCCCACTCGCCTGTGCCCCGTCTCCTTTGCCTGCCGATGCTGATGCATGCAAACAGAGAGAGTGAGGGAGAGGGGGTCATCACATTCTTCACACACACAAACATTACAATATGCACAACAGTAGCTAAACATCTCATGCTGGGAAAGACCCAGTCAAATACCCTTCATTGCCTACATCATGTCACAAGAAGATACTTCCAACTTTCCCATTTGACAACAGTATCACCTACAACATAAGCCAACCATCTAAACCCTACTTGACCATCCCATCAAATCACCTCTTACTCAAAAGCATCATGCAATAGATGGATTGGCTAAACCAAAATATGTATCCCCATACAGCTCATCAGTGTCCATTATAACATCGGTCTAAGGAAATGCAGGGGACTGATAACACAATATCATGCCTACTCCAACTCCACATCTGCCCAGTCTAACACCAGAGGTCATGTTCCATGAAAGGTAAGTCATCACAATTCACATACGACACAGCATCTTGACTTCCAATCACATGCCTAACTGATCATTCTGTACATTACTTACACAATGGCATAGTTTTCTGTGGAATACACTACATGTGTCATTTCCATACAGTGGGCATCACTAAATCATAGTACATGTCTGGGAAACATCTATCTAAAGACTAGCAATAGATTCATCAGGATTTTCTGACCCACTGATCAGATGCATAGCCACATATACACCAATTCTATGTACTGCAATTGGGGGCTACCTAGCAGAGAGGATACATCAGCAGATAACCACAGGGACCATGGTTACAGCAACAAAACTATGAGCACCATACATTGTGTTTGAAGGGCTCATATCATTCCACCAGACATGCTCAAAAGAAGCATGATAACATAACAACACCTTCATCACTAACAAATGTCCTGGCACTTGATCCTCATTAACTAAGTACAGAGTTAACACTTACACAACTGATAACCAGTGTACCCATGAATGACACATCCACCTAGAGGAAAGCTATTTCACTTACAACATATCCAACAACATCCCCCACAACACCCACAGGTGTACGTGATATGGAACATCTGCTACACCATAAAGTCAGGCAGAAATGAACATAACTATAACTCCTCGAACAGCCTCAGATCAGCTAAGGTAAGTCTGGGAAAAGTAATGCAACAAAATATAATCAGAAACAAAGTATCAATTGACACATGATATAGGCAGTATATGTTGCACTCATATAGGTATGGCATTGGCTTATCTAGAATGGACAATACACATAGGCTAAGGGTTAAGCAGCCTAGCCAGTTGCCTTCTCTACGACAAACACATTGGGATACAAGTTCATTTGTAAACATGTCAATGATGTACAATGAAATGTAAGGGTTTAATGGACTACATGAGTTCCACATTGTAGGATGTCCAACCTTATCAAACTTCACAATTCCAATTGTATGTATATGACATGAAGATGGGGACACCTCCTCAAATTTCATAGGGACAGTACTAAGTTGGACAAACAAAAGCCAGATTTGGATGACAACCTCACATGCAGTGTACAAATATCTCAGGACACAGGGTTCCTTGGCCCTGTAACTCATGTGTAGACCCATTGTTGCACATAGAGCAGATCCCGTGATACAGGAGTAGTCAGACACCTTAGGGCAATATGACTCATCATTTGGATGAATGGGCTTGGAGACACTAGGTTGGAAGGATGACAAAGCGGGGAAGAATTATATATGGCTGAGTAGAATCACACATATGACTCAGTCACACGTGCATCTCCACATGCAGTCATACCATTTGCTACATACAGGTGATCAACATGTTTCCATGGATATTACAATGGCCCCATCTGTGTCCGCATATTGGCTACCCGAGTACCATGTATTCCCAGAAGTCAACATACCTGTAGCACCTACAACATCTTCACAGCTGAAATACTTATACAGCATATAGTAAACTATCAGAGAAAAGTACATGAGTTCTGTCAGTACTTACCTCCTTGTGGCTGCTGTGCTGCCATCAAACACCTATCTACCTCAGTATAGGCCACCGGCAAAATGCGGGCCACGGGGGGGTCAAGGTCTGATGGGCATCCCTCCCTCGATGGGAGGAAGTCCCCAGCTGGGCTTCGGTGGTCTTCTGGGCCCAACGTCTTCAGGTCTTCCCACCACTTCCTAAGTGGGTGCTCCCCCGGCTGTGGACACCCAGGGTCTGCACTTGCTTGGCAATGGCACACCAGATTCCCTTCTTCTGATAGGCATTGACCTGCATGGATGACACAGACAAAAGGAGAAAGTCATGTCCACATGCACCATACCAATAGTAGTGGACGGAACACATCAGTAACAACAAGTAGGCACACAATCCCATCCTCTCAGCTCACACTCCTTCAGAAAATACCAACTGCATGCATCAATACCTTCATCAGTCTACATAAACGGTACACCTTAATTCACCACACCTATCACAGATCGTTATGACATTGGACTCACCTGCTCCTCTGATGCACCATATAGCTGTCCACACAGGGATAGGACCCCCTCCACTAGCTTCTCCAGCTCCTCAGGGGTGAAGGCAGGGGCACTATCACTTGCAGTACGTGGCATGATTGATCCCAGAGGCAGTACACAGCAGCTCAATTTGTGCAGGTCTTGCTGGCAGCAGTGTCAGGAGTCAAGTGAGCAATGCTGCACAAGATGGCGGTCACGCCTACCACATACATGACGGTCACCACCGGAGGACATTGCCATTGAACCAAGTCTGCCAAAAGCAGAAATGTGTTCCAGTGGCAAATTACACAGCAGTTGTGACCGCCTACCACCATGATGACTTCCGCCATCGGACTTAGGTCACTTCCAGGTGTTCAGTACAGTAGGTCAGGCGGCTGCTATTTTGAACACATTTCATGTAGGGAAGTGTACAATGATCTGCATCATTAACTATGCCCCATATTGTGCATTACATCTGTTGGTCCTGCCCTCATGTCTAGGTGACTTTTTGTGTATCTGTGCTGCCAATGCAGTGTTGTTGAATGATATGTGGTGATAGTAACGTTCAACTACTCAGAGGTTCCTATGTGTTTCAAAATAGTTGATAGTGTCCCAATATGTGTGTGACACATGTCTAAACGATTCGTCTTATAAACCTGCACAGAAACAAGTGAATTATTAAGTGTAATCCCATATTTAGTTTAGGCAATGTGGACCGAGGAAGGAGTAATCGGATGCATAGCTATGTGCTGCACTGTATCTGTCAGAGGTAGTAGCCGTCCTCGACAGCTGTTATATGTGAGTAATTTTTTTAACTGTACTTGATGTGAGCATGCTGCATATCACATACTGTTTTTACATGTTTTCACATAGTTACCCTTCCATGAGGAGAGGAAGACGACCACCAGTGTACCATCCACTAGTAGACCTGCCCACCGTGGAAACACGTTATTCAGACATATCGTCTGAATCGACCTACTATCATGGATCTTTGTAAACATTTGGAGCCAGATCTGTTGCCTGCCATTCGCAATCCCTATAGCATACCTCCCATCGTTCAAGTCTTGTTACTGCTACACTACCTGGACACTGGCTCCTTTCAGAATACAGTGGCTCTCATTGCAGGGATGTCTCTGCCCATGTTCAGTCTGGTTTTTAAGGATGTACTGTGTGAAACACCTGGACAGCTACATCAGGTTTCCCCAAAGAGCTGATTTGGCCTATGTGAAGGCATAGTTTATGCAATGGGGCACATTCCACATGATTGGAGCCATTGATGGCATCCATGTAGCCTTGGTTCCCCCCAAGTGCCAATTAACAGGTGTATAGGAACAGGAAAAAACTACCACTCCATCAACGTTCAGGTGGTGTGTCTGGCAGACCAGCACATTTCACAATTCACAGCAAAGTATCCAGGATCAGTCCATGATTCCTTATTCATGCGGAACAGCAGTGTCCCACTGCTAATGGCATGACTCTACACAGAGAGGGCCTGGCTGGTTGGTAAGTTCCAATTGGAATGTGTGTTTGCAATGTATGCTTCCTGCCATCACAATGTCGCATGTCCCACATATATGTTTGTGTTGTTCTACCATTTTGTTCACAGGTGACCCTGACTATCCAAATTGTCCTTGGCTGTTGACACCAGAGAGGTAGCATTACATAAAGACCCAGCAAGAGGGGAGTCCCCAGACGATGGACAAGGAAAGAAAGATTTTCCTTTAGAAAAAACTTCACCCACAACGGTTACCCCTTGGTGGCATGCTTCATCATTGGGTTTGAAATGTACCTGCCTTCCTGGTCTACATGTTTTAAAGATTTACCCCCAGGCTCAGCTTCAGGACCAAGGATGACTCCCTGGTTCCACTCCTTGTAGAAACATCAATTGTGTAAACACATACTTAGCATGCTAAAGGGTAAAGTAAATTACACCTATCTTATGTGGTGTCATCAAAGTAATACCTGTAGAGACACAAAAGGACATAATTAACATAGGCCTGTAAAATACTGGGCCGCAATATGTTTTTTATGCTTGGGGGTGTGGTGCCAAAACTGAGCAAACGTCACCCCAAACGTGAAGAACACTTGTGGTTCTGAATGTTCGAGTGATGAGTGCTGATAACGCATCATAATTGGACAGTACTAGACAAACTAAACAATTAACACGTAAAGCATACAGAATTACACACTGGGTTATGCGTGACATACTTTATAAGATGCTGGTTCCGGTAACGTAGATCCACAGGGAGGGGTGTGTGCTTGTAGTCACACTCTAAAGGTGTAATATGGCATTAAAATACACTCTACTCCTCTGATGGCCAGCGTCAGAGACACGATGAGGAGAAATCATGCTTGCATTTACTTCATCAAAGCGACACTCCTGCTCTTTGCCTATTCCTCACCTCCCCGGGATCTGAATATTACCGGCATCTGAGGGAACAGAATTGATAAGCTCCTGGAAGCTGGCTTACATGTGTGCATAGCAGCGTGCTGTGACATAGGAAAACTTTGCAGAACTGGACTGCTAACTTCCTCAAGATGGCGGATTGCCCTGGCCCTCTGGGCGGTTCCTGAGGACCCCCTCAACTGAGGTGCCCCAGAAACTGCCTCTGGAAAGACTGCTCTTCCAGGTTTGAATATCACAGGGCTTGAAAGACAAAATGTTTTGGCACTGCAATTGGGAGGAGGATAGATGTACAAATAAATTAATTACTGCGTAGTGAGTGGTCTGCGAAGGACTCTCATATAGGTGTCCCACAGACTGCCTCGCTGGGTTGAAATACAACTGACAACAAACCGGGATTTGATAAATTAATTTTTATTTAATAAAAACTATGAAAAAGACACACCTTGTAGATTGTAAAATATAAGGTGAAGTACCATACTAGCAAAACAACTACACTCATGGTGTTACTACTTCATCAACTGGCTCCATGGGATGTGCTCATTCAATCCCTTCTGATGTGTGCGCAATCTGTAAACCCACTGTTGTTCTCTTTCAAAAAGTCTAAATTCACAGTTATTCATGTCTTTGTGATGTTCCAGAATGACCCACTGGTAGTCCTCTACTATGTGTGCTTTCTCTATGTAGTGAGTGGACATTTTCATGGTGGCAAGTCCACATCTAAGATAACTGGGATGTCCGCAGATCCTAGTCCTAATCTTGCGAGTGGTCATCCCAACGTAATGTAGGTTACAAGGGCAGACGATCATATACACTACTCCTTGAGTGTTGCCGTTGCTAAAGTCTCTGATGTCCCATGTTGTATTGTCATTAAAAGTAACTGTTTTAGTGACTTTGTTCAGATGGCATACACTACATCCACCACATGGATAGTGTCCTGTGGGTGGGGGTAAGTGATTTGCTCCGTCTGGTTTCTTGCTTGTATGTCGTGGATCGGTGTGCTCAAGCATATCTCTAAAACATTTTCCCCTTTTATGTGAGAACATAGGTTTAGGAATAGTCAACGAACCACTATTGAGGATACCCCAATGTTTGTTAATAATCTTGCTCACTTGGTTGGAAGCTATATTAAATGTCGTAATGCATATTGTTCTCTCCTCCCTTTCTTTTTGAGGAGAGGTATCCAATAGAGCTTCTCTATTGTTGTTGCAAGCTCATTTCATGGCTTGATTGATTATCCTCGGGGAAGGAGTAGAAACAGGCAGTCATCCTTTGTCCTGAAGATGAGCCTAGGGGGAAGACTTTGAAACATGTAGACCAGGAAGGCAGACTTTGAAACATGTAGACCAGGAAGGCAGGTACACTGCATACCCTACTTCCACATAGCCCCCTTTTTAATCATACTGCCACTTGGAGATCTATTAATGTATTGATACCACTAGGAGGCAGGAATTTTTAACTTTTCCAAGACCCCACCACTCCCTGGATCACATTGAAGTGACAATACCAGTGCTCCCAAGTTTTTTGTGGTTCATAGCATGCCCTGTTCCGTAGCGGAATGTGAGGAACTGAATGATGCAGCATGCCACCAAGGGGTAACCCTGGTGGGTGAGGTTTTTTCTAAAGGAAAATCTTTCTTCCCTTGTCCATCCTGTGGGGACTCCGCTCCTGCTGGATGTTGATGTAATGCTACTTAGATCACAAGGAAGGTAGACCCAGCAAGGCATCCTCCTTCTCCCCTCTTTTTTGTTTTTGACACCAGTGAGGTATCCAACCATGCCAAGGGAAGTCTGCTTCAATGAGGCTCACAGGAGGACAAGGCGTATAGTTGAGTGGAATTTTGGGCTCCTGAAGACACGATTTAGGTGCTTGGACTTATCAGGAGGACCTTTCCTCTACTCACCCACCAAGGTATGTCAAATTATAGTTGCCTGCTGCATGCTCGACAATCTTGCCCTGAGACGTCAGATCCCATTAATACCAGTTGAGAGGGAGGCAGCAGTACCTGTGGGTGTAAATGCAGACATGTCAAGTGATGAAGAGACAGAAGTAGATGAATCAGGAGACTCTAGGGCAGATCTCATCAATCAGTACTTCAACTGACTAATAGGTATGTGAAGTTGACACATTATTCTGATGTAATTGTGCAAGCAGATGTTGATGGTTATCTTGTCACCTCCTTTCTTGCATCATCTGTGGGGGTGTAGAGAGCTCCAATGCCTATGAGTGACTTGTGAATGCAGACTGAAAGTTTGCATTGTGTACAGGACAGACCGGTTGTAACACGAGATGCAAATTTACACTTCTGGACATGCCTTCTCTGATGTGAGGATTGTATTGTGCTATATCCAATCCTTTTTCCCTTTCACTCACAAATTGCCCAGATCCTGTTTGGCTCTGCAACCTTGTCTAATGTAAGACAGTGTCAGAAGCAGATGGGAATTGCTGACAGACATGAGAAGTGAACATGACTGAAACCAGGTGATATTTGTGTTGTGTAAGTGGAGTGTAACCGAGATTGTTAGACCGTATGGGTACTGAGGTGGAAAAGTGTTTTTCCGTTTCTTTCACCTTTTGGGTACAGGAGGTTGTCAAATGATGTTTATTGTGTCTGGAGATGTGTCTGCCTCATGTGTAAATGTTGGAACATAGGCTCTCGCATCACAATGGGATTAGTTGTTTGTGAGCTACATTGGACCTATCTGTCATTGTGTTCATACTTTGCAGACCAAGGTGCATGTCACTGTAAACTGGCATGGGTGAATGAGAATCCTACAGGTATGGGACCAATGTAAGTGAAAGGTTTAAGGACTGGGTACTTCAGTAAACATCTACGTATGTTCCATGGGATATATGAATTTGAATCTATGGTATGGGTATGTGATGAGGCTATACCAGGTGATACAGAGGACCTATCAGTGTGGCTCCTGCCTTGTAGTAAGTGTACCATGACCCTGACTTCTGTATCCTGCGTTTTGGCAATGTGTGACACCTTAGCATACATCTGGGTTTAATCCATCGTTCTTCTGCTTACCATGCCACCCCAGTTTGGACCCAGCCATATGCAAATCAGTCTTGACCCTGTTCCTCATGGGAACAGTTCAGTCCGAACTGCCAGGCCAGGTCTCAAGAGGGAAGTGTATGCCCAGATGTGGGTCCCGTGCTTGAATGTTTGATTCCCTATGCATTCCGTCCATCATCTGTTGTTTTTGCAATTGTCTGATTATGGACGTGACTGTTCACCTCTGTTACCTAGTGACCAGTCAGGCATGCTAGATGGCACAAATTAGAGCTGACCAATGCACTATGGTGTCCTTGTGGGAACACTGTATGTGATTTAGACAGGGACATTGACTTGTATCTGGATGTACTGCATGTGCATTGACTCAGCCATCTGATTTTCCAAACCAGGTGAGTACATTAATAGGTTGGGCTATGGCCATTGTTAATAGTCACACAGCTATAGCTGTGTTTTGCCGGGGATGCAGGCGTCAGTGTACCATAGCATTGTTGTGATTGCCATGTACTGTTCCACACCAGTACAATCACAATGGTGTAGATGGTAAATTAGTTATACATTTATGACGTGATATTTTGTGCACATATCATGTTTACACAATGATGGTATGGTGCATTCTGGGAGTTGTAGGGATATGATTAGCCAGTAGTTCACGTGCCATTTCCAAGGACTGTGAGGCCAGAGACGTTCAGTGGATTTATGGCATGCCAGAGAGGGGTACTAGGTGATTAGAAGAGAGTTGTAGTGGGTGGAGTGTTAATTGGGATGGGTATGGGTGGTTAGGGAGCTTGCAGGACAAGACAATTGTGTGGTAGGAATGTTTTTGGTACTTACCAGACTCCACTCCCCCAGGTATTCCTGCCAGGCCCTCAGGATGCAGGATGTTCAAAACCTTCTCCTCCCAAGATGTGAACTTGTGTGGGGAGGAGGTGGGGACCCACTGCCAGTCTTCTTTACAGCTAGCTGGTGCCTGGATGCCATGGAACACACCTTCCCCAGTAGGTCGTTCCACCTCCTCCTGATGTCCTCCCTTGTGCGTAGATGACTGCCTACAGAATTGACCCTGTCGATTATTCTTTGCCACAACTCCATTGTCCTGGCAATAGATGTTTGTTGGACCTGTGCTCCAAACAAATTTCATCCACCATGACCCTCAACTTGTCATCAGTGTAATGTAGGTGTTTTTGTGGGGACATTGTGGTGGTTGTGGAGACGGTGTGTGGGGGTGTTGTAAGTGAAAGTGTACAGTGTTTGGTAAATGGTGAGGTGTATGTGCTGTGCTGTGATGTGAGTGGGTGACGGTGGTAGCAGATTGTGTGTGCTAGCGATGTGTGTAATGTGAATGTTGTACTGATGTGGGGTGAGTGCTGAGTGAAATGTGTATGTTTGTCTATAGTGTAAAAGGCCATAGTCTATATTTTTTCAGTTCTCGGTGCATGGGAATGACGTTCTGGATGCAAAGGATTGTGGGTTGTGTAGGGGTGTGTTTTATAGTGCAGTGAGTAGGTGTGTAGGGTGTGTGGATGTGTGTCAGGTGTGGGGTATTCAAACTATCCAATGTGGTGCTGTGTCCTAACTGAAGTGAGTTGAGTCCGCTGCGGTTCGCACCGCCAATGGTTTTCCGCCATGGAAGAACCAATGTCGTGATTTGTGGATCATAATTTGATGGGAAGATTTTTGACGGGCTGGCGGTGCTGGTGATGGAACCGCCTCTTTTCCGTCCTCCAGTGTCCTGGTGGTTTTGGAAATGTGGCTGTTTTTTTGGCTGTGTTCTTGCGACTCATAATACGGTGGTCGTATGACTGCCAAATTGGTGCTCTTACTGTCAGACCACCAAACTCATAATGAGGCCCTGAATCTTTTTGTATATTTTGCACCAGCCTATCTCATGCTCTGTAGAGCCTGCCCTATACTGTGATACCTTTTTAAACCACAAAAGCATATTTTATACTGTGTGTAATTCCTTTTTAGAATTATTGGCATACATATTTACAATGCTATTTCTCACAGGCAGGGATGTCAGCGCACTGCAAATATACATGTCAATATTTCCCCAGTGCATCAATCAGGACTCTTATAAGTGATCCTATATTTTGACAAAATGATTAAAAATGATTGCATTAACCAACTGAGATTTCATACAGATTAGTTAAACTTGCATTTACTTTTCGTTTCACATCTGTGCGTTCTATTATGTTTCCTTCACTGAGCCCTGGTTGACACAACACACATCGAGATCAAAAAGCAGCAGCAGTATACTGGGGTTTTATGCACGATGGCTAAAATAAATAAATACATTTAGAAAACTGAGCACAGGCGGCTCCTCCGCAATGGTGGAGGAGCGTCGCCCCCCTGGCCAAGAACAATAGTTGACTATTTTATTTTTCATCTGCTGGCTCAGCCAGCAGTGCAGCGAGGGACGGGGCTGGGTCACGGGATGTGAGAGGGAGGAGGAGGAGCGAGAATGCACCTAAGTACGCACGTGTGTTTGGCTGGCCGTCTCAAGCCGGCCAAACACACATGTGCACTTAGGTTTCTCCAGCCCGGCTGGGTTGAACAGCCGGGCTGGAGAAACTGCACAGACCCCAGGGCTGTGTCTGACCAGCAGTCTGAGCCACTCAGACCAATCCTGGCACTGCCATGTTATGTTTAGCATGAAAGCAGCACCAGGATTGCTGTTGGAGCTTGTGCTGGTGTCCCAGTGAATGCTGATACACTAACCATGAGGAGCAGAAGAGCGAGGTGGCAGGAGTCGGCAAGAATGGCGGGAAAGGTAAGTTTTATTATTATTTTTTGTTATTCTTTCCCATGTCCCAATAGTCCCCACGCCCCTTCCCTTGACATTTTGGGCCGCTGCTGAAACTGAGGCCAATTATTTTATATGGGGTCAACCAAAAATTTATAAATTGACTGGACCCTGCTGCCCCTTCTCCGAGGCTATCACCCTGTTTGGGGAAGTGCCCTCTATATAACTAGATAAATAAATAAAACTGAGAGCATGATTGTTAGACCTGGCATCCTTGGGGTGGTCTCTCCCATCTTTTTCACCTCTGCTTTCCATGTTTTGACTGTGTGCTGGACTCCGATTTTGCTGTTTTTGGTACTCTGGGCACTTTATCACTGCTGACCAGTGCTAAAGTGCAAGTGCTCCTGTGTAAATTGTGTGTGTAATTGGCTTTTCCATAGTTGGCATATTTGATTTACCAGTAAGTCCCTAGTAAGTGCACTAGAGGTACCCAGGGCATGTAAATCAAATGCTACTAGTGGGCATGCAGTATTGGTTTTGCCACCAACATAAGTAGCCCTGTAAGCCTGGCTCAGACCTGCCACTGCTGTGTTTGTGTTTGCAGTTTTAAACTGCCAATTTGACCTGGCAAGTATACCCACTTTCCAGACCTAAACCTTCCCTTTTTCTACATGTAAGGCACCCCTAAGGTAGGGCCTGGGTAGCCCCATGGACAAGGTGCTGTGTATGTTAAACGTAGGACATGTACTGGTGTGTTATACATGTCCTGACAGTGAAAAACTGCCAACTTTGTGTTTCACTGTTGCAAGGCCTATCTCTCCCATAGGTTAACGCGGGGGCTGCCTTTACATCATATTTAAGCGCAGATTCCCTTTGGTTGCAGATAGAAATTTGGAGTTTGGTGTCTCTAAATTCTAAAAAGAATACATGTTTTGGTAAAGTTGATTTTTAAATTGTCAGTTTAAAAATGTCACTGTTAGAAAGTGGGCATTTTCTTGCTTAAACCATTCAGTGACTCTGCCTGTTTGTGGATTCCCTGACTGTGTCAGACTGACAGTTGGGCTGTTTGTAAATCCCCTCTAGACAGTGAGACAAAGGGAGCTAGGGAGTAGCCTGCATTTCCTGATGGGCCATCTGAGCTAGAGTGGAGGGAGGAATGGTCACTTACAACTGAACGGGCTGTGCCTGCCCTCACACAATTCCGTCTCCAATCCCTTGATGTGAGTCTGGAGCCTAGCCTGGGCAAGGCAGGTTCTTGTGAACAACAGAGACTTTCCTTTGAAGTTTGCCAACTTCAAAGGCAGAAAGGGGTATAAGTAGTTGACCCAAACCCCCACATTTTCAGATTACTTCTGGGATCAAGAGGAACCTCTGCCAAGGAGAAGAGCTGAAGAGCTGAGGGGAGGTGCTGCCCCTGCCTGTGACAGTACTTTGTTTGGCTATCCTGCAATTGCTCCTTCTGCTTGTGAAAGGGGACAAAGACTGGACTTTGTTGTGCATTCCTGCTTGAGAAGAATCTCCAAGGGCTTGAACTGAGCTTGCCTCCTGTTTTGAAGTCTCAGGGCCATTAAAGACTTCCACTGCCAGAACCTGGACTCTCTGCTGAGACTCCTGACCTGCCAAATGGTGTCCTATGCAGTCCCTGGGTCCTTGAGAGGTGAAGTTGGCAGAACAAGGATTGAAGTCCACGCACAGAACACCGTATGGGGAAATGTTCGACGCATCACCTGCAACATAACTGAAAAACTATGCGCCACCCATTTTGCGGCAAAAATCAATGCTCCAACTGCATTGCGGCTGGGAGAGCGACGCATTGCGGCTGGAGAATCAACACAATACCGCTTGTGGCTGCTGTTAACAACGCAAACCCCACGTATCGCGGTTTTCCATCACCGTGAGGCCGGACTTCACACACATCATTGCTGGATGTCCAAAGTCAACACAAGCCTGTGCGGGTCCAAGGGGCCTGTCCGGAAATCAATGCATCGCTCTTTTGTGGGAGAGAAAAATGACACAGCACCTACCCGACCGGAGAAGAAAGTGATGCACGGTCCTGCAAATAAATAGGTAAATATTACCTACTTATCTAAACTGGTGTGGTGTTCATTTTGTAGCGTCTTCACTGTATTACTGTGTTTGTTGGTACAAATACTTTGCACATTGCTTCTGAAGTTAAGCCTGCCTGCCTGCTCCTGCCAAGCTACCAAGGGGGTGAGCGGGGGTTAACTGAGTGTGATTCTCCTTTACCCTGACTAGAGTAAGGGTCCTTGCTTGGACAGGGGTAACCTAACTGCCAACCAAAGGCCCCATTTATACCAATTATCATACAATTATATAATAATTTATCTCATTACATAAAGTAAATGGATGATTTAAAATGTCCAATACATTAGTCATTGGGGAAAGTGCCCTTCATAAGTATATAAATAGATAAATAATTAAAATTGACACCATGATCATACAATGACATAATAATTTATCCCCCTACATAAAGTAAACGGACGATTTAAAATGGCCAATAAATTAATCATAGTTTATGGAAATAATTACATAGGGGGTCATTTTGACCCCGGCGTCAGTGTTAATGTGGCAGTATGACCGCCGACAGGCTGGCAGTACATACCGCACATGATGAGACTTCTCCACTCATACCGCCATAGCGGTATGAGCTGCCGGGCTGTTGATGTGTACCTCCAGCCCGGCATAATACTGCCGGCGGCATTATGAGCCTGCCTACCACCATGGTTTTCGCGGCGTTAGGGTTAAGCCCAACTGGTGACAGGGAATTCTTTCCCTGTCACTGGTAGGTGGCTCTCCCACCCCACAACACTCACCTGGCATCTTCCCCTTCTCCATTCAAACATCCCCACATCCCCTCTGATCCTCACACACACACACCCCACACCCTCTGATCCTCAGACATCCCCCCCACCAACTCCGATCCTCACACACACCCACCCCCATACACGCACACACACGCAGACAAGTGGCATGCATACAGGTATTCATACACACACTGGCATACACGCATTCATACACGCATACATCCAGACATGCTCACACACATTCTTACAACAATCACACTGCCATGCAGACACGCACTCACTTCACTATTCTTACACAAATTCACTCACATGCATACAACCAAGAAAACAATACAACACACTCACACATTCACGCACACACTCAGACGCACACACACAACACCCCCCACTCTCCCACCCACTCCCCTGTTGGAATACCAACTTACTTTGAGCAAGGAGGTCATCTGGCAGGGAACGGGAAGGGGAGCTACTACCGCCAGCAGCGCCCTGCCAGCAGAACACCACCAGGCCGTATGAATTGTCATAATACCACTGGCGACGTTCAACTGGTGTGGCGGTGCTGGTGGTAGCAGCGCCACCTTACCACCGTCCACCCCCATGAACACTGCCGGATTTATGCCCTTCTTGTGGCGGAAGTCCGGCAGTGCTCATAATATGGCGGACGGATGGTAGCTGCATGGTGGTATTTTAATGGCCGTCACCGCGGCGGTAGGCAGTTTTTAACGCCAATGTCATGATGACAACCTCAATGTTTTACAGTTGCATGTAAAAATAAATCAGCAGGGAAATGAAAAAAGTCGATTAACAAAATAAGACAGTTCAAGTCATTAGCACACACGACAAATTACAATATCTTCATATATGTACGAGACAGATCTTTTTCACACCACTTTTACTTTGCTTCCTAATTATTTTTGATGCCATCATAAATCGCAGAAGGGAAGGACTCCCCATCTATGCAATTTCTATCTTTCTCCACTGGACGGCACGGCCAACTGCAGGTACTTTAGCACCATAAGCAAGGTACATTTGACATCTTCACTGTTTCCATTAACAGTATTCTCATTTAACAAATTATTTTCTGAAAGCTGTTTGATATATGCCTGAATAACATCACATTGTTTGTGAAGATAAATTATGTAATACCTTCTGTTATGATAAAAACATAAAAAAGCAAAAAAGGAGGTTAAGTATAAAACCAAAAAAAGTACCATTCACACCCCAAACCACAATTTATCTTACACTCCCCATAGGCAGCTAGCTGCTGGGGATACCTGAATGCATTAAAGTGGTCAAGATGGTTCAGAGTTCGGCGCTGACATCTATGTGTTACCAGCGAGTGAGTGGGTGAATTCCAGCCAGGTCTACCCAGACTTTCATCCGTCTTAGATAAATAAACTGAGAATCATAACACTGGGTAACAACACCTGTTACTTTAACCCTATTGGTATGGGCGTCGGCCACTGGCCGATGCCTGCACACCCTCCCTGGTGAGAGTCACGACCAGTGGCCGACACCAGGGAGGAGTTTTAGAAATCCTCCAATGCAATGCAACGGAGGGTTTTTTTCACCCTGGGAGATGCAGAAGAACTTCTGTGTCTCTCCCAGCCCCCCACCCGCCCCATCGTAACGTTTTCCCCACCGGAGCAGCGGAGGAACAGTTGAGCGTCCTCTCCCCACTCCAGTGGGGTAAAAAAGGCCAATTCGACCTCCCTAGATGCCAGGGAGGCATCGATGGAAAGGGGAGAGTCTCCCTTTTCCATCAATGCCTTCCTGGCACCGGTTCCTGGCCATGGATCGCAACGTGGCTGCGATCCATGGGCAAAGGCCCCTAGGCACCAGGAATCTTGTTTGGGGAGGCCGGCCCCCGTGCAAGTGGGCCACCCCACCACCCCCCATGGGGGCACTATTAAAAAAAAAAAAGATGCTGGGGTTCTTCTGGGGGACAATCGCACTCCTGAGAAGGGGAATTCAGGGGAATGACTCCAAAATGTGGCAGTGAACAATCATAATGAGGATACTTCTATCTGCTACTGCTTTTCTCCTCCATTCGGCATATAGGCATGATATCCATGGATAAGTGTGCTCGAATCCATGGATATCATGCCTATATGCCGAATGGAGGAGAAAAGCAGTAGCAGAAAGAAGTATCCTCATTATGATTGTTTACTGCCACATTTTGGAGTCATTCCCCTGAAGAAACCTATTGACAACAATATTGATATATTGGAAGACATATGGACACATTTATATGTGATTGTGCTCAGAGCAGTCTTGGAGACTAGATTCCCTGAGTTGGATGGAATAGTTCCTCGTCCCACTTCAGAATTGGGCTATTATTAATTCGAAGATATCCTTGATTTTGATGATATGGTATCCCAAAAAATATGGAGTAAGGCTCTGTGTGCCTGTCCCATCGGTGGAACTGGTCTTCCTGCATAAAATTTCGGATGTGGAACCTCCCTGATGAAGGTGGTCCCCTAATGAGAGGAGTACCGAAACGCGCGTAGGCATTGGTTCCTACAGCCCCATGTACAACTTCGTATTACCAATTTGATCAACATAGGATTTTGTTGTTTTATTGTATTAGATCTGTTGAATATAATATGATTCATTCATTTTTGTGTATCCTTTAATTGTAAATTTTGTCTTGTTGTAAGAAGGATGGGTGTTGTTCTGTGATTGTATTTTCTTTATATTTTCTGTTTTTTTGTATTTCTCTTATTGTATGTATTTTTTTACTTATATTTCTATAATTAAATATTTTTTAAACATATTAATCTTGTTTGGTTTAATATGATGATAGGGATATTATTATGATCCAGTCCTGTTCCATGTCAGATGTGACTAATGAATTAAAAGATTTTGACATACATTATCTTTCTGTTCAATGTGTATATCTCTTTGGTGGTGTTATATAAATCCTTATTATGTGTATTAACTAGTAGCTCTATTTTGGTATTTTGTAGTCTGTAATTGAAAGCCTCACTGCTGTTACAGAAGCAGCAGCAGCCTCCACCTCTTATGTTCTGGAGGATGTGGCAAAGGCTGCAGGAGTGACACTTTGCTAATTGCATTCCTAAAACATCCTAACAGGATCATCCATGTCGTTGCTGTAAAGTGTGCTTGAAGCGTAGACAGCGGCAGGAGAGTCAGTATTACTGTCCCCAGTGCCCATCTCAACAAGGCCTCTGTGATCCTCTTTGCTTTATGTTGTATCATACTAAAGAAAAGTTCTTGGAAATCGACTGAGGTGGAGTTGCCTTTGGGTAATCATTTCAGTGGCTGTGCACGGATACCCAATGTCCATGGGTCACTGCTTTGTTAGGCAAGCAGCCACAAATTTTACTTCATCTACTTCAGGAAATCATAGACTTCCTTATGGCCTGCTTGAGACCTATATCCACCGTCAGAACGTGGTAGGTGTTCTATTCAATTACCGTGTATTATAGTCCCCATACTGCACATACTAGTGGACAGAACATATGCCACATTGTCACGGAGCACCCTGTGTGGCAAAATGTTAAAGGCATGACTGAATTTTGAAGTGCTTGTTAGGGAACGTATGTATGCTATATAAGGACCATCATGATTGCCAACGAGAACCAGAGTAAGTGTAATGAGTCAAACAAATGTCCTGTCTGACATATTCACCAACATTTCTACTTGTTTGACAATGTGCAAACTCAATTTGTAGCTTCACTTTCAAAGCAAAAGTAGAAGTGTTGGGGAATGAGTCCCACAGGATATTTGTTTTACTTTTTACTTTAGAGACCTTAGGATTTCTTCACCAGCATGTCTGCCTTAATTTCAACTGTAGATATGCTAGCTCAGTTTGAGGAATAGGCCTCCCAAGGCATACTCGGACACCCCCAACTTGCATAAACAAACTGGTATAGGTTCACTTGGCAATAGTCAGGACTCTGATGAGGACAGAGACATGAATGGGTAAGGAAAACTTATGGTAGGTGTGCCTTCATGGGGATATTGCACAGGTAGAAGGCAGATATTAAAGGAAGTACAGATACACATCATCTTCACCTATGGATTCAAACCCATTGGTGCCATCCCAGCACTGAAGGACAATGACACATATTGGTCAGTGTTTGACCTGCTTTTCATGGTTATCCTCCATCAGAACTTAGTAGATGTTCAATTTGATGTATGATAAGTACTTTACAGTCACAGCACTGCACATACTGTTGGCTGGGACATATGCTACATTCTCACGGACTCCCCTGTGTGCCAAACACTACCCTTTTTCATAGCCTATGATCCTCTCTTTAGGGAACATTGTGAGAATTCCCCAGCACATCTGCCTTAATTTTAAAGGTAGATATGCTCACTCAGTTTGAGAAATCGCTTTGTACGGCATACTCAGACAGCACCATCTTGCATCCACAAACTAGAAGGAGTTGGATTTAGCACAGTGAGTGCGCTATTGGCGTATGAAAAACATGTCTTCCTGAGCCTCAGGTGCTGACCAGTGCTGACCAGTGCTAAAATGCAAGTGCTCCTGTGTAAATTGTGTGTGTAATTGGCTTTTCCATAGTTGGCATATTTGATTTACCAGTAAGTCCCTAGTAAGTGCACTAGAGGTACCCAGGGCATGTAAATCAAATGCTACTAGTGGGCATGCAGTATTGGTTTTGCCACCAACATAAGTAGCCCTGTAAGCCTGGCTCAGACCTGCCACTGCTGTGTTTGTGTTTGCAGTTTTAAACTGCCAATTTGACCTGGCAAGTATACCCACTTTCCAGACCTAAACCTTCCCTTTTTCTACATGTAAGGCACCCCTAAGGTAGGGCCTGGGTAGCCCCATGGACAAGGTGCTGTGTATGTTAAACGTAGGACATGTACTGGTGTGTTATACATGTCCTGACAGTGAAAAACTGCCAACTTTGTGTTTCACTGTTGCAAGGCCTATCTCTCCCATAGGTTAACGCGGGGGCTGCCTTTACATCATATTTAAGCGCAGATTCCCTTTGGTTGCAGATAGAAATTTGGAGTTTGGTGTCTCTAAATTCTAAAAAGAATACATGTTTTGGTAAAGTTGATTTTTAAATTGTCAGTTTAAAAATGTCACTGTTAGAAAGTGGGCATTTTCTTGCTTAAACCATTCAGTGACTCTGCCTGTTTGTGGATTCCCTGACTGTGTCAGACTGACAGTTGGGCTGTTTGTAAATCCCCTCTAGACAGTGAGACAAAGGGAGCTAGGGAGTAGCCTGCATTTCCTGATGGGCCATCTGAGCTAGAGTGGAGGGAGGAATGGTCACTTACAACTGAACGGGCTGTGCCTGCCCTCACACAATTCCGTCTCCAATCCCTTGATGTGAGTCTGGAGCCTAGCCTGGGCAAGGCAGGTTCTTGTGAACAACAGAGACTTTCCTTTGAAGTTTGCCAACTTCAAAGACAGAAAGGGGTATAAGTAGTTGACCCAAACCCCCACATTTTCAGATTACTTCTGGGATCAAGAGGAACCTCTGCCAAGGAGAAGAGCTGAAGAGCTGAGGGGAGGTGCTGCCCCTGCCTGTGACAGTGCTTTGTTTGGCTATCCTGCAATTGCTCCTTCTGCTTGTGAAAGGGGACAAAGACTGGACTTTGTTGTGCATTCCTGCTTGAGAAGAATCTCCAAGGGCTTGAACTGAGCTTGCCTCCTGTTTTGAAGTCTCAGGGCCATTAAAGACTTCCACTGCCAGAACCTGGACTCTCTGCTGAGACTCCTGACCTGCCAAATGGTGTCCTATGCAGTCCCTGGGTCCTTGAGAGGTGAAGTTGGCAGAACAAGGATTGAAGTCCACGCACAGAACACCGTATGGGGAAATGTTCGACGCATCACCTGCAACATAACTGAAAAACTATGCGCCACCCATTTTGCGGCAAAAATCAATGCTCCAACTGCATTGCGGCTGGGAGAGCGACGCATTGCGGCTGGAGAATCAACACAATACCGCTTGTGGCTGCTGTTAACAACGCAAACCCCACGTATCGCGGTTTTCCATCACCGTGAGGCCGGACTTCACACACATCATTGCTGGATGTCCAAAGTCAACACAAGCCTGTGCGGGTCCAAGGGGCCTGTCCGGAAATC
Organism: Pleurodeles waltl; assembly: GCF_031143425.1. Taxonomy (NCBI): domain Eukaryota; kingdom Metazoa; phylum Chordata; class Amphibia; order Caudata; family Salamandridae; genus Pleurodeles; species Pleurodeles waltl. The sequence continues at coordinate 388,515,763 of NC_090448.1, forward strand.
AATGCATCGCTCTTTTGTGGGAGAGAAAAATGACACAGCACCTACCCGACCGGAGAAGAAAGTGATGCACGGTCCTGCAAATAAATAGGTAAATATTACCTACTTATCTAAACTGGTGTGGTGTTCATTTTGTAGCGTCTTCACTGTATTACTGTGTTTGTTGGTACAAATACTTTGCACATTGCTTCTGAAGTTAAGCCTGCCTGCCTGCTCCTGCCAAGCTACCAAGGGGGTGAGCGGGGGTTAACTGAGTGTGATTCTCCTTTACCCTGACTAGAGTAAGGGTCCTTGCTTGGACAGGGGTAACCTAACTGCCAACCAAAGGCCCCATTTATACCAATTATCATACAATTATATAATAATTTATCTCATTACATAAAGTAAATGGATGATTTAAAATGTCCAATACATTAGTCATTGGGGAAAGTGCCCTTCATAAGTATATAAATAGATAAATAATTAAAATTGACACCATGATCATACAATGACATAATAATTTATCCCCCTACATAAAGTAAACGGACGATTTAAAATGGCCAATAAATTAATCATAGTTTATGGAAATAATTACATAGGGGGTCATTTTGACCCCGGCGTCAGTGTTAATGTGGCAGTATGACCGCCGACAGGCTGGCAGTACATACCGCACATGATGAGACTTCTCCACTCATACCGCCATAGCGGTATGAGCTGCCGGGCTGTTGATGTGTACCTCCAGCCCGGCATAATACTGCCGGCGGCATTATGAGCCTGCCTACCACCATGGTTTTCGCGGCGTTAGGGTTAAGCCCAACTGGTGACAGGGAATTCTTTCCCTGTCACTGGTAGGTGGCTCTCCCACCCCACAACACTCACCTGGCATCTTCCCCTTCTCCATTCAAACATCCCCACATCCCCTCTGATCCTCACACACACACACCCCACACCCTCTGATCCTCAGACATCCCCCCCACCAACTCCGATCCTCACACACACCCACCCCCATACACGCACACACACGCAGACAAGTGGCATGCATACAGGTATTCATACACACACTGGCATACACACATTCATACACACTGGCATATACGCATTCATACACGCATACATCCAGACATGCTCACACACATTCTTACAACAATCACACTGCCATGCAGACACGCACTCACTTCACTATTCTTACACAAATTCACTCACATGCATACAACCAAGAAAACAATACAACACACTCACACATTCACGCACACACTCAGACGCACACACACAACACCCCCCACTCTCCCACCCACTCCCCTGTTGGAATACCAACTTACTTTGAGCAAGGAGGTCATCTGGCAGGGAACGGGAAGGGGAGCTACTACCACCAGCAGCGCCCTGCCAGCAGAACACCACCAGGCCGTATGAATTGTCATAATACCACTGGCGACGTTCAACTGGTGTGGCGGTGCTGGTGGTAGCAGCGCCACCTTACCACCGTCCACCCCCATGAACACTGCCGGATTTATGCCCTTCTTGTGGCGGAAGTCCGGCAGTGCTCATAATTTGGCGGACGGATGGTAGCTGCATGGTGGTATTTTAATGGCCGTCACCGCGGCGGTAGGCAGTTTTTAACGCCAATGTCATGATGACAACCTCAATGTTTTACAGTTGCATGTAAAAATAAATCAGCAGGGAAATGAAAAAAGTCGATTAACAAAATAAGACAGTTCAAGTCATTAGCACACACGACAAATTACAATATCTTCATATATGTACGAGACAGATCTTTTTCACACCACTTTTACTTTGCTTCCTAATTATTTTTGATGCCATCATAAATCGCAGAAGGGAAGGACTCCCCATCTATGCAATTTCTATCTTTCTCCACTGGACGGCACGGCCAACTGCAGGTACTTTAGCACCATAAGCAAGGTACATTTGACATCTTCACTGTTTCCATTAACAGTATTCTCATTTAACAAATTATTTTCTGAAAGCTGTTTGATATATGCCTGAATAACATCACATTGTTTGTGAAGATAAATTATGTAATACCTTCTGTTATGATAAAAACATAAAAAAGCAAAAAAGGAGGTTAAGTATAAAACCAAAAAAAGTACCATTCACACCCCAAACCACAATTTATCTTACACTCCCCATAGGCAGCTAGCTGCTGGGGATACCTGAATGCATTAAAGTGGTCAAGATGGTTCAGAGTTCGGCGCTGACATCTATGTGTTACCAGCGAGTGAGTGGGTGAATTCCAGCCAGGTCTACCCAGACTTTCATCCGTCTTAGATAAATAAACTGAGAATCATTACACTGGGTAACAACACCTGTTACTTTAACCCTATTGGTATGGGCGTCGGCCACTGGCCGATGCCTGCACACCCTCCCTGGTGAGAGTCACGACCAGTGGCCGACACCAGGGAGGAGTTTTAGAAATCCTCCAATGCAATGCAACGGAGGGTTTTTTTCACCCCGGGAGATGCAGAAGAACTTCTGTGTCTCTCCCAGCCCCCCACCCGCCCCTCCGTAACGTTTTCCCCACCGGAGCAGCGGAGGAACAGTTGAGCGTCCTCTCCCCACTCCAGTGGGGTAAAAAAGGCCAATTCGACCTCCCTAGATGCCAGGGAGGCATCGATGGAAAGGGGAGAGTCTCCCTTTTCCATCAATGCCTTCCTGGCACCGGTTCCTGGCCATGGATCGCAACGTGGCTGCGATCCATGGGCAAAGGCCCCTAGGCACCAGGAATCTTGTTTGGGGAGGCCGGCCCCCGTGCAAGTGGGCCACCCCACCACCCCCCATGGGGGCACTATTAAAAAAAAAAAAGATGTTGGGGTTCTTCTGGGGGACAATCGCACTCCTGAGAAGGGGAATTCAGGGGAATGACTCCAAAATGTGGCAGTGAACAATCATAATGAGGATACTTCTATCTGCTACTGCTTTTCTCATCCATTCGGCATATAGGCATGATATCCATGGATAAGTGTGCTCGAATCCATGGATATCATGCCTATATGCCGAATGGAGGAGAAAAGCAGTAGCAGAAAGAAGTATCCTCATTATGATTGTTTACTGCCACATTTTGGAGTCATTCCCCTAAAGAAACCTATTGACAACAATATTGATATATTGGAAGACATATGGACACATTTATATGTGATTGTGCTCAGAGCAGTCTTGGAGACTAGATTCCCTGAGTTGGATGGAATAGTTCCTCGTCCCACTTCAGAATTGGGCTATTATTAATTCGAAGATATCCTTGATTTTGATGATATGGTATCCCAAAAAATATGGAGTAAGGCTCTGTGTGCCTGTCCCATCGGTGGAACTGGTCTTCCTGCATAAAATTTCAGATGTGGAACCTCCCTGATGAAGGTGGTCCCCTAATGAGAGGAGTACCGAAACGCGCGTAGGCATTGGTTCCTACAGCCCCATGTACAACTTCGTATTACCAATTTGATCAACATAGGATTTTGTTGTTTTATTGTATTAGATCTGTTGAATATAATATGATTCATTCATTTTTGTGTATCCTTTAATTGTAAATTTTGTCTTGTTGTAAGAAGGATGGGTGTTGTTCTGTGATTGTATTTTCTTTATATTTTCTGTTTTTTTGTATTTCTTTTATTGTATGTATTTTTTTACTTATATTTCTATAATTAAATATTTTTTAAACATATTAATCTTGTTTGGTTTAATATGATGATAGGGATATTATTATGATCCAGTCCTGTTCCATGTCAGATGTGACTAATGAATTAAAAGATTTTGACATACATTATCTTTCTGTTCAATGTGTATATCTCTTTGGTGGTGTTATATAAATCCTTATTATGTGTATTAACTAGTAGCTCTATTTTGGTATTTTGTAGTCTGTAATTGAAAGCCTCACTGCTGTTACAGAAGCAGCAGCAGCCTCCACCTCTTATGTTCTGGAGGATGTGGCAAAGGCTGCAGGAGTGACACTTTGCTAATTGCATTCCTAAAACATCCAAACAGGATCATCCATGTCGTTGCTGTAAAGTGTGCTTGAAGCGTAGACAGCGGCAGGAGAGTCAGTATTACTGTCCCCAGTGCCCATCTCAACAAGGCCTCTGTGATCCTCTTTGCTTTATGTTGTATCATACTAAAGAAAAGTTCTTGGAAATCGACTGAGGTGGAGTTGCCTTTGGGTAATCATTTCAGTGGCTGTGCACGGATACCCAATGTCCATGGGTCACTGCTTTGTTAGGCAAGCAGCCACAAATTTTACTTCATCTACTTCAGGAAATCATAGACTTCCTTATGGCCTGCTTGAGACCTATATCCACCGTCAGAACGTGGTAGGTGTTCTATTCAATTACCGTGTATTATAGTCCCCATACTGCACATACTAGTGGACAGAACATATGCCACATTGTCACGGAGCACCCTGTGTGGCAAAATGTTAAAGGCATGACTGAATTTTGAAGTGCTTGTTAGGGAACGTATGTATGCTATATAAGGACCATCATGATTGGCAACGAGAACCAGAGTAAGTGTAATGAGTCAAACAAATGTCCTGTCTGACATATTCACCAACATTTCTACTTGTTTGACAATGTGCAAACTCAATTTGTAGCTTCACTTTCAAAGCAAAAGTAGAAGTGTTGGGGAATGAGTCCCACAGGATATTTGTTTTACTTTTTACTTTAGAGACCTTAGGATTTCTTCACCAGCATGTCTGCCTTAATTTCAACTGTAGATATGCTAGCTCAGTTCGAGGAATAGGCCTCCCAAGGCATACTCGGACACCCCCAACTTGCATAAACAAACTGGTATAGGTTCACTTGGCAATAGTCAGGACTCTGATGAGGACAGAGACATGAATGGGTAAGGAAAACTTATGGTAGGTGTGCCTTCATGGGGATATTGCACAGGTAGAAGGCAGATATTAAAGGAAGTACAGATACACATCATCTTCACCTATGGATTCAAACCCATTGGTGCCATCCCAGCACTGAAGGACAATGACACATATTGGTCAGTGTTTGACCTGCTTTTCATGGTTATCCTCCATCAGAACTTAGTAGATGTTCAATTTGATGTATGATAAGTACTTTACAGTCACAGCACTGCACATACTGTTGGCTGGGACATATGCTACATTCTCACGGACTCCCCTGTGTGCCAAACACTACCCTTTTTCATAGCCTATGATCCTCTCTTTAGGGAACATTGTGAGAATTCCCCAGCACATCTGCCTTAATTTTAAAGGTAGATATGCTCACTCAGTTTGAGAAATCGCTTTGTACGGCATACTCAGACAGCACCATCTTGCATCCACAAACTAGAAGGAGTTGGATTTAGCACAGTGAGTGCGCTATTGGCGTATGAAAAACATGTCTTCCTGAGCCTCAGGTGGCTGTCATGGGAGTCATTAGTAAAGGTTTGTTACGCATGCCTTCGGTAATGTTCAGGAAGAAGGAGGCAGTTACTTGACAGGTGGTAAAATGTAGTCAAACTTATTCCATCCTGTGGCGTATGAATGTGATGGGCCCTTGTCTGGCAGCGTTAAGTTAATGTGAGTGCAGTGTTTGGTTGAAGTGGGCCAGTATGAAAGGGTTGTTTGTTGTGCGGGAGTGGTGTGTGAATGGACCATAAAGTGGTTTGTGCGTTGATGCAGCTTTATGGCCCACCTTCAGAAGGCTTGGTTTCAATATTCAGATACTTTGATAAGTACTCATGCTTTGAAACCATAATTTCTGGAGGGGCTAAAACCAACCAGTGTAAGTGGTGGATTAACTAAAACATATTAGTACCAGGGGAGTCCAAGGGTGCAGGACTTGCGTGGCTCTCACCAGTTTTCCTTCACCCAGAATCCCCTTGAAATCACAAACTCTGCTTAAAAAACACCTTTGCCTTGCATTGCAGTGAGGGGAAGTCCTGGAATCTGCAGGCAGCTACACATTTTCTACTACCCAGTGTTCCACTAAGTATTCAGAGAAAAACATTGCCTCACTTTAGTGGGTGGGCAAGTGACCGCAACAGGGAAGTACCCAAAATGGATTGTGGAGCCACACAATTATCTACCACAAAATAGCCTGGTTCTGTAAGACAGTCACCTGAGTATTTGGACTTGGGCCATATAGGGAAACCAACCAAAACCAGACATTTCTGAAAACTAGACACCCGGGACAGGTCACGGAGGTGTGGCGTGTTTGGATTTCACAAAGTTTTCTTAACAAGAATAACCTGCAAAAGTGAAACATCGTTTAAAAACACTATTTTTCCTTGCTTTTTCATCAGAGAAACTACAGAAATGTGCAGGGATCCACAAATTTCCTACCACCCGGTGTTTCCCCACTTGTCCTTATAAAAACACAACCCCACTTGTATGCCTGTGCCTAGTGCCTGCGTCAGGAATGGATCACTCCAGGGTTAACAGTAGCCCTCATGCAAGGACTACCATTGACCATTGTGTGATCCATTCCTGTCGCTGGCACTAGCCTACCCACACAAAGGAGGTACCATTCTTATCAGGAGGCTTGGGGAATTGCTGGGTGGAAGGAAGTTTGTTTCTCCCCTCAGATTCCAGAACTTTCCATCACCCAAATGTGAGGAAAACTTGTTTTTTTTTGCCAAAGTTTGAGGTTTACAAAGGATTCTGGGTGCCAGAACCTAGTGACAGTCCCACAAGTCACCCCATTCTGAATTTCCCTAGGTGTCTAGTTTTCAAAAATGTATAGGTTTGCTAGGTTTCCCTAGGTGCCGGGTGAGCTAGAGGCCAAAATCCACAGCTAGGCACTTTGCAAAAAACAGGTCAGTTTTCTTTGGGAAAATGTGATGTGTCCATGTTGTGTTTTGGGGCATTTCCTGTCGCGGGCATTAGGCCTACCCACACAATTGAGGTACCATTTTTATCGGGAGACTTGGGAAAATCCTGAATGGAAGGAAATTTGTGGCTACTCTCAGATTCCTGAACTTTCTATCACCGAAATGTGAGGAAAAAGGTTTTTTTGCCAAAGTTTGAGGTTTGCAAAGGATTGTGGGTAAGAGCACCTGGTGAGAGCCCCACAAGTCACTCCGTTCTGAATTTCCCTAGGTGTCTAGTTTAAAACAATGTATAGGTTTGATAGGTTTCCTGAGGTGCTGGCTGAGCTAGAGGCCAAAATCCACAGCGAGGCACTTTACAAAAAACACATCCGTTTTCATTGTAAAACTGTGATGTGTCCACGTTGTGTTTTGCATTTCCTGTCGCGGGCACTAGGCCTACCCAGACAAGTGAGGTACCATTTTTAATTGGGAGACTTGGAGGAATGCTGGGTGGAAGAACAAATGTTACTACCCATTGTCTTTCTCAACGTTTTCTCCTTCCAAATGTAAGACAGTGTGTAATAAAGAAGTGTATTTGAGAAATGCCCTGTAATTCACATGCTAGTACAGGGACTCCCGAGTTCAGAGATGTGCATATAACCACTGCTTCTCAACACTTTATCTTGTGCCCATTGTGGAAATTCAAAAGTTTCCTTGATATCTATTTTTGACTCTTTATATTTTACCAAATAAATTGCTGTATACCCAGTATACAATGAAAACCCATTGCAAGGTGCAGCTCATTTATTGGCTCTGGGTACCTAGGGTTCTTGATGAATCTACAAGCCCTATATATCCCTGCAACCAGAAGAGTCCAGCAGACGTAATGGTATATTGCTTTCAAAAATCTGCCATAGCTGGAAAAAGTTATAGAAGAAAACGTGGACAGAAATGGCTCTTTTTTCACCTCAATTTCAATATTTTTTTGATTTTAGCTGTTACTTTCTGTAGGAAAACCTTGAAGGACCTACACAAATGACCCCTTGCTAAATTCAGAATTTTGACAACTTTTCAGAAATGTTTAGCTATCTGGGATCCAGCATTGGTTTCACACCTATTTCTGTCACTAACTGGAAGGAGGCTAAAAGCACAAAAAAATAGTAACAATGAGGTATTACCCAGAAAAAAGGTTGTGCTGCAAAATTGGGTTTTCTGAATCAAGTCTGCCTGTTCCTGAAAGCTGGGAAGATGGTGATTTTAGCACCGCAAACCCTTTGTTGATGCCATTTTCAGGGAAAACAAAACATGCTTTCTTCTGCAGCCCTTTTTCCCATTTTTTTAAAACAATTTAAATGAACTTTTCGCTGTATTTTGGCTAATTTCTTGGTCTCCTCCAGGGGAACCCACAAACGCTGGGTAACTTTAGAATCCTTAGGATGTTGGGAAAAAAGGGCGCAAATTTGACATGGATAGCTTATGTGGACGAAAAGTTATGAAGGCTTAAGCACGAACTACCCCAAATAGCCAAAAAGGGCTCAGCACTGGAGGGGGGAAGGCACAGCAGCTAAGTGGTTAAGGGATCAGAAATAACAACTGTGGTATAAAGGCTATATAAACAATACATTTTAGTTGTATTTTTTTAATTGTCATAGCCCCATTTACCATCATGTGTGTTTGAGGGTTCTCTCATGTGAAATATCTGACAGTCACAATAGGGGACTCTAAAGCACATTACGACAAAAAACATTTCCCAAAATTTGATAGGATTTGACGATCACTTTACATGGTGGCGTGGGTGTTTTTTTGGAGGTAGGGTAAAATGATGCACTCATGTGCATATTAAGCCAGTAATGTTTATCAAAATGTCATATGAATTAAAGTGTATTTATTTTTTAATAGGAGGCTTGGGGTGTTTGGGAAACAGGTAGATTTTAATTGCATCTGGCACATAGAATTTATATGGCACATTATGTTCGGGCTACATTGAACCTTCCTCTACAACAAAGATAAGTGATTGTTACAGAAAACCTAATCTTTGCCTTGGTGGGATACTCAAGAGATCCATGTTTGCCATTTTCTTATTATAAATTCCCTTTGTGCGTGGTGCACTTAACCTTGGAGAGCTGGACAACGCAAAAGAGTTACCAGCAGGCTTGGCCCTTCACAATCTGGCCTCCTTTTGCTCCAGTCCCCCAGGGAAATACTTAATAGACTAAATGGCCAGTCCTTCCCTGTCATGCAGATGCCGAGGAGGGGTGCACATCTGGCTTGCAAAGCTAGGAATTGTAGGGCTTTGTTTATGGTGTTTCATAAATGTGGAATACTTATATTGATGGCCTCGGCACCCTTGTGTGTGTTTGTGTTATTTTTTACTTGGCAAACCAAAATGATCTGACATTGCCAAACACAGCTGAAACCAATAGCCTCCAGGAGCCTATCATCGTTCTTAAAACAATGTTGCACCAGCCCACAGCAAACAACAATAGCATCCACTCCAAAACCTTACACTGCTTTTCCTGCACCATCACTCTCAGAATTAATCCATCTACTGACCTCCGAAACGGCAGTCTGTGTGGACCATATCACCTTGATCTGCGAGTTCCTCTATATATCCTGGATCCAAACATATGGTCAGTGGAAGATTCATTGGGGAAATTTCTGAACATACATTGGTCTGATTGGCGATGTAAAAAGGAATATGCTTCAATTATAGCCAGCTCCTTAAAATTATCCACACCAGAATGAAACCTCTCAATTGGTATTTTACCAAGAGTTGCATGGGCACTCACGGGGCGCTGAGCAGTTTTGCGCTGCATTTATAGGCTTCTCTAATGGTAAATAAATCAACTCAATGCCTTCCTCGCTTTGTGTCACACAGGCACCCAGCAAACCTTTGTGCCTCCCCTGAAAGTGAATGAAGCTGGCTCAATGCTGCTTTTCAACGATACTAGCACACAAGCCTCAATTCTCTTTAAACCAGTACTCATCTGAAGGAAGTACAAGAGACAAGAAATCACAACATTTTCTGTTGTTCAAATCGGTAAATTAAAAGGTTTTGGGGCATGGGTTACGATTGGCATCATTCAATCGTAACCCATGCAACGGGAATATCAGCTAGCCAACACACAACTACAGATACATAAAGCTCAAGCACGCCTGGCAGACAGAGAAGCTGGACCCTGTGGAAATCCATTTTAAGAGAGATTACTCCAGGTGGAGTTAGAAGGAAAAGTGATCTCCTAGACATAAAAAACGATTAATAACAATACGCCTGATACACTAAAGAAATTGCGGGAGCGATTGGAAGGAGAGTTAGGAAAACTGGACAACACGCACTGGGAGTAACCTTGATGCACCAGAAGGAGGTGCCAATTAAAACCAGATTAAGGTTGATACCATTTAAAATCCTGCATAGAGTATACTATGACACAGTAAACAAACAATTTCAGGAGGGCAGCGTCTCTCAACTGCCTACAATTTGTGCAGCAGCACAGGGGTAAAGGACAGAAATGCACCATATCTTTGAGATACAGCTCATTTCTGCCCTTTTTCGGTGGCACGGGGTGGCGCAGCAAGGCCAAAGTGGTATATTGATTATCATTACAGATATTTGATACCCCGTGAAACAGTGTTTTTACCGAAATGCATTGGATGCACTTACTGTGAGAAAAACATCTGGATGGTTTTGGTAATGCAATTTGAGCCAAGGAAGATGTTTACTATGAAAATCAGTTTCCAAAAAGAAAACAAAGGTGTTTGAAAGACAACTTGGCTGAAAAATAATGGAAAACAGGTTGACTATGACTAGCCATAGACAGTGATCTCCGTTCGTTTAATGCAGGAGGGTCTTTCCTTGTTTATAATCTTTCTTTTGCAATTTGGAATGAGCTTCAGGCTTTATCTTTGGGTGGATTTCAAGAGGAGGATCACTTAGTGCTGGTGTTAGCTCCGATCTTTTTCCCCTTCTACTCTTATTTTTCATTACTGGTCTCAACAAACTATCAATCTTCTGACATCTAGAGTAATAAAAGAAAATAGCTCTGGAGGGCTAATTTATATTCAATTTAGGGGCATTGGTGGTAAATAAGGGCCACTCAAAGGGAATGCAGGTTCAAAATCTATAACACTAACAAGGCAAGCTATTGTGGACTTTCTTGCACTGGATAGGAAAGTACATGCGCCAAATGGTCCAAATGGTCACAGAGAGGTTATTTCAGGATAGACAACCCAGAATTCCTATGTGAAGTTTCTAATATTGTTAGAGAGTTTGGAATACAAACGAAAGTGGGAAACTACCTTGCAGGGGTAGTTTGTTGCTGAGAATATATGGAGGGAGAGCTGCTGAGGGAGGAATCCCATCGTGGTCTCTACAGCCCTGGTCTGGCAGAATATAAATGTACATTCCAGCACCCCTCTCCGATGGGAAGAGGACTCTGCAATTGACACTTGAGGAGTGTCATACGTACATGCTTGAGTCACTGTACTCCTAAGAACACCATCTAAACAACACACAGGCATAATGCAGCAACACAGCATGCATTGAACAAGCTAAATACCATGATCTATGTCCACGAAGCAGAAAGTGAAGAAGCCCAGGAACAGCTGACAGAGCAAATGTCCACTGAGGTGGTTGATAAGCCCTCTTCCAGGAGTACCAGTATATGGCATGTGACTTCGCACATGAAATTATCTGCTACTGGTCGTCTGTCTCCATACAGCCTATTTAGTGGATAGTAGCCACCCTCACCCATAGGTAGCAGAATACTTTTGGCATACCTCCTATCCAGCTCTAATTGAACTTGAAGATGTTGAGTTCATGGGGTGAAGCTACAAAGCAGGCTAGAAAAGCAAAAATTGATAGGGAGGTACAACCTTGCAGCAGTGCGAGAACTTTCTTCTCTTGGCACGAAATGAAGCTCACACTCATGAGAGTCAGTCCATGCACTTACGTTGCAAATCTAGAGATAGATCGTGCCCGTTCTTGGTCATTTACTGCTTCAGGCTCTTTACAAGGTTGTTAGGAGCCCCTCAGAAGTGAGTTGCACCTTAAAGTACTTTATGCACATTGCTCACTCTGTTCAGCATGGCTGTCTAGTACCATTCACAGTCGTGTGGAGCCTCTAAAATACACGTTTTTAGTGTTATATGAACATCAACATAAACAACCAATTCTTAATAAAGCAAGACATAGCACTGAAGGTCGCTGACATGACCACCCAGATGTTGTCACCAGTTTATGGAGCTAATGGGTCATGTAGCATTCGACATGAAAGAACTAGGGAACTGCTGGAGTGTGAAGACACCCACAATGAGTTTGGAGGAAAGGGTAGTCTCATGCAAATAACCTCCAAAGAAGATCAATTCTGGTCTCATGCGGACCTAGTGCCCACAAAGACTAGAGTCATCCCAAAGGCTGCTAGCAGCTCTTCAGTACTGAAATGATACAAGTTAGGATATTTTGTATTCAGAAGATGTTTACCCATATTTTAGCCTGTCCTTAGCCTACAAATGCAGTTCTGGGCTTGAACTCCCAAGGCAGTTTTGAGGGTCGCCAGGAAGACAGTGTCTGATACATGATGCTCACTCTCTTCATTGCTGGTTACTGACGCCTAATCTGTTTTGGCATTCCTGCTTGGTCACAGTGTCTCAAAGTACTCTGAAGGGGCCAAAAGGTGACATGTTAGCATCACATGAAACACTCAAACAGACATATTGTGAATCTGTAACAGATTGAGGATGTAAACGAAAATGTCACTTGCCTGTAGCAATGGCTTTGCAGCTTGCTGTCTGTTAGATAATCACATGAAACCCACCTCAGTTTCATTTCCCTGGGACGTGAAAGAGTGTACAAGGTTGAGCCGGTCTCATGTAATGGCCTGACACTCAGAAAACTGCATACAACTAAGGGCCATCGTGTTGTTCATGTTAACATCACAAGGTCTTATCAAAGACATAAGTTGAGGTCTTACTCGTTGTTATTCACTAATATTAAAATCAGTTCTGGGAGTCAACAGCTAGATGGAGGTATTAAGCTAAGCCTAAGCATATAATAATGTCAGACATTAATAAAAAGCAAGGCTACTGTTACTGATAAACAACGTTGTCATTACTGTTGCTGCAGGTCTGTGGCTATGTCTGGGAATGGAACGTGTCTCTGAAGTGGAAGCAGTCTGGAAAAATGATTATGATAAGCCAGATCTTGGTATAGTAATGGGGCATGTCAGCAATGGGAAAAAATCTGGTAATATTCCTGCAGAAATCAAACACTCTGGTATGCCTAAGATGGAGACACAGGTGTAATATCCCTAACATGGAACACATCTGTAGGGTTTTCTTGGGTTAGTGCGTTTGTGGGACAGGTCCACATGAGTCTCCAGGCTGATATGTTTCTGGGGTCTACGTGGCAGATATATACAGGTGGTTTTCCTAACAGTGGGACAGATCTGTGGGTATCCCTTGGATGATACATCTTTAGGGTGCCCTTTGGGTTGGGAAGGAAACAGGGTGCTTGACCATCAGCTGTACAGTTTCTCATGTCCCCTCAACCAGTTAATATCCTGAGGTTCATGCAGTTCACAACTGCAAATCTATATTTATGTTTTTTCACTTTCATTAAATTTGCTACAAACACAGGCTTTTGTTTCCTAAGTCACCTGGGGAGATGCACACTCACTTGCGTTTCTGAGAATCTTGAAGCATGCTGCAGCATCTGGTTGGGCACCGTCTTTGGGAGGCAGATACCCTCGCTCAGTTCTTTCTCCTTGTGGCCTGGAGAACTCTCCAATGTTGCTTGTAAGAGGTTTGGGAGCTTGCATAGACTCTGTACGTCCTACAACCCAAGACCACAATGGTTTACACCAATTCTCCTTAGCTCATAAAACATTTGCAGATACAAAACATCAGTATAAAAGTGAATTATGCCTCGTTCTAGGTATTCAATTTGCAATGATGGCAAATGCACTCTATATAGACGGACGGTACATCTCTTAACATTGGGAAAACGTGTTTAAGGTGACATTGTTATATTGTGGGGAAAGGGAGATACTGAGGGGTGGGTAATGGTTGGGGCTGGGAAGTAGGGGTTAAATCATTGTTAGATCATATGTTAGGAAGTTTAGAGAGTAACCCTAAGCTATTATAACCTAAGCCGAAGGTTATAATAGCAAGAGTTTGCATGCTTTCAATAAAGTTGTTTTTTTCACAAACGCAAAACATACTGAAAGGTCCTTCTCCTAAAGGAGGTATGGGGTGCAGCTGGCAAGAGGAATGAAAGCAGATGTGGATGAGTTGGAAAGTGGAGACTCAGTTACTGATGACACGTAGTTAGGGATACCGCCTTGCTCAGATGAAAATACTAGTCAACTGTTCATTTTTACAGATTTAAGAAAGACTGGGGTTGGTATTCGAATCAGGTGTAGACTAAAATCTATTATTCTGCTTTCTAACGTAGCGATGTAACCTGTATTTTTTTTTTAAAAACTTTTAGAAATCGTTTAAATATTTTTAATATCTATTTCAAGTGACTTCCGAATAAAAGTGCATATTTCCAAATAGAAAAAAAGGACCAGCTTTTGCTGATTTTCCAATATTTTTAGGACCTTTACATGAAAACCACTGGCCAGGCTAGTAAATTACTGTCCACATTTTAACCCTGAGGCTGGATTCACACAAAATGTGGGAATATGGATGCAACCTTTCTTTTTGTTTTGTTGCTCTGAAAAGGCCAAGAGTTGGAAAAATGTGTGCATAATTCTCAGCATTCTTTTGTAACATGGAAGTTATACCTCTGTATGCTTTAATAATCATGTAGAAATAATTTAGTCAGTTTTCTAATATTTTAAGTGATTTATTGATGTGCTTTCGGTTTGTATTTCAAAAAGAAAAAACACTACATTTCTCTGCTTTTCACAATTTTTTTTACCAGTCAGTTGACAAACCTAGGCGGGAATTGAGGTTTAGAGAAGATGCAAAGCTGAATGGGAAGTAGGCTGAGGGAAGAGAGGAGGTTAAATGACGGAATCGAATGAGGGAGCCAAAAGAATGTGAAAATGTGTGAAGTCGGGGAAAAGACTGACAGTCGGTGAGGACTGGAAGCAGGAGCCGATTGGGCGTAAGAATCTATCTGTAAGCACAGTCCTTTCCCAAAGCTTTTTCCCTTTTGTGGCTCTTACAAATCCCTGACCAACGAGCTCTGCATAGCTTACTGCTCTGCAATCAGCTATGACATGATTCAAGCTTTGATTGGAGTCTGAATCGCAGGTTACCTCAAGGAGTGGTATCAGCCCAATTGCCTTGATATAGACTTTGGGTGGTTGTGGGTATGTGTAATTCTGTTTTTTTATCATGCCGATGCTATGTAGTACAAAAGGCCTCAGCACATTTGCACTGTGCCGCCAATCTCTTGATTTCATATTTTTTCATATATCGGGTATGCTTCCTGCCTTGAAGACTCATATCCTGTGTCCACCGACAGGTGTTCTTCATGATTTGGGAAAGTGGAACTATACCTACAAGCAGAGTACTCAATCTGGCTGGAAATACGGTCCACAAAAGGTCATACTCCTTTTAAGAATCGGTGACTACCATCTCTCGCCATGGTATGAATAGAACTGGTGGCACCTCTTGATATAATCGTGGGGTACAGGCCTTTCTACCCTCACACGCAGTTGGGGAGGGTGTTTACTGACCTTGTCTGGTGTACTTGTTGAACTTCTAAGTCTCCCCTCGTATGAGAGTGAATGTGTGGCACAGATGAGGTGTACATGCAGTGGAATACCACATATTGGGGGCCCTCAGCATATATGTAGCCCAGAAGGTAGGTCACCCTGATTAGGGGGCATAGGTACTGAGATCACCAGCTATGATGACCCCTGTACGTCTGTGGTGCTGAACCCTCTCGTCTCTCTGTCCATGTCATTACAGCTAAGTTGTATGTCGGGTTCTGATTCACCAAACTTTCAATGTTCAATGGAACAGGGAGGTGATCTGTCTATGACCTAGAAAGAAGAATCGCGTTTCCAAAGATTGTGGTCAAGAGAAAGACCACTGCAACACCTGGACAAAGGAGATGTGAGTAGTGCGCATTTCACGTCATGGCCAAGACTGGGACCCAGTAACAAGTACCTGCTTGCTTAGGAACTAAACCAGTTGAATATCCTAACCATGCAAATGTTACAAGGTATTTGCTATCACGATCCATTATTAATTTCTGAGAAACTTAATTCAAATGTCAGCAAGATGCATTTGCAGCCATTTGGATTTCTCATAAAAATTAAACCACTGCACCCATCTGTGCACATTTTCTGGGCCCTCTCACTGGAAGATCTGCACCCAACCACTTAGGCGGCCGGCAGTTTTAGAAGGGAGGGGGGCGGGAGGGAAGCACACTCACACTCATTCTTTCACACACACACACACACACATGCATGCATATCCATTAACACTCATCAACTTTCAAACATGAACGCACAAACCAAACATTCATTTAAAAAGATCACACACACACACTTACCTTCAGCCTCGGAGGTCCCAGGAGGGTTGGGTCTGCTGCCTTTCCTTACTGGCTGACCTTAGGTCTGCCAATGAGGGAAGGCAACAGTCCCAACTTCGTCACAGAGTGGGATGGGGTCACTGAGACTGCTGACCCCACCCCACTCTGTGACGAGCTGTCACTGATTGACACTCGCCCTGGGCACTTCAGGGCTTAAACCTGAAGCGCCCAGGTCGAAGTCAATGGGTGACGCTTCCCTCGTCACCCGGGGGAGGTCCTCGAGGCACATTTGCTGGACCGAGGAGGTCACGCCCATAGTGGCTCTATGACTTCATAGACTTCTATGACTTCATTCTATGACTTCATCACATGCCATAATAATAAAGGCCCAGCTGATCCTGTGCCTGCCATGGGCATCACTGCTTTAAGTGCAGAGTGCTAGCACGACCAGAGACCCATGCCATTACAAAGCCCAACAGAAGATGATCAACTCAAACAGGCCTCTTATCTACATTTGCCACCAGGAGGACGACAGGAGCTCAGTTTGACTCAGATAAAAATGACCTCAACAAACCAGCATAGCATTTTTGCCGCAGTACTTGCCTAAGGTGCTTATTCTCCCCATTGGCATAATTATCCCACCTCTCAAACTACCTTTCTTCCAAAGGTTGGAGGTGGGAAAACAGATGGACACAATAGGAATTTTGGATCCTCCTTAACCTGATGGAAGATGAGCCTCCAAGCACGGTGGGAAGAGAAACGTTTAACTGGTTCATTGGTGGCTCTTACAGTCCTGCCCAGCCCTCCCTTTCTTGCATATTGATTAAACCTAGGAGTGGGAAGCATCCCCAGTCAGATTTGTCTGCAGACCTTACTATTTAGGGCTTATTTTCGTTGAGGAGACCTGATCCTGTTTTGAGAGAGAGTTGCACTGCTTGCCTATGGCAACTACAAGCTAGCTTCCTTGGTGGGGAAAACCTATACTTGTGGATTCTTGGAACACTGTGCACCAAGACACTACTTTTTTTAAGTGTCCAGGCAAAAAGTTAAGTCAGTATTAAGATACTGCGGGCCTCATTTACAAGGCCTTTGCGCCACTGCTGCGTCATTTTTTTAATGCAACGGTGGTGCAAGCAGTGCTCTACTGTGCTCAACATTTACAACTCACGCATTGGGCCAAATGCATCAGTTTGTAAAGCCTTGTGTCACATCCTGCGCCAGGTATAATGTATGCAACATAGGCGTTTCTCCAGGAAAAGCCACGCAGAATTGACAAATGAAATTTACATAATTTCACTGCATCATTCTGCTACTTCACTGCGTCATAATTTTACCGCCTTCTCAGAGCAGGTGTAACACTGACAGAGAGCTTTTCTCAATGGGGGCCTCCTGGCATTGCTGGAGTAGTGTCAATTTTTTATACTAGTCCAGCAATGTATGAGTTTAACACCACAGATGTATCAGAATTTATGACGCATCTGTGTAAATGTGCGCCACAGTGCCCTGTATTGTAGATATAGAGCATCCAGGGCGTGGGGCAGCACAAGAAATCTGATGCATCGGAGGCAATGAGTCAGATTCTTGTAAATAAGGCCATGTGTCTCTTGACCCCAGAGCCTCACATATCTTCTATCTGGGGATGAACGGATTACTGCTGATACAAGCTTCCCTGGTCTGGCATCTACTAGGACACTAGGAAAAAAGACCATGAGCTAGGGCACATCACTAGGAATTACTTCTTTGTTGAGATTTTTCCTGTTTGTTCTATAGCGTTGCCTACTGCCCCTTTCATATTTTTGCTGTTTGGCTTGTTCCGTTTGTGATCACAGTTAGGGCCTGCTCTAGGGCAGTGCTACCGTTGCCGGCGCACAGGATGCTGACTTCGGGTGAGGGTGCTGTGTTTGCATGTATAATATTGTTTTAAAAGCACCTGCTTCCCCGTTCCTTGCCTCCAGCAGTTTTCAGGCAGCAATAAAAATTTCAGGATAACTCCGGTGGTTAATGTTCCAGGAGATCGTAGTATTGTCTAGTGGAAGTTTTGACTCATTACAGGGCTAGCGCAGACGGTTAATATGCCTGCTGCAAAGAACCTGATCATAAAGTGCGTATAATGTAAATAGATTCAGTGGGTTACTGCTTTTTTCAGAGAGATCCTTTTGTTACTTGCCTTTTATAAGTTAAAATCCTAATATAGAACAGTGAGCAATTAACTGTAATCAAAGAACTGCATGCAAACTACAAGATATAGATTAGAGTGTTATGATTTTTTCCCCAGACTTTCATTATCCTAATGTTGCAAAAAGGCGTAATTTGACACAAATCAATTCTTATTATTTAAGAGAATTCCCAAACGCTGTGGTACGTTTTAAATTCTGAGTTTGTGCTTCTCCAGACCAAGCCCTCTTAAACTATATTGCCTACCAGTATGGATGAAATGTGACTACTACACCTTGTAGTTCTCGGACTTATGTAACATTTCCTTTACACTGATTTGCACATATATGATGATTGTCTATGTGTATGTGATGTAAAGTGCTCTGACACCCAACACTGGTATGAGTGCGCCATAAAACTAATTAAATGTATCTGAGAGTGTTATGGGGACTTGAGGGACAATGTTAAAGGGTCGTAGTGAGGGAATCCATGGGGGAGGTGGTCATTGGGGGGGGGGGGGGCAACTAAAACCGTTGCACCGGGTGCCACCAGTGCTAGAGAAATGTAGAAATATCCAAGAGGGAGGAAAAGCTCCACTATGGTAGTAAGTAATAAACCCTAAAGTCCTAAGTTGGAGTTTTTGAAAGTCTTTATAGTCAAGTTGTGTGATAAAGAATAAGTTAAACAATATAGCTTTTAGACCTCTGAAAATTTACTTCCTGGAAGCTATGTGGAAAGAACTAGAAATAAAGTAGCTGAGAACCACAGCTGGTCAAACCCACTCACGAATCCCTGCCCTACTTTTGAATAATTGATCCAATTGTCATAGAAAACAAAACTGCCAGTAACCATTAAATCTGGGGCTCTTAGTAAGCATTGGTCCTTTCACAATGAATTGACTTTTACTTTGAGGTTCCCCGCAAACTAATTATTGGTTACGTTTAGATTTACCATCTCTGCATATGTTTGGTTAGAATTTCGACCGTTACTTCAGGTCAAAGTTGTACCTTGATTTTTTGTTGTTGTATTGAACTTCACTTGTCTTTTAACTGACCACTGCACTTTCCCAGTAGAGGTGATTTACCATTCGTAAACTACAAAAACTAGCACAAAAGTTTCTTTTTGAGCCATCTTTCTCCCCATTGTGCCTGATTACCTCATCGGGATTTGGTGACAGACCTGGTCTTGCACTTGCTAAGCCTCTGGCCTGTTGAAGGCTGAGTTTTAAGCTTTGCACAGTGAAGGGAAAAAATATTACAGCGGTTGGAAGGAGGCTGATAGGAGAGGGAGGGAGGGTGACCAGAGAGTAAGGGAGTAAGGAAGTAGAACTAAGGTGGAAGTGAGAGAGGCAGATGAGACAAGTTTAGAAAAAGCAAAAGTTTTACAGATGGAGTGCTTTAATTAATGTCAGCCACTGATAGATACTCAGGCCACATTCTGGCCCATTGTTTTTTACCTACTATGACACGCCAGCCAGAGACCAGTCATATGAAATCAGACTTGACTCTCCTCTACTAGTTCAGCAAAAAACTGCCAGTCCAGGTCTCCACTAGACAGAACATTCCAGGCTCGTTAGACTTGATCAGTGAAGCCCAGCTTGGATCCTGTGAACAGTTAAAAAAGTTGACCTGCAATGAAGGAGGGAACGAGGGGAAAAGACAGCGGGGAGGAGGCTAGGATGGTAGGAGTAAGGCAGGCTGCTAGAAGCTGACAGGGATGCTGAAAAAAGAGAGATATTCTGACAAGTAGGAAGGAAGCTGGATAGGAGTGAGATGGTTCAAATACCTGGCACGGGTGCTGCATCAGTGGATGATGGTTGTGAGTGATTGTGGGAGACCGCAGTCACAGATGTAAGACTGTGAATGCTGGGGTGGGTGGTGGCTGATGGAGAAAGCCTATGGTTGCTGACAGAAGGTTGTGTTTCCTAAAATGAAGATTTGGATGCAGGAGGGAGATTAGAACATCCATGGATAAAATTAAGATGATGTTTTCATGGTTGCTTACCGTGTGCCACAGAACACCATTGGTTCCTGCCCATCCCTCTTCAAAAGACTTCTGTACATTCTTCGTTAATCCAAGCCCAATTTTTAGTGGTCCTCTGAATGCTGAGGCAGGTGAGGCATCACTTACTGTATCCAGGACCAGCGGATCTGAAATCAGAAAGGACAAAGGTGCTGCTTTAGATTGTAATACTTTCAGGATCCTCGCCTAAAACAAGATCTTAGTGATTGGCAGGTCTTCACAATCATAATATACAATACAATACAATACATTTCTATAGCACAACAGCTACCAAAAAGGTTTCCCATCGCTGGCAGTACTGACTACTACAATGAGAGGTCCTGAAGAACTATTAGGGACATTAGAACAGGAAGATTTTTAGCTTCTTCCTGAAAATTGATTCAGACGGGGAACTTCTAAGGGTCTGAGGCAGGGAGTTCCACAATTTGGCTACCAGGAAGGAAAAGGAGCGACCTCCACTACTGGACTTTGAAATTCTGGGTATTACAAAAAGTTTGCGGTGGGTGGACCGCAGAGAGTGTAGTTGCAAAGAAACTTTGAACCTGTTCCTAAGGTAGCAGGGACCCTTCTCGTTATAACTACGAAATGGCAGAGTAAGAGCCTTGAATTGTATTCTGCTTTTAATGGGCAGCCAATTAAGTTGTTGTAGATAATTAGAAATGAAGATCCAAGGGGGAATCTTGAAGATCAAACAAGCCGCCACAGTTTGAATAATCTATAGGCGTTGGATCAAGGAGTTCAGGATGCCTAAATACAGATTATTACAATAGTCCAATTTTAAAGTAATCAAGGCATGGACAATGGTTCTTTGATCATCCAATGGAACATGGTATAGCACACGTCTGAGTGATCTCATGGTCAAAAAGCAGAAACTAGATAACGCCTTAATTTGTGTTTCAAAATTTAGATCAGCATCAACTTTAACACCCAGGTTCCGGACCACCGGGGAAGCAAAAGGAGGTGATTCCATCTCAGGAGGCCACCATCGGCCAGCATCTGGAATGGATTAAACATAAAAAAGAATCTTGGTCTCATCAGAATTAAACTTACAAAAACTGGAATTCATCCAGTACATGACCAACTTGAGACATGCTTTGAAGAAGTCTAATGTGGATGAGACCTTCACTTGAAAGGACAAAAAGAATTCTGTGTCATCAGCATAAGACACTAACTTCATGCCCAGGGATTCTACCAAATTAGCCAACAGAGCCATATAAATGTTAAAAAGAATCAAGCTTAGGGCAGGACCCTGGGGCACTCCACAGTTCAGGAGGAAAATAAACGGCCTGAGTTTGATTGACCAAGAAAGGCATAAGCCAAAGCAATACTTGATCTGTGATGACTGAAATTTCTAGCCAATGTAAGTGAACAGTATGTGACACTGTATCAAATGCCCCTTAGAGATCTAAAAGTACCAACATAACCTGAGAATTGCCATCCCTATTAGTTTTAATAAATTCAGATACTTCAAGTAAAGCCGTCTCTGTGCTATTGCCTGGGCGAAAGCCTGATTGGGAATCATGAAGAATATGATTAGTCTCCAAAAAGGCAGATGTCTTCACTATAACCTTGGGGTCTGATAAAATCACCATCTCACTCATGATAGCAAAGTCTCTTGACACTAATGCCTTTTGGCCTGAGTATCTACACCATGCTTCAGCATCTCCATTCTTGTTGATCATTCTAGCTCAGTTTGGCCTTTCTGACTCCCAGGTGTACTGATCTCTGTCTTATGACTTCTGGGGATTTATACATCACTATTCATTTCATGATCGCTGGGTTTCCTTACCTCATTGTTCACAGGATGTCCTTACCTCATTGTTTACCCCTTATCTTCCCAGTTCCCTGACCTTGCTCTAAAGAGATACATATTCTTCTGTTTATTTGATACCTGATTTATCATTGAGCCATCCCAGTCTCATGAGTGAAAGTAGAAGTTGAGGCATGAAAGTAAAACAGAACTCACCCTTCCAAACGTATTCATCCTGCTCTGCATTCCCCTCTGTGCTCATGCCCTGTGCAGGATGTGTGAAACGCTGGAAGTCCTGGTAAAAGCACTGTGCTGGTTCATCCATGAGTCCTGCACTTCTCAACAACAGAATGGTACCCAAATCCTGCTCTGTGGCTTTTCCATTCCTAAATGCACCATTGGTAGGAAGACTGGTGTATGTCATTTGACTGTTGTCAGGAGTTTCCTGCGTCATGTGTAGTGAAGGATGACAGTGCTGAAAATTTAGTCTATGATGGACTCTCTGTTGCGGAACAATTTCTTGAGTGCCTGATGATGATGGCAGTCCATGTTGTGGATCCTGACGTGTGTCGTGGAGATAGGGAGACTGCTGGTGCTGTTCCCAAGTTCCAGTTTGGGCGGCGTGCAGCTCAGACCGTTCACTGTACATTGCCTCCTGCTTCTCATGCACCATCTCAACAGCGTGTGCCATACTCTGGGAACAGAACAATTGGACTTGACAGCTCTGAGCATCCCAGCTTTGCTCCTCTTGGCTGTGCCCACCAGAAATCCTGTTGGAAAAGGCCTCTGAAAAAGAATCCAGTTTGATTTTTTTGGGACTTACCCCTGCAGTAATATCACTTACACTCTGTAAAGGGGTGAATCTATATATGCAATTCTGGCCTGTGAAGGTCTGGTCTGCAGCTATCTCATTCTGTTGGTTCTGGAGTTCCATCCGCAGCCGGCACCAGCTAGACCTAGAAGTATTACAGCATTCTCCACAGTTGTGTGTCACATTAAAACCAGTGCTTCTGATACCACTGGAGGATGGGGCATACCTCGTCATATCTGAAGAGGAGCTATCTGGAGCACCATTTGGGAAATAGCTATGTACAGTCTTGTGGGTGGGATTTGCAGATCCCTGATGCATCAATTCACCGAGCTCCCCATCCATACTGAGTTGATCCAAGCAGCGTCTCTTAAATCTCTTTAAGCATTATCTGCAAGAGGGGTAAAACAGAAAGAAACAAGACAATCAGAGCAGCAGAAAATATAAATATATATTTCCATTATGAGGGTGATAAAGCATCCAATGGCCAGTTAAATTCCACATTCAAGTCCTTAGAGAGGCCCGGGTATTACATTTTAAAATGTTTCTAAATTTCTAAATGTCCATCCCCAAGAGAGTCACTTTGTTATCTTTTATGAACTGAGTAGGAGTAGCATCAGTTAAAAATATGGCACCCCGCATCCTTAAAGATATCACACAAAACCCACTACATCTCTTTGAAAAATTAGGGAAACACTGAGGAATAGCAATTGCCCAGGAATGTGGTTACTTCTTCTAACAAATCTGTTTTTACAATTGATCTATGATTATAATAGTTGTCAAATTCTGGTCCAACATGACATTTCGAAACCTGGATTATGAATTCGGCACATACCAGTTCATTCATTGCTTCTTCTTCTTCTTTCCAAACCCCTCTTTCCATCCATTTCTGAAATGAATAATCCAGATATGATGATATTGCCAAATCTTCTACCAAAGTGTTGAATTGGATTGAGAGTCCCTTATAGATGTCGACATGCAATCTGAATCAATTGTGAAGTCTGTTATAACTACTGCCTTCAAAAGTGTGTTCTACAACTTTCATTTAATATTTGTTTTTTTACTACATGGCCACATCTGCAGGATATCTGTTAAACAAGAAAGTGGCTGGCCATGGCCAATTCCTCAGGTTCTACTACTGCAGAGCTCAAAATAATTGTTCCAGGGCTATCTCTATGATAAAGCCAAAATGGGTTCTATGGGGCCAGTCTGTGTGTGTAATACCTTGTGATTGGGAGTACTGTGGAGTTCAAGTGTTCTGATGGGGTGACTCGGTCCCTGGGAGGAAAGCTTGAAACCTGCCACCTCCCAGGCCACTCACCATATGTTCAATTTAATTAGCCAAGTACTTAGGAAAACTTCAAATTACCAGTTGTGCACAGGACAGCCATGGGTAGGGACTTCATCTTGAGGTAGCTAACAGGCCTTCCTTGTGAAATGGAAGGTCAAACATTTGTTCTGGTACTCTTGAGTGAGAAAGGACCATCCATGCTATGCCTGTCTCCCGACAAAGGCCACCACAGTCATGTGCCTGGCAGCTGTGTCCACATGGTCTGAGAGTGCACTCAGCATATGCATTGTCATGGTTTTACCTTCAGTGACCGTCTGTCCTGAAAACTGCCACTTAGACAAGTTCTGCCATTGCTTATTGCATTTCTACATATATCATCCCATAAATACATTCCAATGGGGCAAAACTGCATTTGAAGAGGACGGTTGGAGATACAACAAGTAATTTTTGCTTGGTGAGCCAATGAGTTTGGAGGAGGCATGAGGAACTTCCATTGCAAAAGAGGGTCATTTACCCCTGCTAGGAGCTGAAGAGGATTGCAGGGGAAGGGCCATAGTCACATAGGTGCTCTCTTCAGATGGAACCCTTCATTTCCTACACAGCTTCTTTATTACTACTGTGTCAGACCCATGAGTTGGCCCGATTTTGGTGGCATCCTTAACCCTATTTTTCTAAAGAGATGGTCATGAATCTTGTAGTCCCTATGCAGTGGAATAATGGGTTAGACACCCTTCCTTGTAGGACAGGGCTCCAGGAGAATGAGGATCAGACAGACCACAATGGGCAGCACCAGAATCAGGTCTGGATGCAAAATGGAAGTTAGTATCAGAGCAGGAGATGTTGCAGGTATTAGTGCTGGCAGGAGTGAGTGAAGATCCATTCTCTGGATTCCAGTACTGCACATTTTCGTATGTCTCAGAAGTGTGGAGGGAGTGTTTCAATCACAATAGATGTTTGTTGGGAACCTACCAGAGCCAACTGGCTTCTATTTCGTTTAGGACACCTTCAGTCTGCTTTAAGACTCACTGACTAACTCTGAATAGAGTCAGGTAACCTCTTAAGATCCAGGTCAGTTGTTGCTGAGTTCCTCAAAGGTGACAGGGGGGTCAACTAAATTCTGGAGCTATTTGCTGGAGGAGAGCTGTAGATCTGCCTTGGTAAGGAGCCTGGCCTCCAGAGAGAGGGCAGAGGTAGACATCCCTGTAGGAGAATTTCTACCAGCGTAGAAGCCAAGCTATGGTGACTTGGATGAACTGTCCAGAAGAAAGGAATGGGTAAGTGGAGATGGGAGGAGCCGGTCGAGAACTAGATTAAGAGTCCCTGGACACCCCATTTGAGTGTAGTGCACTACATCGAAGATTCCAAGCATGTCTACTATCCTTGATGATAGTCGAGCAGGAGGACTGTTGCAAGAGCTAACCTGAGTCCTCAGGTTGGTCACCCTGCCTGTCCTGTATAAGTCTGGCAGAATGTGCTAGAGATCCTAATAATGGAGGAGAAGAGGCTGGGCTATAGATCCCTGAACCTCAAATTCTTTGTTTCTATGATTTATTGAAGGAAAGCAAGGCTGCTACATGTGGTATGTTATAACTTCACAGGATAGGATGTTGAAATAATGTAAAAACACATGAGGAGATGAAAAGAACTTGCCAATGATATATCTTTAAAGAATGATGGTGGAACGGCTCAACAACAAAAAACTACCTCGATGGGGCTAAGACAACTATTTATTAAACTAAAATACCTATCTAAACATTAATTGTCAAAATGTTGGGACTCATGGACCATCAAGAAATATTTGGATATTAGCCGCATACCAAGAGGTCTGAGAATTAACATTTGCCTGTGGTGGAAGACCTTGATGAAACCAGAGCTGAAATGTGATAGGGAAAACTCAATGAAACATCAAGAGATCTCATTAGAATGCCTACTGACCAGGCAGAGTGCATGAAAGATAAACTGAACAAGGAAATTGAGGAGATCAAAAAAGAAATAATTGAGATTAACAGTCCAGATAATATGAGAAAGAATTATGAACTTGTGGATGTTATTATGATGAAACAGAAAGAGATCCAAAGTCCTACGAGATGAACTTGATTATGCCAGGTGAAGAGCATACACATATGCAAAGATATTTGACAATATAATTCATTAAAAAGTACAAAATGGTAAAAACAAGGACTCTGCTCAAATGGAACTAGCAAGTTATAGTACAGTGACAAGTGTAGAAAATGGTGACATGGGTTCGGATTTCAACTGTTCAATGAGGAGTGGGGTGG
The DNA here is from genome assembly GCF_031143425.1 of Pleurodeles waltl. NCBI lineage: Eukaryota > Metazoa > Chordata > Amphibia > Caudata > Salamandridae > Pleurodeles > Pleurodeles waltl. The sequence continues at coordinate 388,542,298 of NC_090448.1, forward strand.
CATGTAACACAAGATCTACCACTTTTTAGTTGAACTGAAAAGAATGCTGTTGATAGAACACAACCATGGAAAAATAGAATTCCAAATGAAGGAAAACAAAAGAACAGAGGAAAGAGGGGAGGCAAGAACCACATCACGAGGACGGAAATGGGGTAAAAAACGTGGGCTCAGAGGCAGAAGGAGGGGAAACAAGGAATATAGTGACCCATCTTTCAAGATGACCATTGAGCAATAGTGAAAGAAGAGTTCTAAATAGAGGTTTGAACCTTGTCCCAACTAGAAATTCCAATGAATTGCAAATTAAGGTTGAGAATCACAAGGAAATTGAAACTAAAGAAGTTCTTTAAAAAAAGTTACAAATAAGGGCCACTTACAATGCAATGGGTCTCACATTTGCTCGAGTTAGAGCTACTGGCGTTGTAAACTCCTAACTGGACTTTTCTTGCCACATAAACTGAAAATGAAAAGTAAAAAAGTTTCACATAAGTGAGCCGGCGGTCTTCATGAGCGTGAAGGAGACACACAAAAGGAAACAGAAGTTGGCTCACAGTCAAACATATCTGCAAAAGTGCAATTATCCATGTAACCGGCAAAAGTGCAATTTTCCATGTAATAGGGTTGATGTCATGCATGCTTGACTACTGCCCACAAGATCGCACTACTTAGCAAATAAAAATAAAAAGTAGTCCAGAAGCCATGCGGAAAACACAGAGCCTCGTATGTTTGCAGTAGTTTATCGGTGCTCTTGAGGAGGGCTAAGCACTGGAAAAGGCATGACGTAAACATGCCGTTTACTAATGAAATCAAGTGAATTTTAAAAGGCAAGCCCACAAACCAACCAAATTGATGGGTGTGGTTAAAAGCCCACAGAAGGATTAGAACAGGGGCCAGAGCGCTTGCGTGCTCGACCCTAAGAAGGCTACTGAGAGAAACATTGAAAATGTATTACAACATGAAGTTACTATCACAAAAGGAATATGTATATCTGGATGGCTGCACATAAATAAAAATGCTGTGCCACTTGTGTGGTTAGGCCTAGTGCCAGAGACAGGAATGGATCCAACTGAGGTCAATAGGAATCCCCATGCAAGAGCTTCTATTGTTCTTGGTTTGATCTGCTCCTGTCACGGGCACTGGGCCCAGCCACACAAGTTGGCCAGCGTTTTTATCAGGACAGGAGGGGCACAACTGGGTGGTAGGAATTGTTCTTGATTTCTTCGGATTCTGGACGTTTCTATCACAGAAATGTAAGGAAAATGTGTGATTTCAGGCAAAGATTCAGGTTTGCAGGGTAGTGTGGGTAAAAAAATAAACCTCATGGGATTCATTCAAGTCACTCAACCCTGGATTTCCCTAGGTGTCCAGCTTTGAAAAATGTAAAAGTTTGCTAGGTCTCCTTAGGTGCCGACTGAACTATAGCCCAAATCTACAGCTAAGCACTTTGCAAAAAATCGGTGAGTTTTGGTTGGAAAAATGTGATGTATCTATGTCGCGTTCTGGGCCATTTCCTGTCACAGGCTCTAGGCCTACCCACACACCTGAGGTACCATTTTTATCAGAAGGCTTAGGGGAATGCTGGGTGGAAGGAAGGAAGTTTGTGGCTGCCAGCAGATTCCAGAACTTTCCATCACAGAAATGTGAGAAAAATGTGTTTTGGTAGAAGCCACCCCATTCTGGATTTTCCTAGGTGTCCAGTTTTAAAAAATGTAGATGTTTGCTAGGTTTCCCTAGGTGCCGGCTAGGCAGGGGCCCAAATTCCACAGCTAGGCATTACTGCAAAAGAAAGGGTTAGATTTCAGTGAAAAAATGTGATGTGTCCATGTTGCATTTTAGGGCCTTTCCTGTTGCAGGTAATAGCTCTACCCACACAAGTGTGGTACCATTTTTATCGAAGAATTAGGGAAACACCGAATAGTGCTATTACCAATTGTATTTCTCTTCATTTTTGCCTTCCAAATGTAAGCCAGTGTGTAAGAAAGTATATATTTTGAGAAATGCACTCTAATTCACATGCTAGTATAGATATCCACGGATGTAAAAATAACCAACGCTTCTAAACTCCATAGCTTGTGCCCATTTCAGAAATACATAGGTTTCCTTCATACCTGTTTTTCACGCTTTATATTTTACCTCATGAAGTGCTCTATACCCAATGCACAATAAAAAAACGTTGCAAGGTTCAGCTCAGGTACTGGCTCTAGGTGCCTTGAGTTCTTAGAAAACACACTAGCTGAGAAGTTACATATGAAAATGTTGTCACAAATTGCTATTTTTTTCCTTCTAATTTTCAATATTATTTTATTTCGACGCTTAAGGCTTGATTTAGAACTTGGCGGACGGGCTACTCCGTCACAACAGTGACATATGTCCTGTCCGCCGAAATCTAAATCCCATTATATTCAATGGGATTTAGATTTTGGCGGACAGGACACCTATCACCGTGATGGAGTAACCTGTCCTCCAAGTTCTAAATCATGCAGTTAGTGTTTTTTTGGAAAAACCTTGAGGGATCTACACAAATGACCCATTGCTGAATTCAGAATGTTGTCTTATTTTCAGAAATGTATAGCTTTCTGGGCACCACCATGGGTTTCACACCAGTTTTCACCACAAACTGGAAGGAGGTTGAAAGCACAAATAAGAAAATGGGCTATCTCCCAGTAAAATGCTGAAACTGTGTACAAAAAATTGTTTTTCTGAATCAAGTCTGCCTGTTTTCGAAAACTGAGATGGTGATTTTAACACAGCAAACCTTTAATTGCTGCAACTGGAGGGAAAAAAAACAAGACACTTTCTTCTGCAGCACTTTTTTCCTATTTTTCCTAAAAAAAAAAACAAATGTAGCTAAATGTTGGCTAATTTCTCCATCCCCTCAATGGGAATCCACCAACTCCGAGTACCTTTAGAATCTCCAAGGATGTTGGAAAAAAAGGATGCAAATTTGGTGTGAATAGCCTAGATGGGCAAAAAGTTATGGATGCCTAAGCACTAACTACCCCAAATAGCCAAAAAAAGGCTCAGCAACTTGTAAGGTGGGGAGATTGTTGAAGGCCTAGCAGCAAAAGGGTTAATTCGCCAGGTGTTGCAGCCCTCCCCTTGGCTGCCTAGGAAATTTGATAGCTTGAACTCTGCCCTGACAGAAGAAGCTTTTAAAATAAATAAAAAAATCAGGACCTTTCCAAGCAGTGCCTCAAAGCAGGATAAACACTGGCCACATCCAGCCAGTAGTAATACTTGATTTTCAGAAGAAAACTACTGGGGTGATTTAGAGTTGGACTGTAACAGGCAGTGGCGGCTTGTGCGAGGGAAACACGGCGGGCGAGGTGGGGCGGGGTGGGGTGGTGCGGCGCAGCGCGTGGCAGGGGGAAAAATAAAATATATTTTTTTTAAAGAAAAAAAATCTTACCTGAATGCTGTGCTGCGCTGCTCCGCTCCTGTGTCCTCGCTGTAGGCACAGGCTCCCAGTCTGCCCTGCGACCAATCCTGACACTGCTCAGAGCAGCATCAGGATTGACTGGGAGCGCCCAGCCAGGGCACTCCCAAGCAGACTGGGAGCCTGTGCAAGCTCTCTCCAGCCCAGCAACACAGTGCTGGGCAGGAGAGAGCCTACTGCGCATGTGTATTTGGCCGATTCGAGGTGGCCAGCCAAACATACATGCGCAGTGAGGGGGAGTGCTATGCACTGCTCCTCCGTCCTCGTCATTAATCTTGGTCCCGCCCCTTTTAATACAAAACAATAATAAACATAGTTTATTATTGTTTTGTATTAAAAGGTTTGCAGCTGCTGCTGCGGACGGGGGAGCGACGCTCCTCTTTCCTAACAGAGGAGCCGCATCTGGTAACAGGTTATAGATAAAAGAATTATGCTATCCTGTCCAACCTACCCCTGGGTCCTCAATCTATGTTTATTATACTGGAGCCACAAACAGAAACAGCATCTTTGGTTGACATGTGCCAGCGTAGTGAGGTAAGGGCAGCACTACACTCCCTTCTTGACATAGTTTTTCTTGCCCAGGAATGGCAAAGCACAGCATGGTGGTAATGGGTAGAAAATATAATTGCCTCCAGGTATTGGAGGAGAACTCTCATAAAGTCTGGGACATTGTTTTACTGTTTTCCAAAGACAATTTAATGCAAACCAGCCTGCCATGCTGCCATGGCATAATGGACCATCTGGTATTGTTGTCTTTCTTGAAGCACCTCCTGCCATGTATGCGGCAGTGTTTAATTTGTAAAAGAATGAGTGCCAGTTCCCAAAGCTCTGCTCAGAAGTCTCTGGCTGGTACTATCACTGTTGGCACGTTGAAAACTAAAGCTTGTAGTCTTATTTCCATCTGATGCCTCTTTACTTTACTACTAGCCACTCCTTGTCCATTTATCTCACTTCTGCAGGCCCTTGCTTCTCTTTTTATGGTGTTTTTTCCATCTTTCTTTCCCTTTATTTTTCCACTTTGTATGTGTGTTCCCTTCTTGCTCCTGGTAAATGTCTGATGCAGAAAAATAAGCGCAGGCCCCCGAAAATGAGTGAAGTAGGCCACTGACAACCACTGACTCAAATTAAGCACTGTCTGTCGAATAAGATTCATCAGATCACCACCACCTCCCCAGAGGGGATCTTAAAATTTGGGAAACTGTAACATGCTGGCCCAGAAGAGATAGTGCTTCTGACACCACAGCAACAAGGTGACTTGCCAGGTATACCATAGATGACCCCCTATGTCTCCAGAAACAAGACATTGCTTGTTTTCATTTCTCACAAGGCCAGCAACAGGCCTAGGTTTATGGAGTACACCTTTATTGCTCGACCCATTACTCCTAGAGAGTGAAGTTAAAAAAGGGAATGTCTTCACTTCCACTTGGAATGCAATAACACCTGACTACCTGGGGACTCAATGGTAAATGCTATTACCCATCACGAATACTGCCAGAAGCCACACACTAGCACAGGACCTACAGACATGATTTGGCATTTAGATTTTAACTTACTACATAAATGTAGTTGCTTCTGCTTGGGTTTTGCGGTTTAATGACCATTCAGCTGCACTGAATGTGGCATCAAAGTGCAGTGAGAATGACTTCTTAAAGTTGGCATGGTTTTTCATTAGCCCTCTAACAAATGACATGAGCCCCTTATCCTGTACATTAAATAATGCCTCTACATATCAGGGTTCAAAGAAAGCTCTTTGCCTCCAAACCTTATGGTTAAGCGCCATTTAATTGACTTAGGCACCTATATTCCTCAGTCCGGAGACTTCATCCTGTTCAGGATTTTGATGTTGCATTACAGATTCTGATGCCAACACCCTGAACAGTTCCAGAAATAAGTGACATCAAAATTGTAAAACTGAGCACTGCTTTCCCCATGGCTTTGGATTCCGACCCACAAACCTTTGGCTGTCACGGAGTTAAGTGACGTCGAAATGGTCATATTGAACGTCACACTACTCATAGCTGTAGCATCCGCAAGGATGATTGGTGAGTTGGAATCATTTTCTTCATGGGAACCACACACAGTTTTCCATAAACACAAGGTTGCCTCCTCCTTGCATCTAGTCAATGGTTCCCTTTCAATTCTTATGTCTGAACCAGGAGCTTTGTTTCCCATCCTTTTTCTCAAAAAAATATTTTGGATCGATCTCAATAGAACTTTCATGATTCTTGACATTCTGAGAGGTCTCCAGTTTTATATAGATTGTATCCTTTGAAAGGGTATTACACTCTTGTACTTATCCCCATGCATCAAAGCATACTTACAGGTCACCTATCGCATTCTGGGTGTGAAATGTGTCATGGAGTGTTAATCATTCAGAGGGTTCCCTCCTCCAAAAGGCATTTGTGTGTAAGAATCAAGCTTACAGAAGCTTCAGTGGGTTCCAAGGGACATGTATCCTTGGATGCAGTATGCAGAGCAGCACTTGGTGACTCTTAATGCTTTTTGCAAACATTATGTATTGAATGAAACATCCTTTAATGCATCAAACCTGCATGATGACATTGGCTACTTCCTAAGTAGCTGCCTTCGACATAGAACATCAGAAGAATAGGGTGTAATCACGGTAACATATATTTTATCTCTTATCTGGCCATTAGTCATGATCATATGGGCTGCCCGCTCCGTCAGTAGAGGTTTCAGTATGTTACGAGCTCACTGTGGTTCACTAGCGCAGCCCTGATAACCACTTGCTGCACCCACATCCTGTCATTGCTACGGCTGCTTGTTTATCTCCTAGCCTCACAACCAGGTGCAGCTGTGCACACTCGATCACCCCAACCGAGACTTCTCACCCCAGGTACTACCCCCTTGATCTAGATTCCTACTGTGAGACCTCCAGCCCAGGATCTCCCACAGAGGAATAATCACTGTGGACCCTTTTATTGGATAGCCTTAATCCCTGCACCTCTCCCTCCTCCATGTTTTCTTTACCCTTCCTCAGCACCTCATATTGCCCCTCTGCCTCTCACTATCTTTAGCAGTCCATAGTCCCTCCTCTCCACAGCAGCTCATGGCTCTTCTCTCTCTCTCATACTTCCTGTTCATCTGTCTCCTTTGAGTTTCCTGCCAGCTGCCCTCAGCAGTTTCTCAACCATTGTCTGCAACGCATTTCATATCTCCTCATCATTTCCTACCTCTGTCTCACATGTTATTTGTATTTGCAAAGCGTACTATCACCCACGAGGGTATCCTAGCGCTGCAGTCCCTGCAACTGTCTCCTCAAGGGTACCCAGACTGACACCTGCATGACCAATGCACACCTCACTGCTGTTGTTGTGTAACCCTTGGTCAAGTGTTACCCTCAGAAAGGAGAGAGGAAGCCGCAGCAAACTGCACAACCATGGGAGGGAAGGGTGACCTACTAACTGCCTATCAGAAAGGGTATATAACCTCCTGACACATATCTCTGCTTCCTTCCTACATGATCATTCATGTAAGGTCTTCTCTATAGAGTTGTTATTAGCCTGTAGAAATTATATAATGATTCTTATCCACAATGAAGCAACAAATCAAATTAGAAAAATTAAAAATACATGGTTGCAATTTAGCCTACATACGCTGTTCGGTGAGTTGTGTGAGGTTCAGAGATGTGCTGCAGACATTGCACAGTGAACGAACAGGTATGTTGTGCTATGTTGTGTGATGTTTTGTGAAGAAATGATGGAGCTGGGCATTTGGTACCAACTTTTTTTTACTTTCTGCAACTTGCAGTTTATGGTTGAGAACCGCTACGTTTCTAGTGCTGTATTAAGTTAAAGCTGATTGCAAATTCCTCTAATTCAAGGAGGCATCATGCTCCAGTGCTTAGTTAGTTATCTAATTAGAGAAGTATCACTGGCCAATTGGATACTTTTTGAAGAAAAGATGGCCAAACCTGGATTATCCTGTGATTTAGCAGTCTTCTTTGGCGATAAAAGTGGAGTTTATGTTGAAGGAGAAGTGGTCCTGTGAAGTGAATATCTTGAAGAGCAATGGACATTGGTTTAAATTGAATGTGCTTAGCTACTGGGACTGGCAACATGGGAATCAAGATTGGTAGGTTGAGAATCTGCCTGACAAATGCTTTCTTGTTCTGGATTCTAGGTAATTTGTGATGTAGAAAGAAGGGTGTTCTGAGTTGTATGCTGTTGTCGTAGACTAGGTGACGTCCAACCTCTCAATTTAGGTAATAAGGAAACAACCACAGTGAAAAAGTAATTTGCACAGGATCACCCAGTGTAATTAAGTCAGGGAACCCCCAATAGGAAGACAGATATCCTTGTGCCAAAGTCAAAAACTTCACTACTGGTGTAGTGCCCAAATATTGTGGAGTATAGATTGCCCTTAAAATGCTGTGATCTAAAAACGGACGACCAAAATATTGTTAAATTAAGTTGTACATTTACAGGGAGATCAGTGACAACTCATCGAAGCCAATTTATTTATGAGTATGTACTACTTCACATACTCATAAATGACATTCACAAATGTACGGGCAGTGATTGCCTCTAGGCCTATCCTACTTCCCACATGCGGAGTTCTTTGTCATAAGTGCATATAATTCTCTACATGTAGTTCTACGTCTTGGGTGTAAATGTGGGAGGGGCTGAAACGTGGGGTATACCTACTACAAAGTGAGAGGAGGAAATAGAAAATTAAAAAGGAGTGCAGGGAGGGGCATGCAAAAACACACAAACAAAAGGGTAAATCAGCTCCAGTGTACTAAAGATACACCAATATCTAGTCCTGAAGTACTGCAGCTCCAACATTCTCAAATCTACCTCAGCCATGCCTTAAAGTATGTCATACATTGCACATGGCCACATTTAGGTACTGCAAGGGAATGAAATAAAAATCAGTGGGGACTGGGATTAACACTACAAGCACAAAACAAAGCATACAAATAAGAAAAAATAAATAAAAGACAAAATAGACAAGTAAATATACACATTGCACATACCCATACCAATTACATTCAAATGTGTTAAAAACAACGGGTTCACATTAAAAGTACAATATAAACAAAAAAGATTATGTTGAAAATGCCCATATTCCAGAAGCCATTGCATTCTGACTTTTTACAAATGTTTAAAAAAATTACAAATTGAAAAATAAATGGCATCAGATTAAAAATGGTCCTATAACTTCATACAATGAAGACTTTTAAACAAGACATATTATGAACATGTAAATGAAACAAATGTACAGAATATTTCGGATACGTGGGTTGTTAATGAATTAAGAAAAATGACCACTCTCAAATCTAGCACTTTTTTACATACACCCAGACACCTCATGACAGATTGTAATCTTTTACAGCATTTTGTGTTGCAATTGTTAATTAGATTACGCTATTGAGTAAAAATCCTATTGCAGGAGCACGGGAAGAATGCGAATGAACTGAAAGCGAGCAGATGTTGTTTACATCATGTGTGAATTTCACTATTTATTTACCACAAATGGGCGAGGATGCATTTCAAACCAAAAAGTATGTAAAATGCTGAATCTGCCATCTCACATAATAACACATAACTTTGCATAATTTCTAATTTTTGATAAATCCAGTAAAAGGAATTATGCAAATTTTCCCTAGGCTAACTTACATTTTAAGTGTATGTGGTTCCATTCCCTCATGTAATGGGGCAGGGACACAAACTACTAAGCATAAATATCCAACCGGAGTTGCTGAATTGCATCTAAGAGGAGATTTACACTCAGGCCTTGGTGTAAACCTAATTACGAGGAAACCTCCTCCTTTAGGTTTGCCTCTCTGAATTGGGTACTCTATGTCTACTACACAGCTACAACAACAATGTTCTAATTGTTATGTAATTACATTTTCATTAAATTATAAGTAAGGCTCCCGGTTTTATGGTATTTATTTTTCTAACATTTCCGTCTGTATTTATCCATATTTATTTTTTGGCATTTATCCACATTTATTTTGTATTTTGAGATTAAATTTTAGTCATAATATGGTTCCACATTTATTTAACTCATAAACATGCTGTCATACTTTGATGCCTGTCGCGTTTTAGCAAATTAAGTAGCCAAATATAACAAAACACTACACCCATAGGTTAATATTAGCATTATATACAAATGTAGGTTAACATATGCCTGTATTTAAGGAAATCTCATCCTGTTTTTTTTAATTTGCCATTTATTCCTGCTCAACTGTTGGTCTGGAATTCATGAAGAACAGCATAGAGAGTTGCCCACAAGAAGCACAATTTTCTGTATTTTTCCACTTTTAAAAATAAATACAGACAGAAAACATTTTGATTTTTGTCTGTATTTGTCTGTAGAAATCAGTAAAAGGGGAAAACAAGGAGCCTTAATTATAAACTACACAAACCTGTAGGAATACATACTTTTTTCACAAAGCCTGCACAAAATATTATTTTTTCTTTAAATATTTTTTTAATTTTTTTAATATGCCCTCTAATGTTATTCAGAGGCAATGGAATTATGCATCCACTGAGAACCAAATTATACAGTATGGTGACTACATTATGCAGGAAGAAAGGGCACATTATCCAGCATAATGCATAACTATCTATGGCAGCATTATTTTTGCAATGCCGTCATTTTAACACACATTAATACTGTCTTAGCAAAGGTAGCATCTCATTAGTACCAATTTAACATCTAAATACAGCAATCAGGAACTAAGAGTTGACCAGTAAACGTTTGTAAAGGGCCAGCCGCTGCACAACATCACATGTGGCCCTTTGTTTTGTAACTTTTGGTAAATTTGAAACAATTGTTTAAATCTAAACATTATGCAGCAGATAGCAGAATATGTGGTAAATGTGCTAAAACAATAATTAAAGCATAAAAATGCTACAGTATCTAAATCGCTTAATTCCAGTTATCCTAACTACATATACATCTTCATAATTAAGAATGCAAAATAAATCTGAGATTCTGAAAGTTATTTACATAACCTAACCTAAACACATTGGTTCTTAGAGGAGCAAGTAAAGTTAACAGAAGAAATAGTTTTATTGTCGCAATTACAAATTCTAACTTATGTCTGGAGACATATCCAGGCAGGTTACCAATTTAAAGCCTATCTCAGTGTAGTGATGCTCGCTGCTATCACTACCTCCATTCTACTCTCTAGCTTAGCCCTTGCACACTTTGTATACTATGCTTCAGATTGTGTTCACCTACTACTCACTCGTCTTTTCTAAACTACAAGTTGCTTTACTACTACTCTTGAGGGAGTAGTGCCATCTTCTTCCTCTTTCCCCCTCGCCTTGCCTAATGGCTCTTTGTTAGTACATCAAATCTACAAATTATTGGGCCTATTCACAAAACTAATCTGGAGTACAAGATTAGTAGTCCCATAGTAGGTCTTTTATGTATTCCCAAATGCCTATGCCAATTGGCCCCAACGCATCTAAAATGGGAATAAAATAAGAAAATCCACATATGTACATAATAATATAAATGAAAAGGACTGTGCCTTCCTCGCACTGCTCCTAATAGGGAGCTGGAAGGTTTGGGGCAGAATCACAAAGGCATGAAAAAGTACATAATAGATTTCTCCTGTAGTATTACTTCCCATTCTCATAAATGCTTTTGTGACTTAGCCTCTCTATGTGCAAATACATTACCATGCTTTTGCTCGTTATTTACACTGTAAATATTTATTTTTTGTCCCTCCTTCAACAATGACACACGTCGGGGTCTGATTAACGCTTTAAAAAATGTCAAATAAATAAAAGCAGCTTGTAAAGACATTGCAGGAAATGGTAAAAAGTGTAGGGATTTCTCTTCACCAAGACGTAGAAGCTTAAGAACCATCTCAGTCATTAATACAAACGTTACTATTCCTGATCAGGTACCCACAACTAGCAAAGGGAAAGAAATCAATTACAGATACAATTGAATCAGGCAGGATTCTTTTAAGGAAGGTAATCAGCTGACAACACACAACATCAAAATATGATTACATTTCAGAAACCTTCCATAGTTCTCTCCCATAAAATAGCCAAGGGCTTCCAATACGAAGATGTGTAAGGAAGTATACATTCTTGGATTTCATGAATCTCTTTCGGGGGGGATTGCAGACTTTGCACTGCCCAGCTTCATAAATGGATTGATGTTGAGGAAGGTTGTGTTCCCCTTGCTGAAATTCATGCTTATCCTAGGTATGGAGCCACTGAGAGAAACAAGATCAGTCACAAGTGCGAATGTAGGCGCTCTCCTGCAAAAAGAACAAGCGTTCTTTGTGCACAACGACTTTTGTGTAAGACCCTAAAAAACAAGTGGTCTTTGAAATTGAAATTGTTATAAGCTTTCTGAAGATATCGGTTTCTTAAATAGATTAAATGGAGTTTTTGTTTAGAAAATCGGAGGTTTTGCCTTATTAGTCTCCTACAAATTTCTAATTTATTTCTGGTATGTGCTTTAACATGGTGAAATAATAATTATGTTTTATATGTCAAACTGAATTGTCTTTGGGTGCCTGAATAATAAGCGGAAATACTACCCACCTCTATGATACTCAATTTAGTGCCTTGGGAAGGATGAAAGGCTAAGTCAGTTATGCTGGGATTCAAACTAGGGACCTGAAGGTGTTTAGACAGGCACTCAGCCCACTCTGCTATCTTACTAGCACAATGCAGTAAGCTCCTAATAAATTGCCCTAGTCTGGTTATCTTTAGGGACCAGTACCCTTATTACATAACAATGATTCTTACTGTTACATCAAATACAGGTACTGACAGTCAAAAGAATAGCGAGAGAAATTTAATGTGATAAAAATCAATATAATGTATTAGATAAGCTGTGTCTGTGTTACTATTTCAATGAGATTGACACTCGCTACAGGTTACATACTACAATCTGGAAGCTCTACACTGAGGACTTATGGCAGTATCTGTGACGTGCCATCGCCTTGTCTACATAGAACTATGGCACTGTGATGGACTATGGTGGCTCACCATCATGATGCATATTTCTGATCATCTTCAACAGAGGCTTATTGGTAAATCTGGCTGAATTAACTAAATGTACCCCATCCCCTACCCCAATTTCATGCATCAATGGCAGTCTATATAAGCAATAAACCCAATTTTATTTTAAAGGCATTTTTTAGAGCAGTGGTTCTTAACCTTTTGAGTTCTGTGGACCCCACTAAATCATTACAGGAATCCAGGGATCCCCTACTTAGTCATTAATGGAAGCCGGTGACCCATGTCCCTAACTATTTTTAGGATTTTAACTGCAAAACAATACACACAGATACAAAAACAGTTAACATCAAATATTGAAATATTTTATTTAATTCATAATCAAATAAAGTAAAAGTTTTCAATTTTGCTTCTTTATTTTTGTATACTCTATTAATTTGAATGTATTAACTTTAATGCTATTTCATTTTATAAAACAACCGCCGACCCCCTGAGTTGGCCTCACAGAGCCCTAGCGGTCCTCAGACCACAGGTTAAGAACCACTGCTTAGAGCCTTCTCCCTCAATTTCCCAGGCACTTTTAAATCTTATAATCTTTTTGCTCCATGCTTTCATGTTCATATCATTCCTGTTGCTTTTTGTCCCGCAATAGTTGACACACATTTATACCATTAAGATTATTTATTTTTATTTGGAATTATGGGCCTGATTTAGAGTTTAGCTGAGGGGTTACTCTGTCACAAACATGACGGATATCCCGTCAGCCGTATTACAAGTTCTATAGGCTAAAACAGAATTGTAATACGATCAATGGGATATCCGTCACCTTTGTGATGGAGTAATCCCTGGCTCCAAACTCTAAATCAGGCCCTATATTTCCTATTTATATTTTATTTTTTACGCTTTATATTAAGTTCTGATGAAGTGATGAACATGAACTATGGACTGTGTTTTGGTTTCCATACAAAGTGTGAAATCCTCATCATTGGTCAATTTCCTTTAGGAAAGTTTAATATTTTAGGGGGTATTTTCGAGTTTGGTGTAGCGGGAGCACCACTATAAACAGGTGATGCTCCCACCCTGCCAAACTTGACATTCCCTTTGTCTATTTGGAGTCGCTAATGTTTCCAATGTGGATCCTTAGTTTTCTACACCACTGGAAGCTATGACATTATGGCCCATCCTTGACAAGCCTGCCACCGGTTTATCCTACCTGGGACTCCCAACGGAGGCTCGATGGCCCACATGAGCAGGTAATAGATTGCCTGAGTGTCAGGGCCACTGTTTTATGTTCTTTTGTTCAAAACAAACTCTCCGTTTGGGTGGTTGGTCCTTTGCCAGGGAAGGAAGTTTGGGCTATAGCAATAGCTGACCTAGGGCTGCCCATCGTAGTCTAAATGAGGCCCTAAATGTTGGGTTAATTTAGGTTTAGTGCTTTTCAAAACTATGATACATGCCAGTTGTCGTTACCTAGGTACATACTTTAATATCTAGTTATATTGTCTTTGACCTCCACTTCTCACTTATCTGCCTATTAAACCTTTACTTTCCTGGTCCGATACCTCCAAACCATTTTCTTATGTTTATATTCTACAGATGAGCTGACATGACAAATACAATTATGTATTTAGTGCAAATATTCTAGTTTAAACATCTAGTTGTCTACTCCTCCCGCTGGACTATTTTAATCAGATTTGGCTTATTACCTGTGTTTATATTACAATGTTTATGGTATGTACTAATAATACCCGTTTGTTTGCCTAGGTTAATCTTACATATATTAGAAACGAATGCCTTCATTATGAGTGTCGGTATTCTACCCAGTGTGTTAACTCTGGGAGAAGATACCACAACTAGTCCTAGTAGTTATTACTTACTTACTACTTACTTAGTCCTATGAGCCTGGTGTTTCTGTACCAGTTTTACTAGGTTTGCAAATACCACTCAGTCATTCTGGGCCTGGAGACACAATGCCTACTTTCACTGGGTGCATATGCGAATCCAGTGAAACTGGTGCAAGGACAGAGGCAGTGGCTGTGGGTTTGAGCACAGCCTTGTCCCCACCCAACCCCTTCACCACCATGGGGGAGAATACAGTGCTCTCCCCAAACCTCTGGAGTCTCATTCCCCAGCACTCAACCACCGTCCTCCAAGCAGTAAGATTCAGTGTGAGTACGCAACTGGCCACATTTATAGCCCAGGTCCAGAGGATAAGGCTGAGCGCAGACAAGGCCCCCGATCACACCTGCACCTGCAAAGAGGGAGCAGACTATGCTACCCCCACGAGGCCAGAGCCTGCCTGTTGGAGGGCACAAGACCTGCCACCTCCTCCACTCCTCTACTCTTCCAGCTGCAATACGAGATGCGAGTCAACACCCAGCAAAAGGAGGAAACACTGGGCTACTGGTAGAGCCCTTGGATAATGGTTCTGGTTTCAAAAGAGTTACCTGAAACAGGCAACACAAAGGGGCCAATTCACAAAAGTACATTTGATTGTAAACATACACCTATAACTGAATTTACTATTTTTACGTCTGCTAGGAATTTATAATTAAATGTATAGTAGACAAAAACTAATTTAGAATGGCTCTGCCACAGGTGTAGATGTCCAAGCTTTTAAACTCCTCTCAAGAGGGTAAGGTTGGCGTACCAGGACATAGTTTCCTTAGACGTTTGGGAGAGCCCACAAACATGGATGCATGTAAACATTCCCAAACTCAATTTCTTCCCCTTCCCACCCTGGAAAGACTTGCCAATTGGTTTTAGCCAAGAGCTAGTGTTACCCCTATTCCATAGCGGAGGAGGAAATAAAAGTGTGTGTTTCCATAGGAGTTCCTATTCCCCGTGTGCTCCACTATGGAGAACTATGCACAACTGGAACAGGATCTATCTGAAAAAGTCACCTGACCTTCTCAGATGTATGCCTGCAAACATGCAACAGGTGTAGCTTACCAGGCGTACACCTGAGAATGTTGGTGAACGGCTAAGATTCGGAAAAGTACATTCAGGTGGAGGTGGAGATCTCGACCTGCACTATTCTGACTTTTTGTGTCTAAGCCCTAATACATTTTCGGTACTGGATAATTCGAGGAATTTATTGCTAATTGTCTTGTGTCAACCTAATCTAGCAGACACAATAAATTCGTTTTACAGACGCAATAAAATCATCTCAACAATAATCTTTTAAAACATTTTTAAGGAAGCACAGGGACAAGACTAGTTTTTGCCTGATGCCTATAGTAGTAACCACCGCAAACCTCCTGGCACGTGCATAGGAACAAAATTAGAAGAGAACAAAATAAGTGTGTGCAATAGCTCAGAAAAGACCCCAGGCTCAAAGGCAGAGGTATCTCAAAACCCAATTTGTGTGGACCACGCCAGTGAAACAGCACTGACGCTTGTGTGCACTATATTGGTGATACGTAATCTGGTCTTAAATTCAGAGTAATGTAGCCAGACTTGGGTTCCTCACAGACCGAAATACTAGACAACATCAGATTTAAGGCCTGTTTACACAAACAGGATAACAGAACTTTCAGGCTACTCTGGACACACATCCTAGATAAAAAGTGAATGTGAGCAATATTCAATATTTTCCACAAAATGTTACGAAGATGTCAGGAATAATGAGAAATTATGCTTTTGAGAGAACATGGTTTGCTGATATCTCGTGTGACTTTTTATGCTAGGACCAACCCAGTGTAAGTAAGACACATACGAGAAGCCATCAATAAACAGGTTCAAGCAGAAAATGTTTCTCAACAAGTCGTTTTCTGTGCAAACTACTCTCCTGTGGATGAATACGACAAAAACTCATGCAATATGAAATTTTGAGAAAAGTCATTAATTTTGTGCAACACAAAATTTGGAAATTTCACCAGCCATATTTAAATATGCACAGGCCTACTTCTAACCTACTTGGAACTTGTTTTGGTACTTGAATGAGATGCTGGACTTATGAACCAGCAAACATCTTGATCAGGGTATGAGGAAAATTATCTTTGTGACAAGGATTCGCATATTATTTATGATGAACACTCTTCGCATGGGACAGTATTTTTGCTAAGCCTTATTTCTCCTGGCACAGTGTCAAGTGTGTTTTAGTTCAAGTCCGCTTATTTAACTATAATTATTCAATTTCATGGGCTCAGAATTTTCTGCATTTTTGTAAATGTGTTGCATTTGCTAGATAATCCTATGTATGCATTACCTGGCGATTTTAAAATGTAATTTTCTAGCAAAAATAAATCAAACGTTACTAAAAAGCTGCATACAGAATGTACTGGAACTCCAGATACTGCTAAAGTTAACATATCAGATTTCACTGGTTGATTTGTGTATTAATTTATTGACGAGGTGCCACTGCTTCTCAGTCTGGTCAAGCTTCCCATGAGCTGAAGGATAACTTTCTGTTTTATAATCCACATGAAACAAAAACCCTACACATTTTAAGATATTTCAGATGAGGTGAAAGACTGATTTAATATTGGTCATGGAAACTGACTGTTCAAATGTTGATGCCAACTCATGTTTACATCTCAATGTTCCAAAGACAGCAGCTATTTCAAGACTGCAGAATTTAGAAGAATTCAGAACTTTATGAAATTCTTTCTGCACATAAAGTTCCTCCTCTGAGAAATCCGTGAGAAACTTAACAATAAATATGTAATGCACAATACTGTTATGCAGGGCTGTGTTTTGTTGGAAAGTGGTCCACCAAGATGTTTGGGGCACAAAATAAAATATCGTTGTATACCATGGACTAAAAGAAGGAAACAGTTTATTAAAAGAAGTGTCTTCATCAAGCAAAAGAACTCCTTAATATCACGAATGGCATTCCTTTGTCTGTCGCAAAAAGGGTGGTCATACCAGGCTCTCAAGATCTCTGTGACAACCTGACCCAGTTCTTTAATGATAAAATTGCTAATATCCGAACAAAAGTATAAGAATATGGTGCTGATCCACCCTGTTGTATTAGAAGCGATTTACCCCATAGGTTCATGGTGGAATCTTCGATTTCCCATTTTGTCCTCATTCTTCCGAGGTCTGGAGTTCGAAGTTGCTGTATGTCTGTCCTAGTGGTTCATCCCGGGATCCTTGGCCACTTAAAATACTGAAACTCTTAGCTTCAGTCGTAGCCCTCTGATAAGAGAAATTTAAATTATTTTCAATACATCGTAGCTTACAGGGATCTCATCTCACAGCTACCATTTCTTGCTGAAACTTTTGAATTCGCTGCTATGGTGTAGTACCAGAATATCGAATTCAGAATATCATCTGACATAAATATAGTGTCCTAAATATTGCTTGCAAAATTATCATCCAACTGGAGACAGTAATAGCCAATCTACACCCAATTGGACAATATTTTTATAAATGATATTCATAGTAAAATATTTATATATTTTTGTATATGATACTCTGACAAATAATCGTGATTATCAGTCAACTGTAGGCCTACTCTGAAGTGAAGAATATCTTCAATAATAGCCAAGTCGACTATACAACCACCTTATATAGATATTGTACTGCAGGCAGCTTTTCACAAACTCAGAATGGACAGTGGTGTTGGGGACACTCATTGACTTGGACCTTTCGGCCGCCTCAACACCCTCAATCAACCTCTTCTGTTGCATCACAGGGCTGTCCTTGAAGTGGTTCTGACCAACCCTTTTTTATCTGCTCTGAGTTGGGTGAAATAAGAGGGATCATTGCTCTTGCCACTACTTTCTCATATCTATATTTTTGATGAGAGCTTAAAATAAGTACAGATTTGTTTCTACATTATGATAATAACACATGTATAGTTGGTATAGCTGAATTCAAGACAGAAGCTTGCCAATGGCTGGGCTCTGTTGGTGACTAAGATGAGGAGAGTTTGCAGGAGGGGGATCACTGTTGTTTCTTTGGTATGAAACTCCTGAATTCATTTTACCTCTCTTTATGGTAGCATGAATGCCTCATCCAAAATAAAACCAATGTTCTTTTCACACATATGGAGGCAGCTCTCCAGCCTATGGTGCCACCTAGGAATGGTTGACATTATCTGCCACATCATAAGTATACTATAAAAATAAAACTGCCTCTTTTTGTGCTATATAAATACATTGAGGAATGACAGCGCAGGGTCCCGAGAAGAGCAAGGCCTGGGGAAAAGCTGTCTCAGCTGCTACTTCTTGTGACAGCCTACATAAGACTCCCTGATCCATGGAAAATCATCTTACCATTCAAAGGCCCTGTAAAAATCTCTGTTTGCAAGAATGTAACTGTTTTTAATTGGCTGGTTCTCTTATGCCCAGTTCGTTGGAACTGCAGCTTAATTAGCACTGACAATGTTCAAAAGATACCATAACATAACACAGGATAACATAGAAAGGGCCAGCAAGTGTAGCAACAAGGTCTTCTACTCCTAGGTGCAGCCAATCAAGAAATGTTTCCCCAATCTAGCAGGTCTTCTATCAAAACAGAAGGGAGGGCTCATAATCACAACACACTCCCACCATGATCTTAACAACTTATCTCCCATAGTCCCTCCCTAAGGACTCATGAACGGTGCTCCTGGTTATATGGACAATGTGAGTGAGACATTCTACAAGAACTGGTTGCCCATCGTAGTGGAGAACATTGTGTAACAAGTGGTGAGGTAAGGACGAAGGGCACTCTTCTTGGCCAGGATGCGGCTGTCACCAGAGCTGGTCTGGCCTACAGGCCAGAGATTCCCAAACCTTTTAGAACCATTACACAATTTTGCAAATCACCTAGCATTACCGGGCATGAGGTGGGGGCACATTTTTAAAGTAATAGTAGACATGCTTTCAAAATGGTGTGAATCTCTAACAGAAAGTGTTTGTAAATGTCACAACCTTGACCACACCCTTTGATATGTCTTTATAGGACTGTGGCCAGGAAACTGATTTGCCCATAAAAGTGGGAGATTGTGAACTGCATTGGAGCTGGAATACTTTTCAGAGTGTGATGCTGGCATATGGCAACTGTTCATTAAAACCTCACTTCTGAAGAATCTTGGTGTTGGTTCCAGTGATTTAAGCAAATTTAATCAAATCCTTTCTGCAGCACACTATGGGGTAAGGCTTCATATCCATTTTTGAGTTAAAACTAGACCACCCAAGCACCAGATTACACCATATAAGGTTAAATTAATTGTAGTTTAAGAACTGGGGATTCCGTGATTTGCCCAACTCAAACCCTGGGACTTGAACCTGATTCCCCAGATCGAAAGTCTGCAACTCTAGACATAAGGTCACATCCATATTTCTCAATGTATGTGTGAAAGACATACACAAGTAGGATGACTGTGTATGATCACTTATAGTGTGCACATTCTATGTGAAATTCTTTGTGAAGTAAAAAAAAACGTAGCCTCTTTTGGGAATAGTTGCAATGGTCTTTTTCCACCATACTTCAGAATTACAAAAAATGTTCTTCATTTTAGCTTTCTTAACTGTTGATATAATCTGAAATATCCGTACAGTTAAATTACAGGTATTTAAACTGTGTTGTGAATTTTAAAAAATATGACATCCTATAGCCTTCCCTCTCATACCCCTGTACCCCAGAAAAATTGTCTTATGATTCACTTTAAAACGTCTCTCACGTTGCAGTCAGAAAGAAAAGTTAACATCAAATCCTCATGTTAAATAATAATCAGGAATTTGTCAGAAGACATAGCCTAACATTTGACCTCTGTATTTGAAGCACAGCAAATGTGACAAAGATCAATACAAAATATAAAGACATCTTTATTCATTACTGGCAGCAACTCACAGTTGTGGAAACGCTGCTATAGTGTAATCTGGCAGTGCCAGAAGGGATTGTCTTTCAGGTCACTGTGGGCTGTGTCGTGGCTGTTTGTGTGCCTGTTTTATGGTCTGGTGGTTTGTCTTTTTTATTGTTAATTTATCTGATAGTACCACAAACGTTGCCTGCAACTAGCACAAATGCATTGAGTCCCCGTGCGTTGTAAAACAACTATACGGCTTGTCTTTACAAGTTCAAAACATCACCAGTCTGTAAAAATGGGCCACTTTTTAGCCATCTGATTTGCTACTAGGAGCCACTTTAATTTTGGTGCCCTGGCCTTTTTTCAGTCCTTATCCGATCCAGCCCATCATAACTTATTTGCTTTACCTGGGTCCATCAGATGTGCAGAAGCTTTCCACCAAAGGTACCCTCCTTTGATTATTATGTGGGCCTGTTGTTTTCAAAGGTTGCATGTCAATACTTCTTCAATAGATCCCATTGAGCGGAGCATTCTGGGAATCAATCTTTCTAGTTCCAATTGTAATTTCGATAATGAAAAGTGTCGTTACAAAACTAGGTCGGTAGCTTTCTGATAGTGCCTCTCCCTTAAAAAATACTTTTATATTATAATATAAGGTCCTGGGGTTCAACAGGCAGTCCTTACTTCAACACTGCTAAGTGCCTAATCATTTAATGTACACTGTTATCTAATATTCAGCACATTTCAATAACAATGTGCACGTTTTCCCTGAAAACGGGGCTTTTGCAGCAGTGGATGTTTTTTCCGTAAAAACAATGAAATCAAAACGCAATTTCGGTCTTTACTAGTCACATTTACTCGCTAGTTTCATAATCTGCGAGTGTCTTCCGCTATGTTACTTTTGGATATCAGGATTTATTTAATTAGATGTTTACTGAGAGCAAGACAGAGAGATAAAGAACGAGAGTGAGAAAGGTAGGAACTAGTGATCAAAGGGAAAAAAGAGGGATGAAAAAGAATCGTAAGTGAAATAAAAAGATACTATAGGGAGCTGGTGAGGTGGAATCAAATCAAAGCAGTCAGTATATATAAGTATATATATATATATATATATATATATATATACACACACACACACAATCACCCAGGCCAAACTTCAATTAAAGGGAAAGGGGGCACACTGCCCAGTCCGAAGCCTGAAAAGGCACCAGGGACCCCATCCCTCGGGGTCAATCTAAAATAAAGTGGTGGGGGGCACGGAGCCCTCCTTACCGAACCTCAACAGTCTCCAGAGGACCTCATTTCGCAGGGCTAAACTTAAATCAAAGGATGAGGGGAGTGCGGGCCCCTAGTCCCCAAGCCGTCAAGCCCCTGATGCCGGCTCACTCACTGTGTCCTGGGAGCCACCTCCCCCCAGGACACAGTAGTTTCCCTACTCATGAAAGCATTGCTCCCACATGGCAGGAGCAGAAGTTTTTTCATGCTCCTGCCAGGAAGGAGCACTCTGAGTTTCCCTGCCTCCTAGATTTAAAAATTCTCCCCCCAGGTAAGAGCAGACATCTGTTTCCCACCTTGTGCTCTTGCAGGCAGGGAAATTCAGATTGCTCCTTCCCGCCAGGAGCGTGAAAACATTGCTGCTACCTCCATGTGGGAGCAATGCTGGCTTCTGAAGCACCCACGATGGGTGCATATGGGGAGCTGGCAGGGCTGTGGGGCCATGGTGCTTCCCCTGCAGCCCCCAACATAGTGTTTTGTGGGTGCCCCAGGTGGGCAACATGACACCCACCTAAAGCCCTAGGGAATGGGGTCCCCAGGGCAATTACTGGCCCAGGGAGAGGAGTTGCGTGCACTTCTGCTCTTAAAATAAGAAAGGTCCCAGGATAGGGTCCCGGGGCCTCTACTGGCTCAGGGAGGGGGCCACATCTCCTCTCCTCTTAATAAATAAGAAAGGCCCTTGATTACGGGGTCCCTGGGGCCCAAAGTGGCTCAGGGAGGGGGACCGTGCACCTGCTCCCCTTAATAAATAAGAAAGGCCCAGGGATATTGGGTCCTCGGCCCCTAAAAGTTAGCGGAGGAAGGGCCCAAACCCCATCCCCTTAAAGAAAACGACTGAGGGAGTTGAGACCGGGTCCTAAAAGCTCGGCAGGGGGGATGCGCACCCCACTTTCCTTAAAAAATAATACAGCCCCGGGCTGGGGACACCCACCCAAAATTTGAAAAAATGAAACTAAAATAAACAACTGCTGACACCCAGGATAGGTGGTGGCAGTGGAGCAGGCAAGGCGACGGTGGCCCTGGGGTTCCCTCTGTTGCCCCCCATGGGTTGGACTCAGGGCCTGGCCACATATTGTGCATGACATGGGATGGGGGGGTTTTACTGAAAAACCGTAGAAAATCACTGAAGAAAATGGGACCTTATAGTTAGGTGAAAATGTCATTCAAACACACTGCTTTAAACAAACAAAACCACTGAAAATTCAGGAGCTATAGTTATCTCAAGTGTTAGATTGCATTACTGATAATATAACTGCAACATTTGTGAATAAGTTATTGATGAGTAAACTGTGCATGGCGGGGGAGCATGCTATAGTTACCTTAGGGCCAGAGGTGTAATGAAACCTGAAAGGGCCCCTCTCAAAAGTACATGGAGGCCCCCTGACCAAGTCAGGAGCTCTCAGATCAGGAGCCTGTGCATATCACTAAATAGTGATGCTTCTACTATATCTGTTTCCAATAACAGCTACCCCCTGGCATCTATAAAAGTTGAATGTGTACAGACCAAGTTGACTTCCATGAAGATCACATCTGTCAGTAGGACACCTCCTACTCTTTCCATGGCCGCTTTCTCCTCTAAGATTTAGCTCAAACATGGACTTTGGCAACCAAACTAACGTTTCCCAAATCACTTCATGTCAGTGGTTCTTAACCTTTGACTACTTTGGACCCCCACTGAATCATTACTGGAATCCGGAGACACCCAACGAGCCAATATTTGAAGCTGAGACACCCAGCCTCAGTACTCTTCATGATTTGAAACCAAGAATACACCAAACAAATGCTCAAATATTTAAATATTTTGTCGAATTCACAATGAAATATGGAAAAGATTTTCGCATTATCAATTTTCCTTTTTTATTTGTATGCACTTTACTAATTTTAATGCATTAATTTTAATATTATTTAATTTTGTAACTGGGTAGGCCTCGTGCCTTCTGGGACCGTCAGACCAGTGGGTTAATAACCCCTTGCCTAAGTAAAAGAAAGATAATGAATTCAGAGGTTTTTGTCGGTGAATATATATGTGGAATAACATACCACTTAAGTACATTATAAAGATATTGCAGGTCACCGAGGAGTTCCATGACTATATAGAGGTACGAGGCTGTCTGCCTTTATAAGATCATGGAACTCCACGAGGCACAGAGGCAAGACTGGTGAGAATAATGTGTTCATATCAAATAGAGTTTGATTCCCAGCTGGGGCCTACTGCATCTTTTAAACTTCTGAGGTCAATAAAACCAGTGCCTGTTCCACTGCACAATCATATATTTCCCTACGTAAGTGTTTAGAAGTCCCCATCATAGTACAAAGCGCTATTTTTAATAATAACAAGAAAACTGTTGTTTTAGAACGTCCCACCAGCCCTGCTAAGCCCGGGATCTGGCCCACCTGCTCCAAATGTATAATGTGAATAAAGTTTCAAGGCCTCTCTACTCTTGTGGGAGAAGGTCATGGCCTCCCCCACCGGGTTACCTCCGATCCAGCTGCCTCGTTCTAGTTATCAAAACTGTTCCAACTACCTTGCTCAATACAGAAACTGGTCCACTATTGCTCTGCACCACTTCTTTTTAACCTATAGAATCTGTCCACACACCTCTACTCTGGCCAGGACTTGTTCCACCTGCGCCAACACAGTAATAAACCCTGTCTCAGTTCTCCTGCTTAGAAACTATCCCATCAGAATGTTTTCACTTATCTTGCTCCAGTTAAAGAACCTGCCACATCCACCTTATTACAGTTATAGAACTAGTCCAAACCACTTTGCTCAAGTTATAGAACCTGTTACATCCAGTGCTTTAAGTGGGCCGGTACTGTCTGGTAATGAGTACCGGCAGTTTTTTATTTTGAGAGGGAGAGTATCTGCACTTCTCAAGATAAACGTAACACTTTTAATTGGGGAGTACGGGCACTTCTCAGAAGCAAGAAGGTACCCAGATACAGGGTACCTGCACTTCTATTTTTCCATTTCAAGCACTGGTTACACCCACTGTGTTCCGCTAGTAAAACCTGTCCCACCTACCCTGTTTCAGTAGTAAAACCTGTCGAACCTACCATTCTCTAGTTACAGAACCTGCACCGTGCTCTGGCTGTAGCCTCTGGTCCATTCACCCAGTTCCCGATACAGAACCTGTAACAGAGACGCATCTTTAGTTATGGAACCTGCCACATCTACCCTATTCCAGTTGTACAACCTGTCCCTGCTACACTGCTCCAGTTATCTGAAGCCCTACTACAGTTTGTTACGAAATCTGTTTCCTTCAGCATGTGTTAAATGTAAACCTCGCCTAGCTAGCTGCTTTGCCTACCTGCGCGGCAGATCGTGGTCCAGGAGTCCTCTGCACACCACGCTCGCCGTGCCTTGCCTGTAACCATAACGTGCACCCAATAGACAACTGAGATGGGTGAGATGACTGGGCCCCCGCCTCTCCTCCCCTGAAATTACTCACTGCTACATGTCGGCACCTCGGCCTACGTTGCACGGAAGGGGAGGTGTGTTTGTGCTTTTCAAAGAGAATTTATGCGCTCCTTGAAGTGGCGATTTCACACCACCACACCTGGGCTCAATCGCCAAGCTGCGGCAGTTATGAGTGGTGGAAGAGGGCTCACAATTTCCTTTCACTTCAGAGATGGGTATGTCGTATTGTTGTCTGCTTTGTGCTGTTCCCTGGTGCGCTAGTGGTTATCTTCTGACGAGCTGCGCTGAGGTCTTGGTTGCGCAGCCATCATTGATGCCACAGGTGCACAGCTTTGTAGTGGCGGGCAAGTCTCCTTGCATGTGTAACTGCTCACTGGCAAGGCAGCACAGAAGTGCAGACGGCCTTTTCATATGTTAATTTGACCACGTCTGGGACATCCAGTTTGTTGAAAATTGCAATTTATGGATTTTTCTCCAAAAGGGCACTGTAAGGGGTGCACCGTTTATTGATCTAACAACCTTGACGCATGAGTTCCTCTCAATGTTTGTCCTACATGTTTATGTGCTGCCGCCACAAATTGGGTGTTCCATCCCTGCCAAGTGCCACGCATCACGTGTCAGACTAACGCAAATCGCTAGTCATTCCAGCATTCCCGCACTGGCACATTTTGTCACACAGTTTAGAGTTGCTCTGCTCTCAGAAGCAGTTGTTCTTCATGTGCCACCAGTGACAAAAGCTATTTGTCAGCATGCGGTGAAAGCCTCTGGAACTCCGCATTTAGCTGCTACTAGTGTCTGCAGCCGGGACAAATAATAAGGGGTCAAAAAAAGAATAACAGCGGTCACGGTTAAACCTCGAACAGTATAGACTGTTTTATGTAGCTGATGGTGGGTAGTCCCTGCTCTCTGCAGACACAGGTAACTTTACATTCAATGGCAATATGCCATCAGTGAGCAGCACTGCCTCATTGCACGTACATTTGAAAAAAAAATTCATTTACTTTAGCACTTCATGTTTGGGGGTGATTTCTAATATTTCTATTTACAGGGATTTTTCAGCATAGTTTTAATTGCAATTAAGTTTCACTCAATGTCATACATAAGGCATAGAATGTCACACATAAGCACCCTTAAGCCATGGTGATGTCATACATAAGCAATATGAAACTTGGCATCTGTGGTGTTTCAAGCGGGACGTTAAATAATTATTAAATACTGTGTGAAGAGAAATGAAGGATGGTACAAGACTTTTTAGCATGGTTACCCCCACTTTTTGCCTGTTTGTCAGTGGGTTTGACTGTGTTCACCTGGATCCTGCTAACCAGGACCCCAGTGATTATGCTCTCTCCCTCTTAACTTGGTAACTTGTACCATTTTCACTCCACATTTGGCATACTGGCGCCCCCATGTAAGGCCCTAGTATATGGTACCCAGGGCATTGTGGTACCCGGGGATCCCCATGGTATGTACCATGTGTTATGCCACCCATGGGGAGCACATGCAAAGTGTTCTGCAGGCCTGTCATTCCAGCCTGTGTGAAAGGGTGCATGCACCTTTTTTCACCTTACGTCAATGCACTAGGTCACTATAAGTTACCCTTGTGGCAGGCCCTCCTAGCCCAGAGGGCAGGGTGGAAGTACCTGCGTGTGAGTGCACCCCTGCACTAGCAGAGGCGCCCCACCAACTCCAGTGCCATTTTCATGAACTCCGTGAGTGCGGGGACGCCATTTTATGCATGTATTGAACATAGGTCACTATCTATGTCCAGCTACATATTGGTAACTCCGAAGCTAGGCATGTTTAATATCAAACATGTCGGAATCATACCCCAGTACTGTTACAAGTATTGTAAGTATGATCCCATGCACTCTGGGGGCTCCTTGGAGGACCCCCAGCATTGCTACCACCAGTCTTCTAGGGTTTTCTGGGCACCCCAAGCTGCTGTCACCCCTCAGACAGGTTTCTTCCCTCCTGTTGCTTGATCTGATCAAGCTCAGGAAGGAAGAACAAAGGATTTCCTTTGAGAGAGGGAGGTAACACCATCTCCCTTTGGAAATAGGTGTGACTGGCTGGTATGCTTTGAAGGACACATTTAGTGCTCTCTGTGCATAAACCAGTTCACACCAGTTCAGGGGCACCCAGTCCCTGCTCTGGCATGAAACTGGACAATGGAAAGGGGAGTGACCACTCCCCTGTTCATCACCACCCCAGAGGTGGTGCCCAGAGCTCTTCCAGAGGGTCCCTGGGTTCAGCCATCTTCAATCCAAGGTTGGCAGGGACCTCTGGGAGCAAAGGTTGGCAGGGACCTCTGGGAGCATCTGATTGGCCAGGCCAGGCAAGTGACGTCAGAGCCCCCTCCTGATAGGTGGTCACCTGGCTAGGTGACCAATCCCCTTTTCAGGGCTATTTAGGGTCACTCTCCTGGGTGGGTCCTCAGAATCGCCTTGCAAGACTCCAGCAGGACTCCTATGCAATCTCAACTCTGACTTCTAGCCACTGGAACCAGGACTGGACCCTTCAGGAACCGACAATCTACATCCATGAAGAAGACTCTTTTAGCAACATTGTTACCACGGCTCCTTCCAGCTTCTGCAACATTTCACTGGCTGTGGATCTTCTGAGGGTAGCAAGTCTTCAGTCTACATGAGAAGGGAGAAGGAATCTCCCTTGGAGTGAAGGAGACACCCCCCTGCATCCGCAAGCACATGCTGCAATGGCGACCGGCTGCATGGATCTCATCTCATCCTGAGCTGCATGGGGCCTGCATCACGGGTGGTGGTCCAGAGTAGTCCACTTGGTCCGCTCTGCCATCTATCCAACTTTGGTGGAGGTAAGCTCTTGCCTTCCCACGCAGGACAGTACCCCCGTGTACCGCGTCTCTTGCAGCTGCTAAGGCTTGTTTGCATCTCCTCTAAGGGATCTTCAGGCGACGCATAGCTTCAGCCCCCAGCACTCTTTCCTGTGAAGCACAGCCCTCTGCGTGGTTCTCCTGTGGTGTGGGATCCCTTCCTGTAGCGCTGAATGGGCTCCTTCTGTGACTCCTGTGTCCCCTTCCTGTGGGACTCCTGTGGGTACTTCCCCTGCTATTGTGGGCTCTTTGTGTCGCTGAGGGTCCCCTCTGACTTCCCCTCCTGAGTTGAGTCCTCCTGGGCCTTGCTGGTCCCCAGCAGCACCACTTTCCATGACCCGCAATATTTGCTGTTGCCAAGGCTTGTTGGTGGAATTTCTGCACCGACACCCGTCTGCAATCCTCCTTATAGTCTGGGACATCTTCTGCATCCCTCAGGAACTCTTCTCCGGCTCCAGGGCTGCAGTGCTGACCTTCTCTTCGTCACTGTCGACTGCTCCTGCAAGTACAGCTGGGTGGATAGTAGCTCCTACTCCTCCTGGACTCCACTGTGACTCTTGGACTTGGTCCCCTCTCTCCACAGGTCTTCCTCTCCAGGAATCCGCCACTGGTTTCTTGCAGTCTTATTTGGGTGTCTTAATTTCTTCTCTTACTTCCTTTTGGGTGGTTTGGGGAAATTCCAGTGATTTACCCCTGCTTTCCTGGCCACTGAGGGGGTTCTGTGTTACTTACCTCTTTTCTAGTACTCCCAGCTCCACTCTACACATTCCATTGACCTAAGTGGGGGTCCTGTGTTTGCATTCAATTTTTTTAGTGTATGGTTTGGGCTCCCCCTAGGGTCACTACTGTCTAACTGCATTTGTACTGTTTCTAACCTTTGCTATGCATATTGCTGTTTACTGGTGTATATAATTACTGTATTACTTACCTCCTATTGGGGGGTTGCCCTTCTAGTATTTTGTGGTATTATGTGACCAAAAATAAAGTACCTTTATTTTTGTACAACTGAGTGTTTTCTTTCATTTGTGTAAGTGCTGTGTGACCACTATGGTTTTGCATGAGCTTTGCATATCTCCTAGATAAGCCTTAGCTGCTCATCCACAGTTACCTCTAGAGAGCCTGGCTTCTAGACATTGCCGAAACTTCACTAAGAGGAGGTACCTGAACCTGGTATAAGTTGTAAATACTTTAGGTACCCACCACATACCAGGCCAGCTTCCTACAATGAGTCTAATGGAAGGGCAGAGATGACTATATGGCGGAGTTTGGCCAAATTGGGCAGTCTCCCGATAAAGAATATAGGTGGTGATCTTTGACCAGTGGAATCAAATGCACGGCAGCCTATCATTTACTACCACTGGATAAGTCAGCCATTGGAGAAGGCAGCCGTTTACGCCAGTCCACCAGTACCTCAATGAAAAACCCAAGAATGTAATGGTAGGGGAAGAGCTGTAAGTGGATTTGGGTCCCTCTTGCACAATACCAAACTGCTTCCCACATTGTTGATGATTTGAATTGCAAAACAATACACAAAAATACAGGAACAAACATTCCATCAAACAGTTACACAAATGATAACACATTTTATTTAATTTGCAAACAAATAAAAAAAACGTTAATTGTAATAGGAAGGTTGGAGCTTTTCTAAATCCAATTGAAACCACACATCGTCCAAACTATATTCTGTTTGATGCACCTGCAATGCTCCCACAAATCAATCTGAAGAAACTAATTTAGTTTTTAGCCCCCAATTTTAAATTACTTGACATTTACAATAAGTTTTCAAATGTTCAATTGTACATTTAGGAACTTTATTTATATGCACTTTATTAATCTGTTGATTTTAGTTAATTTTGCAAGCAGTGACGGACCACCTGAGCAGGCTTTGTGGCCCCCCAGGGGTGCCCAGACCACAGGCTGGGAACCATTGCTGCAGGCAATCTGGCAGTACCCAAGGTTTTTGTCTGACTTGCCAATGTGTGGGCTGTTTTTTGGCTGTTTGTAGGGATGTTTTATGGTCTGGTGGGCAGGTTTTTACTATTGATCCCCCTGATATTACCATAAATTTGCCTGCCTCACCCAAAAATGAATGCAGTCACCTATCATTGCAAAACACCTACACACAGTGTCTTTTCCAGCTCATTGTTTAGAAATGTGGAACACTTTTTTACCTCTCTGATTCGCTAATGGGCACCACTTTCATTTTGGAGCTTGGGTCCATCTCCTGTCCCAGTGACCCTGGTACCTGGTGATGTATATGAAGCACTATGAATTAAGTTACAACACCATACAGTTCAGCCCAGCATCCTTGAGGTCTGGTGTTCTCCTAGTAGAGATGAAGCATATCCCAAAATGTGTGAGCTCCTTAAGTAGGTGGTTATTGGTGTTTTTATTCACAAATGTTCGTCAAAGGCCCTGCTTCATACTGCCAGTAACTTTCAAAAGCCAGTTACTCACTTTGGCGTGGGGTGAGGAGATCTTCACCTCACTATCCTCTTGTTGGGGTCCTGTGGCTATCAACAGTTATGTGGCAGTATCTTATCTGTGTACTGCTGTTTGCCACCAATTTTACCAGGATCAGTCTTACTATTGCCCTCCAATGAAATAACTAATTTAGTCCATTGAAGTTCTTGACTTGCCAGGGAGAAAGAAGTCAAGCAGTCAAGGCTTATCCTATGACGTGATGGGGGGAGAGATCCATGTGCTGCATGACACAGCAAATTAAATTCAATTCAGTGCCCTGCTGGTGTCGCGCCGCGTGGTGCGGCACGAGCCGAATGTTCGGCACAAGCCGGGCGTTCGGCTGGGGCCGCACAGCGCGTTTCTAAAACGCGGCGCACCCCCAGCCTTTCATGCACTTTTCGAGGCCCCAGGCATTGCATGGGGCCTCGCTCTATCGTTTTCCACCGCCTTGCTGGGGTCCGCTGACCCCCCTTACCTGTTCTTCTTTCTTCCTTCTTGTCCTCTTTCTTTTCTTCTTTCTGGGGTCTTTTTGTTGTACTTTTTTATGTCTTCTTCCCTTCCCAGGTTACCTTTCTCTTCCCAGCATTCATTGTTCCCTATTCTCTATGGTTTCTATTCTGTTTTGTTCTATGTACCTCTCCCTGTCTAATATGGTGTCCTTTTACTTCCTGTGGGTCACTTCCTGTCTTTTGGTATATAAGGGCTGTGTTTTCTTCATTTCCTTGCGCTGCAACACTTTCTGCTCAGTTAGTGTCTTCGCTCCTGATTTCCTCCCCTTTTGGTTCTGGATTTCAGCATTCTGTGTTTCCTGACCTTTGCTCCTTTTGGATTCCTGTTTGTTTGTTCTTGTTTTTTCCAGGAATCTTCCTGTTTGGAGGTTTTTCCCCTTTTCCTAAGGGTTTTTTTCCCTCTGGCGCTATTTTCTGAAGGGCACGGTCTGTTCTTGGCGTCTCCATTGCCTACAGCACCGTGGCTACCAGAAAGAGTTGCCCCTTTTTGGGCCAAAGTCGAACATTGAAGATCCACGCCAGCAGATCTGCAAATTCCAGGCGCAAGCAGCACGTGAGTCGTGACAGATTGCAGCGCCCAACCATTCCGACGTCCTCAAACACCATGGATGACTCAGTGGCGGCTGCTGCAGATCCGGAACAATCTCTTTTGACCACGATTCAGCAACAAGCTCAGGAATTGCAACAACTACGCAATGAAAATGCTGCGTTACGACAGGCTTTGGCTCTCCGCACCAGTGATGTTCCAACTATCTCCGCTTCCACCCCTTGTTTCTCTGGTGAACCAACCAAGCTTCGCGAGTTCCTGGATGCATTAACTGTGTACTTCGCCTTCCGACCTACCCAATTCTCCCACGACAGGACCAAGGTGGGCTATCTTATCAGTGCCTTATCCGGTCCAGCCTTGGCCTGGGCAACCCCGATGGTGTCCTCCAACGACCCGGTATTGTCAGACTATTCCACCTTTGTGAGTCGCTTCAAACAGATGTTTAGCCGTCCTGGATTGGAAGCCTCTGCTGAAGAAGCCCTATGTGACATCCAACAAGGCTCGCAAGACGTCTTGCAATATATAACCCGTTTTCGTCAGCTGGCGGCAGAGACCACTTGGGTGGAACGTACTCTGGTAACTTTATTTCGTAGAGGACTCAAAGAAGAAATAAAGGATGAACTAGTACATTCTACCAGAGCAGAAGAGCTTCGTGGCCTGATGGATCAAGCACTGTCCATCGAATATCGTCTTCAGGAACGGAGATCGGAAAAGAAAAGGAGTAGAGGGTTTTCCCAGCCAAGTAGCTCACGAGCTTGCCTACAGCGTTCCGAGGAACCTTGCACTCCTGCTAGAGACATCGAAGGGGAACCCATGCAGGTGGATACTACCCGAGGTCCGCTCTCTGCTAGTGAACGAGAAGACAGACGCAAGAGAGGGTTGTGCCTGTACTGTGGTTCTGCTGGTCACATGCTTCGTACCTGTCCTGTACGTCCGCCCAGGCCTTCGGGAAACGCCACCTCCCGTCCTCTGTAAGAAGGGAGGGGACGGGATCTACAGCTATACCTTCCATCAGCTCCTTTAATGACAATACAACCGCCTTGTTCATTTTTCCTGTCCTGTTACAACTTCCTGACGGTCGTCAAGAAAAGACTATGGCATTACTAGATTGTGGTGCTAGTGGTATATACATGGACAAGACGTGGGCTGCTGCTCACCAAGTTCCTACACAAGCAAAAGAAGTACCCGAACAGGTACACACCGTGGATGGATCCTTGATATCCTCGGGTCCTGTAGACACCACTACCCTGATGTTAAGTCTACAGGTGGGAAACCATCAAGAACACATTTCCTTCGATCTTATCACGTCCCCCAACCATACCATCATTCTTGGAATTCCGTGGTTCATCAGACATAACCCGTATATAAATTGGGTAACCCGGACAGTTTCTTTGTCTTCGCAATTTTGTCATGAGAACTGTTTTACTTCCGACAAGTATTGGTCTCCGAAAAGATCCTTAGATACTGAAGGTGCCACTGGTATGTCCATTAATACGGTCCAAGGGGTCCCAGACCACTATTTGGAGTTTCAGGATGTTTTCCAAAAAACGTCGAAACCTGTGCTACCTCCACATCGAGAATATGATTGTGCTATTCCATTGGAACCCGGCACAATTGTTCCTTTTGGGAGGATGTACTCTCTCACGGAACCCGAAAGAGAAGTTCTAAAAGAGTATCTGGACGAAAATATACAGAGTGGTCTTATTGTTCCATCGTCGTCTCCGGCTGGGGCTCCTCTCTTTTTTGTGCCCAAGAAGACAAAGGATCTTCGTCCTTGCCTGGATTTTCGAGGTCTGAATAAAATAACAATTAAAGATCGTTATCCTTTGCCTCTCATCAGGGACATACTAGAAGCTATCAGAGGGGCTCAACGTTTTACTAAATTAGATTTACGAGGAGCTTACCACCTTTTACGCATAAAAGAAGGCGACGAATGGAAGACAGCTTTCAGGACTCCATTTGGCCATTTTGAATATAGGGTTATGCCATTTGGCCTCACTAACGCCCCCGCAATCTTCCAGAGATTTATGGACTCAGTGTTTTCAGACCTTCTGAATCAGACAGTCGTGATCTACCTAGATGATATTCTTATTTATTCTAGAAATCCTGAACTCCATTCTTCCCATGTGAAACAAGTTCTTCAAAGACTTCGTGCTCATCAACTATTTTGCAAACCAGAAAAATGTGAGTTCGACATGACGGAAGTCAAATATCTGGGCTATCATTTAAGTCCCACTGGCATAGCTATGGATCAAGAAAAGGTACAAGCTATCCTAGAGTGGCCTTCTCCTTCTTCCATAAAAGAAACACAATGTTTCCTAGGGTTAGCAAACTTCTATCGACAATTCATTCTAGACTTTGCCAGACTGACTAGCCACATAACTCACACCTTAAAAAAGGAAAATTTAAAGAAAGGGTTTGTCTGGACTGAGGCGGCTGAAGCAGCCTTTCAAGAATTAAAGAGAGTCTTCACCCAAGCCCCCATCTTGAGACATCCAGATACCACCAAACAATTTATAGTCGTTACTGATGCTTCTGAGAGAGCCATCGGAGCTGTCTTACTCCAACGACAAGAGGATGATGGTCTTGAACATCCTGTTTTCTACTTGTCTCATATCCTTTCCACAGCTGAACAACACTATTCTGTACTGGAAAGGGAATTATTGGCTCTGAAAACAGCCTGCCTTGAGTGGAGACAGTTTCTGATGGGTTCCAAGGAACCATTTGAGGTGAGGACAGACCACCGTAACCTACAATGTTTACAAAATTTTGTATGCCAGAATAGTCGTCAGGCCCGCTGGGCCTTTTTCTTCAGTCAGTACGATTTTTTTATCACATATATTCCTGGATCTCAAAACATTCTGGCTGATGCTCTGTCTCGCCGATATCCAGAGTGTACTCCTTCCTCATCTCAGTATCTTCTGGAACCCCGTAAGATCATTGGAGTGGCTCAGTCTTTCCTGGAAGAAGTACAACTGGAATACGCCAACCTATCGGACCACGACATTGAAGAACTAAGACCATTAATACATAAGAAACAAGGATATTTTTATTATCAAAACCTGATATTCCTCCCCACTAACAAGGTGCAAGAAAAGGCATTACAAATGTGCCATGATTCACCTGTAGCTGGTCATAGAGGCATCAAGGCCACACAAGAACTTCTTTCACGATTTTTCTGGTGGCCTACCTGGAAGCTGGATGTGGAAAGATACGTTCAGGCCTGTCCCATATGTGCCCAAATCAAGATACCCCATACCAGACCGGCAGGATTACTACAGCCTTTGCCTGTTCCACCGGCCCCATGGCATACCATCTCTACTGATTTTATGTGTTCACTCCCACCATCAGCAGGAAACCGGGTCATCATGGTCACGGTGGATTCTTTCACGAAGATGGCTCATTTCACTGCCCTGAAAAGGCTACCCACTTCTCAAGAACTAAGTCAAATATTCATTGATCATATCTTCCGTCTCCATGGACTTCCACATACCATAATATCTGATAGAGGACCTCAGTACATTTCCCGATTTTGGAGGCATTTTTGTAAAACACTAAATATTAATAGAGCCCTGTCTTCAGGATTCCATCCTCAGACCAACGGCCAGACCGAGCGTCTGAACCAAGGACTAGAGCAATATCTTCGATGCTTTTGCAATTCTACCCAAAGTAACTGGAACACTTACCTCTCTATAGCAGAATTTTCCTACAATAACTCAGTCCATAGTGCCTCCAAGGTCACTCCCTTTTTCTGTTCATATGGTTTCCATCCTACCTCTTTTCCTACTTCTCCACAATCCAACTCTCCTCTACCCGCTATTACCTATTTCTCCAAACGCCTTCTCCAAATCCATAGACTAATTCGATCTAATTTGTTACATACCAAGAGATATATGAAGAAGGCTGCTGACAAGAGACGTGCTACCAATCCAGACTATCATCCGCAAGATAAAGTCTGGCTCTCCTCCAAATTCTTACCCTCACGTCTTTCTCAAAATAAGTTCACACCTCGTTACTATGGGCCTTTCCGTATTCTTCAGTTGGTCAATCCTGTCACTGTCCGTCTTCACTTACCTCATACATGGAAGATTCATCCGGTCTTTCATGTTTCTCAGCTTAAACCTTATGTGCCTGACCCTTACTCACGTCAGTTTCCTTGTCCACCTCCTGTACTCGTGGATGATGTTCCTGAATATGAAGTACAGGAAATTTGTGACTCTCGTCTTTTTCACAAACGCCTTCAGTATCTGATTCATTGGAAGGGTTATCCTCTCGGTGAATGCTCTTGGGAAGATGCATCTTCTGTTCACGCTCCTCGCCTGATTCAACGCTTTCACCGTTTATTTCCTCTCAAACCTGGCCCTTCGGGAGGGGGACCTACTGTCGTGCCGCGTGGTGCGGCGCGAGCCGAATGTTCGGCACAAGCCGGGCGTTCGGCTGGGGCCGCACAGCGCGTTTCTAAAACGCGGCGCGCCCCCAGCCTTTCATGCACTTTTCGAGGCCCCAGGCATTGCATGGGGCCTCGCTCTATCGTTTTCCACCGCCTTGCTGGGGTCTCCTGACCCCCCTTACCTGTTCTTCTTTCTTCCTTCTTGTCCTCTTTCTTTTCTTCTTTCTGGGGTCTTTTTGTTGTACTTTTTTTATGTCTTCTTCCCTTCCCAGGTTACCTTTCTCTTCCCAGCATTCATTGTTCCCTATTCTCTATGGTTTCTATTCTGTTTTGTTCTATGTACCTCTCCCTGTCTAATATGGTGTCCTTTTACTTCCTGTGGGTCACTTCCTGTCTTTTGGTATATAAGGGCTGTGTTTTCTTCATTTCCTTGCGCTGCAACACTTTCTGCTCAGTTAGTGTCTTCGCTCCTGATTTCCTCCCCTTTTGGTTCTGGATTTCAGCATTCTGTGTTTCCTGACCTTTGCTCCTTTTGGATTCCTGTTTGTTTGTTCTTGTTTTTTCCAGGAATCTTCCTGTTTGGAGGTTTTTCCCCTTTTCCTAAGGTTTTTTTTCCCTCTGGCGCTATTTTCTGAAGGGCACGGTCTGTTCTTGGCGTCTCCATTGCCTACAGCACCGTGGCTACCAGAAAGAGTCGCCCCTTTTTGGGCCAAAGTCGAACACTGAAGATCCACGCCACCAGATCTGCAAATTCCAGGCGCAAGCAGCACGTGAGTCGTGACAGCTGGTGCTGTTATCTTTAAAGATGACCAGGGCTGACATATACAGGTAAGAAAAAACACATAAAAAAAACACATATCAAAAAGCTGGCACCTTCTGGGAGTTACCTATCAACTCAACTGTGTTTGCACTAAGTGCTAGATTTTCTTCAATTTTCTTCAGCAGTGGGAGGTGCAGTGTTATATTTGGGGCTTCACCAGTCAAATCAGTGGACTTCGGGTCTCTTCAGTTTTATTACAACGTTTACTAACAGTCTCAATCAATGAAATAGAGGTGCATCACCAAGAAAATGTAATGCAGCGACCACCTTGTTACGTTCAGTGGGCTCTAGCTACGTGTTCAACACTGGAAACAGACTGGGCCAAGGGTCCAGCTGCTCAGTTTCTAGTTTAAAATTAGTACACATTATTGGACCGAGACATCTGTCACCCAAAAAACAAAGATGATATCCAAGTGTAGTCAATGGCAGAGCTCCATTTTGTCAAAGGTCTTGGTGGCCGGTCTGCTGTTGACCGTGGGTGAAGTAATTACCATCCATGCTAGACACAGTGGGCTTTTTTAAGGTCAGTTATGGTCCAGCTGTTTTTCAGTGGGGGCAGATGTAGCAACTGATGAGTATCCACCATGATGTCCATGGGGGGCACCCACATTTAATTGACTTTTTCTTTAAAAAGCATGGCACTGGTTACAATTGTCTTGTTAGAAATGGTGTCTTTGGTTGACCGTCAGGTTACCCCTACCCCCTTGGTAGTTTGGCAGAGCAGTAGGCTTAACTTCAGAGTGCTAGGTGTAAAGTATTTGTACCAACACACACAGTAACTTAATGAAAACACTACAAAATGACACAACACCAGTTTAGAAAAATAGGAAATATTTATCTAAAAAATAAAAGACCAAAATGACAAAAATCCAACATACACAAGTCAAGTTCTGAATTTTTAAAGATTAAACTCAAAAATAGCGCTTAGAAACAAAATGCTCCCATGAGGTGTTAACACAGCGTCGTGACGGAGTCGTTTCCAACAACCTGACACCAGCGGCACCGGACACGGAGTCGCTTAGACCCCCAAGTACAGTACCTTTGGTGAACAGTGAAAACAAGTCGATGCACGAAGTCGGGGATCGCGGCGTCTGTGCGAAACGTTGAATCCGCGCACTTCGAGCGGCGTCAGTCACGACGTGGTGCGGCGACTTCCACGGAGTGGCGGACTTCAGCAGCGGCGTAGGGCTAGCGAAGGTCGTTGTGTTCCAGCGAAGATTACGGAGTCAGTTGCAGGCTGGGTCACCGGATTCAGCAGCGGCGTCGGTCCGAAGTCGTCCGAAGTCGATTTCCACCAGCTTTCCTTTCAAGGGCCCATTGACTGGATAGGGCACCACTTGTCAGAGCAGGAGTCTCTCCAGAGACTCCAGGTGCTGGCAGAGAGAAGTCTTTGCTGTCCCTGTGACTTCAAACAACAGGAGGCAAGCTCTAAATCAAGCCCTTGGAGTTTTTTTCACAAGATGGAAGGCACACAAAGTCCAGTCTTTGCCCTCTTACTCTGGCAGAAGCAGCAACTGCAGGATAGCTCCACAAAGCACAGTCACAGCCAGGGCAGCAGTTCTCCTCAGCTCTTCTCCAGGCAGAGGTTCCTCTTGTTTCCAGAAGTGTTCTAAAGTCTGTGGTTTTGGGTGCCCTTCTTATACCCAATTTCTCCTTTGAAGTAGGCCTACTTCAAAGTAAAGTCTCTTTTGAATGTGAAATCCTGCCTTGCCCAGGCCAGGCCCCAGACACTCACCAGGGGGTCGGAGACTGCATTGTGTGAGGACAGGCATAGCCCTTTCAGGTGTAAGTGACCACTCCTCCCCAACCCTCCTAGCACAGATGGCTCATCAGGATATGCAGGCTACACTCCAGCTCCCTTTGTGTCACTGTCTAGTGTGAGGTGCAACCAGCCCAACTGTCAAACTGACCCAGACAGGGAATCCACAAACAGGCAGAGTCACAGAAATGGTATAAGCAAGAAAATGCTCACTTTCTAAAAGTGGCATTTTCAAACGCACAATCTTAAAATCAACTTTGCTAAAAGATGTATTTTTAAATTGTGAGCTCAGAGACCCCAAACTCCACATGTCCATCTGCTCCCAAAGGGAATCTACACTTTAATCAGATTTAAAGGTTGCCCCCATGTTAACCTATGAGAGGGACAGGCCTTGCAACAGTGAAAAACAAATTTAGCAATATTTCACTGTCAGGACATATAAAACCCATTACTATATGTCCTACCTTAACCATACACTGCACCCTGCCCTTGGGGCTACCTAGGGCCTACCTTAGGGGTGCCCTTCATGTAGGAAAAGGGAAGGTTTGGGCCTGGCAAGTGGGTACACTTGCCAAGTCGAATTTACAGTTTAAACTGCACGCACAGACTCTGCGGTGGCAGGTCTGAGACATGATTACAGAGCTACGTATGGGGTGGCACAACCAGTGCTGCAGGCCCACTAGTAGCATTTGATTTACAGGCCCTGGCACCTCTAGTGCACTTTACTAGGGACTTGCTAGTAAATCAAATATGCCAATCATGGATAAACCAATCACATACAATTTACACAGAGCGCATATGCACTTTAGCACTGGTTGGCAGTGGTAAAGTGCTCAGAGTTCAAAAGCCAACAGTAACAAGTCACAAACAAATAGGAGGCAGGAGGCAAAAAGATTGGGGATGACCCTGCATAAGCAAAAAAGTCCAACACAACCCCCTACCAGCCTAAAGCCAGGGGATAACAATCAATACCCTGACGTACTTCCCTGATTGGGGTGATAGAACAAGGACCCAGGCCCACAACAGCAGGGGTATGTTCCAGTTCTACGCCTTCCTGACACCAGTTGGATCCCCCGGTCCATACTCTCAGGACCCACTAAGCCAACCCATGGGGAACCCTTCTCCACATCTGCAGATACCATGTGGGCAGCACCTAACTTTACTTTGCTTACAGATGTATCCCAGTGGGCAGATAGTACCACCAGGGCCAACACAGTGGTGTTTCCCACTCCACCCCTGGGATGTGACTCTCGTCCCCCCCAGGGGAAACTCTGTCCACCAGGACAGCAAGCCACAGTGACCCCTGACAACTGTCAGGGATGACAGCATGACCTCAGGCCTCTCCAACCACTGTGACTGTGGAGAGTGGGGGTCGGTAGCCCCAGGTGCCTGACACCCTTTGACCACTCTCCCTTCCACCAGGTCAGGGATGACAACCTGACCCTGGTCCTCCCCTCTGGGGCTCTGTACCCTCCCCGCAGGAATGGCACCCCTAGAGTCCAAAACTGTCAGGGTGCTTGTAGAAGCAGTCCTGCACAACTCTCCCAACAGTACAGGGATGTAAACCTGCAACTGGTCCTCCAACCTGTGGTCTGTACCTTCAGGTTGGACCAGGGCCAGGGGTGAGGCTTCCCTCCCCCTGCCCTCCCTTCTGGGGTCCTGCACCCCCCCCCCCGAAGACAACATGGTAGGGGCACTGTTAGCAGTAGCCCCTTCCTCCAGGTCAGGGGGGACACCCTGAACCTGGCCTTCCAATCCTGGGTCTGTACCCTTAGATTGCACTGGGGCCAGGGGTGAATCTCTCTCTCCCCTGCCCCTACTCTTAGGGTTCTGCACCCCGTCAGGGAGAGTACCCCTTGAAATCACACCGGGGGGGTGATTGGGCAAACCGCCCACCCCTTCAGGTCAGGGTTTACCCCCTGCACCTGATCCTCCACTCCAGGGTCTGTACCCACAAACTGGACCACCGCCTATCAACCCAGGTCTTCCTGGGGAGGCATACCTACCCCGCCACCAGGTCAGAGTTTACCCTCGGAACTTGGTCATCCAACCCAGAGTCACCACCCTGCGGTTGAACCATTGCCTGGCGCACCAGGGCTTCCTTGGGAGCACACCTACCCCCCCCATCAGGTCAGAGTTTACCCCCTGAACCTGATCATTCAACCCAGAGTCAACACCCTGCGGTTGAACCATTGCCTGGCACACCAGGATATCTAGGGGTGCACACTTACTCCACTCAAGGGGCACACCTCCCCAAGGGCCACACAAGAGTCTGGCTGGCGCAGGTCTCCTGACCTCTGCCCATCTGACAGAGTCTGGATTCCCCCCAACCCAGAAATGGTCTCACCAAGGTCATTCCTGGGGGGCTCTGCTCTCAGAGCTGACCCCTGACCCTCCAGGTTCTCCACTGGGGTCCGCAACCCCCTCTCAACCCTCTGTCTGGATTCTGCACCCCCTCACTAGGAGTGGTACTGCCAGACACCAGAACTGGTGGGGCACTGGATACAGCTGCCCCCCCAAGTTCCCCTGACACTGTGGGGTCTCCCTCAACAGATGGCCCAATGGTACAGGCTAGGCTCCCCTCCTGGTGGTCCCTTATGGAACCCTCCATGGCCTGGGACCGGATCTCGGGCACCTTGGGC
This sequence comes from Pleurodeles waltl, assembly GCF_031143425.1. Taxonomy (NCBI): domain Eukaryota; kingdom Metazoa; phylum Chordata; class Amphibia; order Caudata; family Salamandridae; genus Pleurodeles; species Pleurodeles waltl. The sequence goes on from NC_090448.1 coordinate 388,583,112, forward strand.
CTCAACCCATCCCCATTCCCTCTCCTCTGAGACTGGACATGGGGTACCTCACCCATCCCACTACACCGGGACCTACCTGGGACACTACAATCCTTCCCTACATCACCTGGTTGTGAACTACCTAGACCACTCCTCTCAGGAGCACCCCCAAATGCCTCTTCAGACTCTCTGGTACTCACCCAGAAGTCTGCCTCCATTGTAAGCTTCCTGGGGTCAGAGAACTCACACTCCACCTGGTGTTGGCGTAGCGCAGGAAAATAAGGACTAGACATATGCTCCCCAGCAATTACATTACTCAGCCCCTCACATGAATTAACCAAAGTACCCTTCACCCAACCATCCAGTGACTCTGCTTTGAAAAAGCACCCACATCACCCTCCTGAGACTGGTGAGACAGTACCTGACTGTCCCTGACACTCAACCCACACTCTTCTGGGACGTCTTCACACTCCATAACCAGGACTTCTACCTGGGGGGAACCCCGTCTCCCTGTCACTCTCACATGGAGTCAGTAGAGTGTCCCTCCCACCGGTAGGAACATGACTCCCCATGCCAGTTCCCCAATCCACCTCAGGGACCCTGTGCATCACTGAGCTACCTCATACCCCTGAACCTCCTGGTGTGTGTTAACTCCCTCCTTCAAGTAGGGCCCCACATCTCTGGGCATGTGCACTTCTTCAGCAGCACTGGATATAAAATTGTTGCTGCCACCATTCCAGCTGGACTCAGCCCTCCTGACTTCCAGCTCTTCCAGTTTTAGCTCATAAGCCAAAATCATAGTTTCTATCTGTAAGTCCCTTTTCCACTAGTCAAACTCCCTTTGCATCCTCAACTTTTCTGCCTCCAACCGGCGAGCCCTTTCTGCCTGTCTGTCCTGCACATCTTTAGGAGTCAGATCCTTAGAGGACCTACCGCTACCACTCCTGGAGCCCCTCCGCCCAGGTGTAACAGGTACCTCACTACACCACGGTGTAGACTCTGCACTTTCCCATCCATATCTTCTGTGTGCCCCCCAGCTTCCTTGGCTGTCACCCAGGCCCTCAATGCCTCTTGCAGCTCCCCCTTCCTGGCAGAGCTGTTAACGGGACAGGCAAGATCTTCACAGAACTATTTCAATTGAGTACCTCTTCAGTTTCCCTAATTCAAACACAGCTCCACCTGTTGCATCTCCAAATTGAGACATGATGGCAACAAGTGCAAAGTTCCAAAGGCAGAAAACAAGTTCCCAATGAAGTAAAAAGAATCAGTCAAGGGATCAGCAAAATCATGGAAGTAGAACAAAAAGGTGTCCTTCAGAGAAAAATGAAAGATCACCAAACAAGTAGTATATGGTCACGTAGTGGTCTGAGATCAAAACAGTAGTGTACACTTAATAACTGTATTTCAAGTACAAATACAAGTCCAAATCCCATCTGCTGATCACCAATGTTAGAAATGGCGTCTTTGGTTGACAGTTAGGTTACCCCCTGTTCAAGCAAGGACCCTCACTCTAGTCAGGGTAAAAGAGAATCACCCTCAGCTAACCCCTGCTTACCCCCTTGGTAGCTTGGCAGAGCAGTAGGCTTAACTTCAGAGTGCTAGGTGTAAAGTATTTGTACCAACACACATAGGGGGTCATTCTGACCCTGGCGGTCATTGACCGCCAGGGCCAACGACCACGGAAGCACCGCCAACAGGCTGGCGGTGCTTCCTGGCCAATTCTGACCGCGGCAGTAAAGCCGCGGTCAGAAAAGGGAAACCGGCGGTTTCCCGCTGGTTTTTCCCTGGCCAAAGGAATCCTCCATGGTGGCGCTGCAAACAGCGCCGCCATGGGGATTCCGACTCCCTTCCCGCCAGCCTGTTCCTGGCGGTTTACACCGCCAGGAAGAGGCTGGCGGAAAAGGGATGTCGTGGGGCCCCCTAACAGTGCCCCAGCAAGATTGCCACTGCACCCGTCGCACCCCAGCAACTCCGCCGGTTCCATTCGGAGCCGGCTTCATCGTTGCTGGGTCTTTCCCGCTGGGCCGGCGGCCGGCCTTTTGGCGGGAAAGTCAGAATGACTGCCGCGGTCTTCTGGCGGTCTCCGCCCGCCGGGGTCGGAATGACCCCCATAGTAACTTAATGAAAACACTACAAAATGACACAACACCAGTTTAGAAAAATAGGAAATATTTATCTAAACAAAACAAGACCAAAACGACAAAAATCCGACATACACAAGTCAAGTTATGAATTTTTAAAGATTAAACTAAAAAAATTAGCGCTTAGAAACACAAAATGCTTTGATGAGGTGTTAACACAGCGTCAGGACGGAGTTGTTCCCAACAAGCCGACACCAGCGGCGCCGGACACGGAGTCACTTCTTAGACCCCAAAGTACAGTACCTTTGGTGAACAGTGAAAACAAGTCGATGCGCGAAGTCGGGGATCGCGCGTCTGTGTGAAACGTTGAATCTGCACACTTCGAGCGGCGTTGGTCATGACGTGGTGCAGCGACTTCCACGGAGTCGTGGACTTCAGTGGGGATATAGCGGCGTCGGGCCTGCGAAGGTCGTCGTGTTCCAGCGAAGATCACGGAGTCGTTTGCAGGCGGGGTCACCGGATTCAGCAGCGGCGTCGGTCCGGAGTCGATTTCCTTGGATTTCCACAAGCTTTTCTTTCAAGGGCCCAGGGACCGGATGGGGCACCACTTGTCAGAGCAGGAGTCTCTCCAGATACTCCAGGTGCTGGCAGAGAGAAGTCTTTGCTGTCCCTGAGACTTAAAACAACAGGAGGCAAGCTCTAAATCAAGCCCTTGGAGATTTCTTCACAAGATGGAAGGCCCACAAAGTCCAGTCTTTGCCCTCTTACTCTGGCAGACGCAGCAACTGCAGGATAGCTCCACAAAGCACAGTCACAGGCAGGGCAGCACTTCTTCTCAGCTCTTCTCCAGGCAGAGGTTCCTCTTGTTTCCAGAAGTGTTCTAAAGTCTGTGGTTTTGGATGCCCTTCTTATACCCAATTTCTCCTTTGAAGTAGGCCTACTTCAAAGTAAAGTCTCTTTTGAATGTGAAATCCTGCCTTGCCCAGGCCAGGCCCCAGACACTCATCAGGGGGTCGGAGACTGCATTGCGTGAGGACAGGCACAGCCCTTTTAGGTGTAAGTGACCACTCCTCCCCAACCCTCCTAGCACAGATTGCTCATCAGGATATGCAGGCTACACCCCAACTCCCTTTGTGACACTGTCTAGTGTGAGGTGCAACCAGCCCAACTGTCAAACTGACCCAGACAGGGTATCGACAAACAGGCAGAGTCACAGAAATGGTATGAGCAAGAAAATGTTCACTTTCTAAAAGCGGCATTTTCAAACGTGCAATCTTAAAATCAACTTTACTAAAAGATGTATTTTTAAATTGTGAGCTCAGAGACCCCAAACTCCACATGTCCATCTACTCCCAAAGGGAATCTACACTTTAATCAGATTTAAAGGTAGCCCCCATGTTAACCTATGAGAGGGACAGGTCTTGCAACAGTGAAAAACAAATTTAGCAATATTTCACTGTCAGGACATATAAAACACATTACTATATGTCCTACCTTAACCATACACTGCACCCTGCCCTTGGGGCTACCTAGGGCCTACCTTAGGGGTGCCCTTCATGTAAGGAAAGGGAAGGTCTGGGCCTGGCAAGTGGGTACAATTGCCAAGTCAAATTTACAGTTTAAACTGCACACACAGACACTGTGGTGGCAGGTCTGAGACATTTTTACAGAGCTACGTATGTGGGTAGCACAACCAGTGCTGCAGGCCCACTAGTAGCATTTGATTTACAGGCCCTGGCACCTGTAGTGCACTTTACTAGGGACTTACTAGTAAATCAAATATGCCAAACATGGATAAACCAATCACATACAATTTACACAAAGAGCATATGCACTTTAGCACTGGTTAGCAGTGGTAAAGTGCCCAAAGTTCAAAAGCCAACAGTAACAGGTCACAAAAAAAATAGGAGGCAGGAGGCAAAAAGTTTGGGGATGACCCTGCATAAGCAAAAAAGTCCAACAGGGCACCAACATTTAATTGACTTTCTCTAAAAAGCATGGCACTGGTTACAATTTTCTTGTGATGAAGGATCTTGTGTGGCTAAACTCCAAGGCTTCACCCATTAAAGCTATGAGCGGGACTTTGGGATTTAGGAACAATTGCTAATAAAGACCGTGATATCTCTGAAACCTTAAGGCATATTGAGATGATTCAAACGCTTCCTGGATCAGAGTGACCGGCAATGGCCAATGAGACCAGACAGAATTCCAAGGTTGCAAAGGTTCATTACTTTTAGATCTCTCTGTGACTGGGAAAGACAGATATGGAGAACGTAAGAATACAGATCTGGTCGAGGTGGTGAAAACTCACAAGCCAAGATGCAGTAAAGCATCTCTGCAGCTGCACAATCTAGGCAACTCTCTTTAGCAGGACCGTTGTGGGCTCGAATTGTGTAGGGTCTTGAATTGCAACAGTTTAAAACTCCCCTCAGACTTCCATGCCCACCTCACGCTGCCTGTGGCATAGGTAAGTCACCCCTACAGCAGGCCTTACAGCCCTAAGGTAAGGTGCATTATACCACAGGTGAGAGCATATGTGCATGAGCACTATGCCCCTGCAGTGTCTAAGCAAAACCTTAGACATTATGGCTAACCTGCACTTACAAAGAGTATATGGTCTGGGAGTTTGTCAAATACGAACTCCACAGTTCCATAATGGCTACACTGAAATCTGGGAAGTTTGGTTTCAAACTTCTCAGCACAATAAATGCAAACTGATGCCAGTGTGGAATTTATTGTAAAATGCACCCAGAGGGCATCTTAGAGATGCCCCTGAATACCAGTCTGACTCCTACTGCTAGGCTGACCAGTTTCTGCCAGCCTGCCACAACCAGACAAGTTTCTGGCCACATTGGGAGAGTGCCTTTGTCACTCTGTGGCCAGGAACAAAGCCTATACTGGGTAGAGGTGCTTCTCACCTCCCACTGCAGGAACTGTAACACCTGGCGGTGAGCCTCAAAGGCTCATGCCTTTTGTTACAGCACCCCAGGGCATACCAGCTAGTGGAGATGCCCGCCCCTTCGGCCACTGTCCCCACTTTTGGAGGCAAGGCTGGAGGAGATAATTAGAAAAACAAGGAGGAGTCACCCACCAGTCAGGACAGCCCCTTAGGTGTCCTGAGCTGAGGTGACCCCTGCCTTTAGAAATATTCCATTTTAAGATTGGAGGATTCCCCCAATAGGATTAGGGATCTGCCCCCCTCAGGGAGGAGGCACAAAGAGGGTGTAGCCACCATCCAGGACAGTAGCCATTGGCTACTGCCCTCCTGACCTAAACACACCCCTAAATCTAGTATTTAGGGGCACCCCAGAACCCAGGAAATCAGATTCCTGCCACCTACAACAAGAAGAAGGACTGCTGACCTGAAAGCCCTGCAGAGACGACAGAGACGACAACTGCTTTGGCCCCAGCCCTACCAGCCTGTCTCCAGACTCAAAGAATCTGCAAAGCGACGCATCCGACAGGGACCAGCGACCTCTGAAGCCTCAGAGGACTGCCCTGACCCCGAAGGACCAAGAAATTCCAGTGAACAGCGGCACTGTTCAAAAACAGCAACAACTTTGCAACTTTCTTGCAACTTTTAAAGACTTCACTCTTCTCGCCAGAAGCGTGAGACTTCACCCTCTGCACCCGACGCCCCCGGCTCGAGCTCCAGAGAACCAACACTACAGGGAGGACTCCCAGGCGACTGCGACCTCGTGAGTAACCCGAGACGACCCCCCTGGACTCCCACAGCGACGCATGCAGAGAGAATCCAGAAGCTCCCCCTGAGCGCGACTGCTTGAAACAAGGAACCCAATGCCTGGACCAAGCATTGCACCCGCAGCACCCAGGACCAGAAGGAACCGAACTCCAGTGCAGAAGTGACCATCAGGCGACCCTCTGTCTAGCCCAGTCGGTGGCTGGCCCGGGAAGCCACCCTGTGCCCTGCCTGTACCGCTAGAGTGGCCCCCTGGTCCCTCCATTGATTCCTATTCAGAACCCGACGCCTGCTTTGCACACTGCACCCAGCCGCCCCTGTGCCGCTGAGGGTGTGTCATGGGCCTACTTGTGTCCCCCCCGAGTGCTCTACAAAACCCCCCTGGTCTGCCCGCCGAAGACCAGGTACTTACCTGTTGGCAGACTGGAACTGGAGCACCCCTGTTCTCTATAGGCACCTATGTGTTTTGGGCCCTCCTTTGACCTCTGCACCTGACTGGCCCTGTGTTGCTGGTGTGGTGACTTTGGGGTTGCCTTGAAACCCCAACAGTGGGCTGCCTATGCCCAGGAACTTGAACTTGTAAGTGTCTTATTTACCTGAAAAACTAACCAATACTTACCTCCCCCAGTAACTGTTGATTTTTGCACTGTGTACACTTTTAAAACAGCTTATTGCCATTTTAACTAAAACTGTGTATGTTATTGCTCTAATTCAAAGTTCCTAGCTTACCTGTGTGGAGTACCTTGCATTTTATGTATTTACTTCAAATTTTGAATCTTGTGGTTCTAAAATAAAGAAAATGTATTTTTCTATATAAAAACTATTGGCCTGGAGTTAAGTCTTTGAGTGTGTGTTCCTCATTTATTGCCTGTGTGGGTACAACAAATGCTTAACACTACCCTCTGATAAGCCTACTGCTCGACCACACTACCACAAAATAGAGCATTAGAATTATCTAATTTTGCCACTATCTTACCTCTAAGGGGAACCCTTGGACTCTGTGCACACTATCTCTTACTTTGAGATAGTATATATAGAGCCAAATTCCTACAATGTGTATTTACACTTCCAACTCACCCTAATCCTTTCATGTTTTTCAACATTTTATTTTCCTTCTATCTGTCCAGGCCCAGAAGGCTGCTTAGAATTGACAGTGTGACAACAGATCAGTAGGTACCAAACTTATCTCTTGCTGAATCAAATCATACTAGAGATATCACCAACGTTATTTAATTGTACATCCAGCAGTTTGGACACCAGAACTCGGGGTTGCGACAATACACAGGCATTTCAGCATAATGGGATATAATATGTTCCAGACTGCCCACCACCTCACAGCATTGACCAATTTGTTCCATAGTATACAGGCCAAGAGTACCAAGATCACAGAAAACAACAGCATGGAGAGGGGCAGTTCTGCTTTGCACTGCTTTCCACTATCCATTACATTGATACAATTGTCCCCAAGCTCCATCCCCTTGAATGTTCAACCATTGTTGCATGTAGAGTGATACTGCGCCACATCAGCTCTCCGGTCAAAGGCCCCTGTTGTGGTTTCTGAGGCTATCATCCTCTTGTCCTTTCAAATCATGTAGTATCTTGGAATTGTCACACTTTTGGACACTTTCTCTAAATCGGTCCTCAAAAGAGTCATTTCCAGATATACTCTGTTGCTGTTTGCCTCTAGGGTAGTACTGGTGCACCCTAATATTGTCAAACAATCTCCAGGGGAGTGGTTGGTAGCCCCATCATTGGTCACCATAGGTGTTCTGTCGTCAACCTATTTGCTGGGTTTTTGCCTTCTCATATTTTGCAACATGTATTACTCTGCATTTTCCTCATCTGACTTTCTTTCCCCATAAAAAGACCCTCATGAGGACCAAATGTGTTACATAATTTACAAGACTATATCGTTAGATGAGGGGCTAACTTGATGCCTGGTACAAGATAAATGGGGCTCCACCAGACACCCCTCATTAGCTATGCCGGTGTTCGGTTGGGATTCCAGCTTCTGTTCCTCCAACACTGTCTGCCACGTAATCTGTATTATGCCCCTGATATTTCAGAAGTGTGGCCCAACTCAGCAGTGAGTGACAGCCTGCTAGATGCACAATTCCTTGCCAGCTACAGTCACCATCTGTGTGTCCTGTTCCCACCATTCTGTGCCATCTTAAAATGGATTTGCAGATAATATAGAGCTGTTTAACCTGATTACATGAACAATTGCTGCAAACATTATTAGCCAAACTGCTCCTACGCTTGAAACCATGAGGTCGCATCACCCCAGCTCTCATGACCTTGCACAGACTTTCAATATCTTGCCAGTTTGTGTTCAATGCATTGTGCATAACACACCAAGTAATGCCTCAGCAGAACCAACATTTCTTCAACAAAAATTTCAGACCTTCTGTAATGGATGAAGCCTTCACTCCTCCAGAGTCATTGCTTGGTAGTCACTCATTCTTAGTCCAGGCCTGCAAATCCCCTACTCACATAAGCAAACTAGAAAAACAGGATGCTTTCCAGAAGAAAATTCATGCCTTTTGCTATCTTCAATGAGCCCACAGGCCAACATCGATCAACCATGGAACTATGAATCACAAATATTAGGGCAAATTAATGCATCTTCTAAGTGAGAACTCACCATTTCCAAGTATGTCCATAGAAAGTTGCATGAAGCACAATCTACTGAGTCTGGAAAGTGTGCTAATGCCCTATAAGCATTAGCCTGCATCCGAGAAATGCCAAATTCACTATAACATAAACAGATCATGGATTAGGACTTTACGCATGTCATAGAGCTGCTCCCACATAGGTGATAGGTCAACGACACATCTTCAAACAAACATACAGTTGGATTATCAGCATTGTAGGCAGTCAGAAGGCAAGAATACCACACTAGTAGGTTCAAATCAGCCTTGTGTTTTAAAATCTCCATTGATTTGAATGAATCTACATTTGGTTGTCCATTATTCGTATTTAAAAAAATGCACATAAAATTAGGCTTAGTTACATTGGTTTCAAATGATATATTCAAATAATATATAAATGATATATAAAAATCATTGGGTGTGGTATAGGTAAAGGCATCTGGGGCCGCTCACTGCTGGGTGCAATAGATATAGGAGTACATCGTTGGCATAAAGGGAGATGCGGTCCTCCTCACCTGCGGTCCACCTCCATCTTGTGAGGAAGGCGTCTTGACTAATCAGATGCGCTAAGGGTTCTATGGCAAGGGCAAAGAGGAGATGGGACAGCGGACAACCTTGCTCCGTCCCTCTTCCCACAGAGAAGGATTCTGATAATACACCATTAACGAGAACCCTGGCAGTCGGCTTCTGATAAAGAAGTTGCACCATACGACAGAAGGTGCCTCCCAAACCCATTTTCTCAAGGACAGAGTCAAGATATCCCCAGTATACAGAATCAAACACCTTCTCAAAGTCTATTAATAGCAATGCCAATGGGGAATCAATACTCCGTCAGCTCACCAAAGCAACATGTAGTCTCTTTAGGCAGTGTTGAGTCCCCCGAGTGCAGGGTAAGCCACATTGATCGAGTTGAACCAAATGGTGTATGACCGTCTTGAGGCGATTAGCTAAGATAGTGGCAAATACTTTTATTTCGCAATTTATTAGGGAGATGGGCCGGTACACGGTGCAGGACATGGGAGGGGGATGGGATTTTGGGAGGACTACTATTGCGGCCTATTCTAGTTACTCGGGCAAATAGCCTTTATGCAGTGCTTCACTGTAGAGGTCGTGAAGAAGGGGTAGCGGTATATCTCTAAATTTAGAGTAATACTAAGCAGGGTAGCCATCAGGACCAGGAGTCTTACCCGGTTTCAGTGCCGGTTTCAGCTTCGCCGATTTCCTCCCGTGAGATAGGCCCATCCAACGTACGACTGAGCACTGTTGAGAGGCAGGGGACAGAAATCTCATGTAGAAGTGAGGCATCCCTTTCAATGGTCGGTCTGGGGACAGGCTTGTACAGGGTAGCATAATATTGGGCAAAGGTCAAGGCGATATCTTTGGGATTGTTATGGATTGTCCCGGCTGCGTCTCCTATCTTTGGGATCACACGTCCCTTCAACGGTCCACGGCCAGGTGATACAATAGATTGCTATTTTTATTCCCCCATCCATATATGCGCACTTGGGAAGCACACCAAAGCAGCTTCACCTCCTCCAAGGAGCCGGTCCTAAGTTCCTACCTCATAAGTTCTAGAGCCCACCCACCGTCCACCCCACTACCCTGGTTTAGCTCTCGTTCCAATAGCAGCGCTCGGGCCTCAAGTTCTCTTATGTGTACTTGTTTCTCTTTTTTCTATCTGGCGCAGATAGCCTTAGCGTGGCCCGAGATAGCCATCTTACCCGCTGCCCATAGCGTTATATTGGACTGGACGCTGCCCAAGTTCTCTTGAAAGTAGTATTCGATTTCAGCTGTAGGACCCAGGCATTGAGGCGCCAGATTGATCTCCGAGTGGCATCTGGGGAACCAGTAGTGAGGAGCATTGGTGCATGATCAGAGATGCTCCGGGCAAACATCTGTACTTGAGTGAGCAAATGGAGGTCAGTGGCCAGCATAATGAGCATGTCTATGCATGCGTGTGTGTGTGTGATGGGCTGCTGAGGTATGAGTATATTGCGGGAGCGAGGGTGCCAAGTGCACCAGCGTTGCATAGACCCAGGTTGCATAGCCATTTGTTTAGAAGAGCAGACCGACTGCATCTGGATTGCGATGGGGGGCCCATGATATCGAGGTCTAAATCGAGAACAGCATTCATGTCAACCCCTATGATGGTGGGGCCTATGGGCATCTGGGTGATTATATCTGTTAGTGTAGTGAGGAATGCTTCCAACGCTGTAGGAGGGGCATATGTTCTAGGAAGGTTGATGAGTTGTCCTTTATCGTGTCCGTTAGGGAGATAAACCTCCTGTGGCGGTCCGGGACCATTCGGTGTACCACCAATTGGGTAACTGCGATGGAGGATTATCGCGACCCCCCTGGCTCCACGTGTGAAGCGTGCATGGTGTGCCCTATCGAAGCTGCATCAGGAAAGGAATGGGCAGTTAGTGACAACAACAAAATAGACAAAAGTTACTATCAATATTTAAGTACTGACAAGTTTAACTGTGCATCCCCCAACAGTCCCTCTCCCCACAGTTCCCTCCCCAGCTGGAGAAGCATCTGTCACCCTTCAATAACAGTTAAAGTAACTTAGAAAGAAAGAGCAAAAACTTGGTTGGTATGGAGTGGTGGACCCCTCCAGGAAGTAGAATCTATATGGCTGTTCTGCCTGATGACCCCAACAGTCATTATCATGTGTCCCCAGAGTCATTAATGATGATTGGCTTAGTCCTTCCCCCTCCGGCGGAGGAGACCGGGTCGGCCGGAGCGGGCTGTGAGACGTTTCAGCATGTTGCGGATCTGGAAAGCTGGAGCCTGAGGATCTAGATAGGCGTGGCATTTTCTGCCCCCTGCGATGGGATAGAGTGCGGGAGCATTTGGGCAGACATCCTCTCTTGCAGTCACCCCAGGGCCACAAGCAGAGGATCGGTCAGGAGGATACGCCGTCTCTGGACATGGTCGGAGAAGCCGTTCCTCAATTGCCCATTTCCACGCCGATTTGGGCGATCAAAGAATTGGGCCTTTCTAGCGTGCAAGTGTGAGAAAGTAGCCTCTTTCTAGCATGGTTACCTCCATTTTTGGCCTGTTTGTCAGTGTGTTTTAACTGTGTCACTGGGATCCTGCTAGTCAGGACCCCAGTGCTTATTGTTTGTGCCCTACATGTCAGTCTGTTTCAGTTTTTGTCAGTATGCTTGACTGTGTCACTGGAGTCCTGCTTATCAGAACTCCAGTGCTTATGCTCTCTTGCTTTCAAATTTGTACTTACATACTGGTAACCCAGTATTTCACTTCAAATTGGCATACTGAACCCCGCTTATAAGTCCCTAGTATATGCTACCTTGGTACCCAGGGGATTGGGGTTCCGGGGATCTTTATGGGCTGCAGCATTTCTTTTGCCACCCATAAAGAGCCCATACAAAGGCTTCTACAGAACTGCCATTGCAGCCTGTGCGAAATAGTGCATGCACTTTTTCACAGCCATTTTCACAGCATCAGGTCACTTATAAGTCACCTATTTATCAAACCTTCAGACCCTGAAGGCTGGGTGCAAAGTACCTGTGTGTGTGGGCACCCCTGCACTAGCAGAGGTGCCCCCACGTTGTCCAGGCCCATTTTCCCAGACTTCGTGAGTGCAGGGACGCCATTTTAAGTGTGCACTGCACACAGGTCAATACCTATGTACAGCTCCTCAATGGTAAGTCCGAATATGGCCATGTAAGGTGTCTAACAACTTGGAATTGTACTCCAATACTGATTCCAGTATTGGTTGCACAATTCCATGCACCCTAGGGGCTCCACCATGGACCCCCAGTACTGCCATACCAGCCTTCTGGAGTTTTCACTGCAGCCCCAGCTACTGCCACCTCACAGACAGGCGTCTGCCCTCCTAGGGCTTGAGCAGCACAATCCCAAGAAGGCAGAACAATGCATTTCATTTAGGAGAGGGGTGTTACACCCTCTCTCTTTGGAAATAGGTGTTACAGGCATGGGAGGGGTATACTTTCGGAGCCTCTGGAAATGCTTTGAAGGGCAGAGATGGTGCCCTCCTTGCATAATCCAGTCTACACCGGTCCAGGGACCCCAGTCCCTGCTCTGGCACAAAACTGGACAAAGGAAAGGGGAGTGACCACTCCCTTGTCCATCACCTCCCCAGGGGTGGTGCCCAGAGCTCCTACAGAGTGTCCCTAGGTTTTGCCATCTTGGATTCCAAGTTGGTGGGGCACTCTGGGACCATCTGAGTGGCCAGTGCCAGCAGGTGACGTCAGAGACCCCTCCTGATAGGTGCTTACCTGGTTAGGTGACCAATCCCCCTCTCAGGGCTATTTAGGGTCGCTCCTCTGGGTGTTTCTTCAGATTCAGACTCCAAGACTCCAGCAGGAATCCTCTGCATCCTCTACTTCATCTTCTACCGATGGATCAATCGCTGACTGCTCCAGGAACTCTACAAAACTGCAACAAAGAAGCAAAGACGACTTATGCAACATTGTAACTCCAGCTCCTGGCACCAACTGCAACAGTTTCCAGGTCCTACATCATCCGGAGGCTGCCTGTCTTCAGCCTGCACCAGCAGAACCGAAGGAATCTCCCATGGAGTGACGGAATCACTTCCCTGCTAAAGTGACTCCGGGAGTCCCACTGTCCAGCTTTCCAACTTTGATGGACATAAGGGCTTGCCTCCCATGCAAGACAGTACCCCCGTGCACCGCGAGCTTGCAGTTGCTAAGGCTTGTGTGCAACCTTCCAAGAAGTTCTTTGTGCACAGCACAACTTAGGCCCCCAACACTCCATCCTGTGATGCACAGCTTCTGACTGCTTCTCCGGTGGCATGGGAATCCTTTGTGTCGTGCTGCATGGGCCTCCATTTGCACCTCCTTAGTCCCCGTGCTGTGGGACTCCTGTGCACGCTGCCTGGTCTTCTGAGGGCTCTCTGAGTTGCTGAGCGCCCCCTCTGTCTCCCCCTCCTGGGTAGAGGCCACCAGATCCCTCCTGGTCCCAGCAGCACCATTTTCCATTAACAGTGAGCTTCATGTTTACCAAGGCTTGTTGGCGGTATCCAGCAACGCAAACCAGACTGCATTTATCTATCCAGCGTGGGACATGTTCTGCACCAACCAGGAACCCACCTCTGTCTTCTTTGGTGCAATACTGACTTTGTCTTCTCACCGGTGGTTCCACTTTTGCACCTTCATCCGGGTTAGCAGGTGCTTCTGTTCTTCTTAGACTCTTCAGTGCTTCTTGGACCTGGTCCCCTTCTTCCACAGGACTTCAGGTCCAGGAATCCACCGTTGGTGTCTTGCAGTCTCTTCTGGTTCTTGCATTATCTTCTATCACGACTTCTAGTGTGTTTTAGGAAACTTGTTGTGTTTTACTCCTGCTTTCCTGGGCTTTAGACTGGGGTATTTTACTAACCGTTGGTGTTTTCTTTCATTCCCAGCGCCCCTCTACCCACTACACTTGCATAGGTGGGAAAGCAACCTTCACATTCCACTATTTTATTTTAGTATATAGTTTGTGTTCCCCCTACGCCCATTGCAACCTATTTTGATTTTCACTATTTGCATTGTTTTCCTACTGTGTACTTACTTGTTTTTGGTTACTAGTATATATATTGTGTAATTTACTTACCTCCTAAGGGAGTATAGCCTCCAAAGTATTTTTGGCATTGTGTCACTAAAATAAAGTACCTTTATTTTTGGTAACACTGAGTATTGTCTTTTATGTGTGTGAGACCTGTGTGACTACAGTGGTACTGCAAGAGCTTAGCATGTCTCCTAGTTCAGCCTTGGCTGCTCTGCCTACAGCTACCTCCAGACAGCCTGGCATCTAGACACTGACTACATACATTTCATTAATAAGGGATAACTGGACCTGGTATAAGGTGTAAGTACCTTTGGTACCCACTACAAACCAGGCTAGCCTCCTACAGCAAGACCCTAAGGTGGGCAGGAAAAAGGGGCATGTGTTGTAAGTGTAAGGCTTTCAGTTTCTGTTTCACTTGATCATAGGAGCGCCTCTTGGTTTGAACTTCATGGCAATAGTCCGGGAAAATTAGGATCTTCCAGTTTTAGTAGTGCACTCCGTCTAGATGGTGGGCTTTAAAGAAGCGGGATATCAGAGCCCTGGGGGCAGCTCCAGGGGGTGGTCTTGCTGTAAGCGCTCTGTAGGCACCCTCCACAGTGAACCATGAGGACAGTTTATCGGAGGTCATCCATGTCTTAAGCCAGGCCTCAGGGAAATCACCATTTTGGGAGTTTTCAATTCCTTCTGGAAAGCCAATGCCCGGCACTGCAATGCATATGTGCTGGTGAGTAAGCAGTGTATTTTAGTCTTTAATTCCTGAACTTCATCTTCCACTGTGGAGACACGTTCTTCTGCTTCAGTGATACGTGTCGTGGCGTTTTTAAGATGTTGTCGTAAGAAAGCCATATCAACCCTTACTTCCCCAATTTTGTGTTCAACTGCCGTTTGCAAGACTGGATGGCTTGTAGGATTTTTGTGGTGTCTCCTGTTGCAGAGAGCCCCTCTGCCATGCTCTATCCGCCCACGTCCCTGGCTTGGGTAGCATATTTGTCTATATGGGCCTGAGAAGATGTAGGTACTACAGGTATTACGACCCACAGCTCGGAATCCGCCACAATACAGACACCCACACAAGTCCGCCACACCAAAGGTCAGTGATAAACGGGGATACCAAAACCGACACCGTCACGCCAACAGGAATACGCCCACACAATCACGACCCACGAATCAACGCAGCGCTCATTCAACCGCAGTAATCCATTGGCAGTTACACACCGCCGTGCTCAAAATACACACACACTTACACAACCACATTGGACAATTCGAAATACACACACCTGATACATATACACACCACACCCACACACCCAATCCAATATAAAGCACACACCCACATCACCCACAAACCCTTACTACAAATTTTTTGAAAGAAGGCCAGAGAGAGAGACTACCTAAAACAACACCAGCATCCACAGACACACAACACCATCACTTACACAACATCCACGCACCTCAAACAACACACACCAACACATCCCCTCACACATCACAACAGACACCACCTCACACATCACCCACACCACATTATGGCACCTCAAAGACACCCCAGGTTCTCTGAGGAGGCGCTCGGGGTCATGGTGGAGGAAATCGTCCAGGTAGAGCCACAGCTATTCGGATCACAGGTGCAACAGACATCCATTGCAAGGAAGATGGAGCTATGGCACAGAATTGTCGACAGGGTTAACACAGTGGGACAGCATCCAAGAACACGGGATGACATCAGGAAGAGGTGGAACGACCTACGGGGTAAGGTGTGTTCCGTGGTATCCAGACACCAGATTGCTGAACAGAGGACCAGCGGTGGACCCCCACCTCTTCCCCCACAACTAACAACATGGGAGGAGCAAGTCTTGGCAATTATGCATCCTGAGGGCCTCACAGGAGCAGCAGGAGGACTGGACACTGGTAAGACATATCTTTACTACTTTATCCCCCACGCCCCACCTGCATGCCATCACATACCGCCACCCTTACCCTCACACCCATCACCCCAACAACCCACAGATACCCCACTAACACAACCCACACATCCCAAAACCATGCATGTAACACCAATGCATGGACACCCATCACCAAAGCATGTCCAGTACAGAGACTCAGCATGTCCAGTACAGAGACTCACTCATGCCCCAAAATCACCAATCACACAAGGACGAAGCCAATAATGCAAGCACAGGAGTAGAGGGTCACTCACCCATTGCACAAGATGGCACACACAGATACAATAACTATGCATTTACATCCCAACAGGACCCAAACCCAACGTCACGGGACAGGAGGTGCCAGACATATCCAGTCCCCCCCACAGAAGAGACCCACAGTGATGACAGCAGCTCTGCACGCCTGGATCAAGATGACCAGCCCAGCCCATCAGGGACCTCAGGACAGTCTGTTCCCCTGACACAGTCACAAACCACCACAGAGCCTCCCCCCTCAGGAAACACCAGCACAGCACCCACCCAGCAGGCCCATCCCTCTGTCCACAGGACTCGTCAATCAGCAGTGTGTCCACCACTACAGGGAACCCAGGCAACCCCACTAACACAGGACGATCAGGGACCTAGGGGCAGTGGCAGTGGGCACACGGTTCAGGGGACAGAGGCACAGGATAACAGGGAAGCTGGGAGGACTGCTGTGCGACAGGGGGAGGACAGGCCCAGAGAACCCACTCCCCACGAGGCACTCTCCAACATCATGGGAGCTTACCACCATTCCCAGGAGACCATGGGCACGGTACTGGCCAAGTTTCAGGAGGCCCAGCAGCTCCAGGAGGAACACTACCTGGGGATCAGGGAGGACTTGAAGTCCATCAACACCACCCTGGTCACCATTGCAGGGGTGCTGGCAGACCTTCTCATCACCAGGAGGGACACAGTGGCACACCAACGGGCCCCTGACACTAGCCTGGACGATGAACAGCCCTCCACCTCCACCGGCGCTAGTGGACAGGAGGCACCACCACAGGAACAACAGGCCACCAGCACCCCACCCCTGCAGATGGAGAACTACCCCGCAAACGGTCCCTGAGATCCAGGAACAAGGCAGAGAACATTGCCAAGACCCCCGCCAGGAAATAAGCCCCCCCTGAATGTCACCCTTCTGTCCCACTATGTCACCCTGTCCATCCTTAAACTGCCATTGCTCCACTTCCTATGCCCTTTTGGACAATGAACCTGTGAAACAAATAGACTGGACTCTGCCATGGACATACCACCACCATCACCCAGCCCATTTTACAATCCCCTCCATTTATTTGCACAGGAATAAACACACTTCAATCACAAAACAATCTGGAGTCAGTCTGTGCTTTCACAAATGTGTAATTGCAATATCTATGGAATATAGCAATGTCAATTTACTTGTTCACGTACCAATGTAACACAGCTGTAGGCCAGGAGTAAACATAGCAGAGGGCACAAAGTGGGACCCAGAACTGTGAAATGGAAAGTCAAAGTGACAAGTCAGGGTCCATACACTGAGTGAAAATGACAGACTTATGCTAGCTCCAACAATAGTATGAGATGTGGGAAGCAGTGACATCTTCTTACCTGTGTCTCACTGGAAGTATTGCATAATGATGTTGTTTCGGTTGTCGATATCCTCTTCTTCTGCCTCCTCTTCTTCACTGTCCACAGGCTCCACAGCTGCCACAAGACCATCATCTGGCCCATCCTGCTGCAGAAAAGGCACCTGGCGTCGCAAAGCCAGGTTGTGCAGCATACAGCAGTCCACGATTGTAGGAAAATGGCTCCCTGTTGCAGTTATCCCACACTTTTTGCCTGATACTGATGCTAACTTGACTGAGAAGTGTGCTGGGACCCTGCTAACCAGACCCCAGCACCAGTGTTCTTTCACCTAAAATTTACCATTGTTTCCACAATTGACACACCCCTGGCACACAGATAAGTCCCTTGCAAAAGGTACCAATGTTACCAAGGGCCCTGTGACCAGGGAAGGTCCCTAAGGGCTGCAGCATATGTTGTGCCACCCTAAGGGACCCCTCACCTAACACATGCACACTGCCATTGTAGATTGTGTGTGTTGGTGGGGAGAAAAAGGCTAAGTCGACATGGCATCCCCCTCAGGATGCCATGCCCACAAAATACTGCCTGTGGCATAGGTAAGTCACCCCTCTAGCAGGCCTTACAACCCTTAGGCAGGGTGCACCTTACCCCAGGTGAGGGCATAGCTGCATGAGCAATATGCCCCTACAGTGTCTAAGTCTATTCTTAGACATTGTAAGTACAGTGTGGCCATATTAAGGCCCTCATTACAACATTGGTGGTAAATCCTGCTTACCACCGTGCAGAAGACCGCCAACACACTGCCGTGGAATTCCGCCACAGCTATTACGACCCACAGCTCGGAATCCGTGAAAATCTAGGCGATAGCAAAACCTCCACCGTCATGCCAACAGGAATACGCCCACACTATCACGACCCATGAATCCACGCGGCGGTCTTTCAACCGCGGTATTCCATTGGCGGTACACACCGCGGCGCTCAAAATACACACACATTTACAAAACACAACCACATTGGACAATTCCAAATACACACACCTGATACACATACACACACCACAATCACACACCCAATACAATATAAAACACACACCCACATTACCCACAAACCCTTACAACGAAAAATTTGGAAGAAGCAGTGAGACAGAAAAGCAAAGACCACACCAGCATACAGAGGCACACAACACCATCACTCATACACATCCACGCACAAAACACCACACCCCTCTAAACATCACCCCACACATCACAACACACACCACCTCACACATCATCCACACCACCCCATGGCACTGCAAAGACACCACAGGTTTTCTGAGGAGGAGCTCAGGGTCATGGTGGAGGAAATCATCCGGGTAGAGCCACA
This sequence comes from Pleurodeles waltl, assembly GCF_031143425.1. Lineage (NCBI taxonomy): Eukaryota > Metazoa > Chordata > Amphibia > Caudata > Salamandridae > Pleurodeles > Pleurodeles waltl. The sequence continues at coordinate 388,601,971 of NC_090448.1, forward strand.
GCTATTCGGATCACAAGTGCAGCACACCTCCATAGCTAGGAAGATGGAGCTATGGCGCAGAATCATGGACAGGGTCAACGCAGTGGGACAGCACCCAAGAACATGGGATGACATCAGGAAGAGGTGGAACGACCTACGGGCGAAAGTGCGTTTCGTGGTCTCAAGACACCACATTGCAGTTCAGAGGAGTGGCGGCGGACCCCCTCCTCCTCCCCCACATCTAACAACATGGGAGAAGCAGGTCTTGGCTATACTGCATCCTGAGGGCCTCGCAGGAGTAGCTGGAGGAATTGACTCTGGTAAGTCAAATCTTTAACTACCATATACCCCACCCTACCTGCATGCTATCACATACCCCCACCCTCACCCCCATCACTCCAACTCCTCACATATGTCCCTCTATCAAAAACCACACATCCCAACACCAAGCCCTGCATGCAACAACAGAGCATGGACACCCATCACCAATGCATGTCCACTACACATACCCAGACCGATCCCCCAAACCAAATATCACACAAGGTCCTACACAAGAATGTAAGCACTGGGGTACAGGGTCACCCACACATTGCACACCATGGCACACACAGATGCAACAATCATGCCTTTACACCCCTGCAGGACCCCTATCCAGCGTCACCGGACAGGAGGTTCCAGACATGTCCACTTCCCCTACAGAAGAGGCCCACAGACAGGACAGCAGCTCTGCCCAACTGGATCTAGATGACCAGCCCAGCCCATCTGGGACCTCGGGACAGTCGGTTCCCCTGACACAGTCACAGGCCACCACAGAGCCTCCCCCCTTAGGAAACACCACCACAGCACCTACCCAGCGGGCCCATCCCTCTGTCCCCAGGACACGTCAAGCAGCAGTGTGTCCACCACTACAGGGAACCCAGGCAAACCCACCACCCCAAGAACAGCAGGGACCTGGGGCATGGGCAGTGGCAGTGGGCACACGGTTCAGGGGACAGAGGCCCAGGAAAACCGATGAACTGGGAGGTCTGCTGTGCGACTGGGGGGGGAGGACAGGCCCAGGGAACCCACTCTCCACAGGCCCTCTCCAACATCATGGGAGCATACCATCATTCCCAGTAGACGATGGCAACAGTACTGGCCAAGTTTCAGGAGACCCAGTGGCTGCAGGAGGAACAGTATTTAGGGTTCAGGGAGGAACTCAAGTCCATCAACACCACCCTGAGCACCATTGTAGGGGTGCTGAAGGACCTTGTGAACACCATGAGGGACAGTGTGGCACAACAAGGGGCCCCTGACACTAGCCTGGACGATGAACTGCCCACCACCTCTGCTGGCGCTAGTGGACAGGAGGCACCGCCACAGGACCACGACCCCAGCACCCCACCCCCTGCAGATGGAGAACCACCCCGCAAGCGGTCCCTGAGATCCAGGACAAAGACAGAGAACAATGGCAAGACCCCCGCCAAGAAATTAGACCACCCTGAATGTCATCCTTCTGTCCCACTTTGTCACCCTGTCCATCCTTAAACTGCCCTAGCTCCACTTCCTATGTCCCTTTGGACAATGCACCTGTGAGACAAATAACTGGACTCTGCCATGGACATTCCTCCACCATCACCCCTGCCCATTTTACAACCCCCACCACTATTTTGCACTTAAATAAACACCCTTGAATCACAAAACAAGCTGGAGTCAGTCTGTCATTTCACAATTGTGTATTTGCAATAACTGAGGAAAAACCCAATGTCCATTCTAATGTTTACATACCTATGTCACATAGCTCTAGTCCATGAGGTAACATAGCAGAGGTCACACAGTGGGACCCACATCGGTGAAAATGAAAGGCAAAGTGACAAATCAGGGTCCATTCACTGGGTGAAAGTGACAGACAGATGATAGGTCTAACAATTTTATCAGATGTAGGAGGCAGTGACGTCTTTTTACCTGTGTCTCACTGGAAGTTTTGCTGGATCACGGTGTTTCTGTTGTCTATGTCCTCTTCTTCTGCCTCCTCCTCTTCACTGTCCACAGGCTCCACAGCTGCCACAAGACCTCCTTCTGGACCATCCTCCTGCAGAAAAGGCACCTGTCATCGCAAAGCCAAGTTGTGCAGCATACAGCAGGCCACGATGATCTGGCACACCTTCCTTGGTGAGTAGTAAAGGGAACCACCTGTCATATGGAGGCACCTGAAACTGGCCTTCAGGAGACAGAAGGTTCATTCAATAATCCTTCTAGTTCGCCCATGTGCCTCACTGTAGCGTTCCTCTGCCCTTGTCCTGGGATTTCTCACTGGGGTCTGTAGCCATGACAGGTTGGGGTACCCAGAGTCACCTACCCCCCTAACAGGACCGCCCTCCCAGCAGCCCCTCATTGTGTGTCCCGTGGCCGCTCACCCAGGAGGGTGGGCATCTCCTTCGCCCCAGGCACCTCAGGCCCTGCCCCTGTCAGCCCTGCTGCCCTCAGTGAGGAGGCTATTGACCTCCTGAGATCCCTCACTGTTGGGCAGTCTACTATTCTGAATGCCATCCAGGGTGTACAGAGGCAGTTGCAACAGACAAATGCATACCTGGAGGGCATTCATTCTGGCCAGGCAGCCCAACAGCGAGCATTTCAGGCTCTGGCCTCAGCACTGATGGCAGCAATTGTCCCTGTGTCCAGCCTCCCCCCTCCATCTTCCTCCACCCAGACCCAATCCCCAGTACCTCAGCCTATACCAAGCACACCATCAGACCAGCATGCACACACCTCAACACACAAGGGTGGCTCTGGAAAACATAAGCACCACACATCCCACAAGCACTCACACAAGCCTCATACCCATGCACACATACCAACATCCACTGCCTCCACTGTGTCCCCCTCCTCCACGTCTCCCTCCTCCCTCCCTGTCTCCACTCACACCTGCATGCACTACATCTTCAGCCACTACCTCCATCACCAGCACGCCCATCACCACACACCGCTCACGTGAACTCACCACCCCCACTACCATTCACACATCCCCGGTGTCCTCTCCCAGTGTGTCTGTGAGCCCTCCTCCCAAAGTACACAAACGCAGTCACACACCCACCCAACAGCCATCCACCTCACGACAGCCTCCAGCCCATGCACCTTCACCCACAGTCAGCAAAAGAACACCTCCCACAACCACTACCTCTTCCTCTACTCCCAAACCCCCTCCATCTACCCGTCCCAGTGTGTCATAAAAACTTTTCCTCTTAAATGTTGACCTCTTCCCTACACGCCCCCCCCAGCCAAGACAAGTGTGGGGAGTGGCAAGACAGCTGCGCCAGCATCCAAGGTGGGGAAGGGACTGAAGCAGAAAGGCAAGTCAACGTTGCCGCCAACCTGCATGGCGGACAAGACTGCCACAGGCACTGCCACATGCACCGCCGCCAAGGACACCGCCGCCAGCAGCGCAGATACAGAGCCCTTCAGCAGCATCGCAGTCAGTGAGCCCGCCACCAGCACCGTTGCTACTGACACCGCTGCCAGCACCGCCATTACTGACACCACTGCCAGCACCGCAGTCAGTGAGCCAGCCACCAGCACCGCCATTACAGACACCGCCGCCAGTGAGCCAGCCACCAGCACAGCAGTCAGTGAGCCAGCCACCAGCACGGCAGTCAGTGAGCCAGCCACCAGCACTGCAGTCAGTGAGGCCGCTACCAGCACCGCCACCACAATGACCGCCGCAAGCACCGCCGCTAATGACACCGCCGCCAGCGGCCCCATGACAACCTGAGCCAGTGGCACCACCGCAGGCATGGCTGCCATCCCCAGTGGTCATCCGTACGTGGTTGGTGGTCAGTTCCAGAGGCCTGGGCAGTTTCCATGTTGCCCCACCGTCAGTGGAGTACCACATCCACTACCTCAGTCCTTGGCAGGATGAAGCACTCTGGGCACAAAGCCCCCCCAGAACCAGTGGAGAAAGGCATCCACTACCTGAGTCCTTAGCAGGATGAAGCACTCTGGGCACAAAGCCCCCTCCAGAACCAGTGGAGTATCACATCCACTACCTCAGTCCTTGGCAGGATGAAGCACTCTGGGCACAAAGCCCTCTCCAGAACCAGTGGAGACTGTTATCCACTTGAGAGACTGTGGCTTTGCACTCCCCAGGATAAAGCAGTGGGCAACCCACCCACTTGAGATACTGTAGCTTTGCAATCCCCAGGATAAAGCAGTGGGCAACCCACCCACTGGAGAGACTTGAGAGACTGTGGCTTTGCAATCCCCAGGATACATCAATAGGCATGGAGGCCCCTCGTGGAACTGGCGTCGTGCACTCATCCGGCTGAGGTGCCCCCCTTCCCTTCCCCCTGAGGTGCCTGTTTTATTTCGATCTGATGCCCCTGCAGTGTTCTCTCCGTTTCGATCGGGTATCTTGTGTGGGCCTCGCCCATGCATTTTGGGCCCAGTGGTCCACAGACTATATAGGTGCAGTACCTGGACTTCAATTCTTGGTGTACATATTTGTTTATAGTGTATATACATTTTTGACTAATGGATGTTTATTCATTACAATGGTTACAATCATTTCCTTTTGTCCTTGCGTTCTTCCAGGGGGGCTTGGGGGGTCTAGATTAGATGTTTCAGCATGTCTTGGTGTATGTGTTGTTGTAGGTGAGGGTGGGAGTGGGGGTGTTGCATGTGTGTGTCACTCTCTTTTTTAGGTGCTGTACTCACCGTGGTCGCCGCAGCCGTCGGTCGTGCTCCTGGTAGAGGAGCAGGAAGACAATCGCAGGGAGGATTTGGAGTTCAGGCTCCATGGCGTCCTGGTTCCTCGTGGGGTGCGTAGAGGTGAGTGTTTTCCCTTCCAAGTCCTGGTTCTGGCGTATTTTTGTTCGCGCTGAATCCGCCCAGGAAAAGGTGGCGGATTGGCCTGCCATAATAGTGTGGGCGGTACATTGTCTTCCGCCTGTCTGTTGGTGGTGACCGCCATGCTGTTTGTACCGCCGTGGCGGTCGGAGTGTTAAAGTGGCTGGCTATGTTGGCGGTTTCCGTCATGGTCATAATTCCATTTTTTTTACCGCCGGCCTGTTGGCGGTTTTACCGCCGCTTTACCACCGACTGCCAGGGTTGTAATGAGGGCCTAAGTATTTGATCTGGGAGTTTGTCAAAACAAACTCCACGGCTCCATAATGGCTACACTGAATACTGGGAAGTTTGGTATCAAACCTCTCAGAATAATAAACCCACACTGATGCCAGTGTTGGATTTATAAAAAAATGCACACAGGGGGCATCTTAGATATGCCCCCTGTATTTTACCCAATCCTTCAGTGAAGGACTGACTGGTCTGTGCCAGCCTGCTGCTGAGAGACGAGGTTCTGACCCCCTGGGGTGAGGGCCTTTGTGCCCTCTGAGGCCAGAAACAAAGCCTGCTCTGGGTGGAGGTGCTTCACACCTCTCCCCTGCAGGAACTGTAACACCTAGCAGTGAGCCATAAAGGCTCAGGCTTCATGTTACAATGCCCCAGCGCACTCCAGCTAGTGGAGATGCCCGCTCCCTGGACATAGCCACCACGTTTGGGAGATAATGAGAAAAACATGGAGGAGTCACCCACCAGTCAGGACAGTCCCTAGGGTGTCCTGAGCTGAGGTGACCCCTGCCTTTAGAAATCCTCCATCTTGATTTTGGAGGATTCCCCCAATAGGAATAGGGATGGGCCCCCCTCCCCTCAAGGAGGAGGCACAAGGAGGGTGTAGCCACCCTCAAGGACAGTAGCCATTGGCTACTGCCCTCCCAGACCTAAACACACCCCTAAATTCAGTATTTAGGGGCACCCCAGAACCTAGGAAACCAGATTCCTGCAATCTGAAGAAAGAAGAAGGACTGCAGACCTACAAGTCTGGAGAAAAGGAGGAAGACGACAACTGATTTGGCCCCAGCCCTACCGGCCTGTCTCCAACTTTGAAAACCTGCTCCAGTGACGCATCCGACAGGGACCAGCGACCTCTGAAGCCTCAGAGGACTGCCCTGGACTACAGGACCAAGAAACTCCCGTGAACAGCGGCCCTGTTCAAAACCAGCTACTTCTTTGCAACAAAGAAGCAACTTCCAAAGACTTCACATTTCCCGCCGGAAGCGTGAGACTCTACACTCTGCACCCAACGTCCCTGGATCGACCTGCAGAAAACCAACACCTCAGGGAGGACTCCCCGGCGACTGCGAGCCCGTGAGTAACCAGAGACAACCCCCCCTGAGCCCCCACAGCGACGCGTGCAGAGCAAATTCAGAGGCTCTCACTGACCCCGACTGCCTGTAACAAGGGACCCGACGCCTGGAACCAACACTGCACCCGCAGCCCCCAGGACCTGAAGGAACCAAACTTCGACGCAGGAGTGATCCCCAGGTGACCCTCTGCCTAGCCTAGGTGGTGGCTGTCCCGAGAAGCCATCCCCGTGCCTGCCTGCACCACTAGAGTGACCCCCGGGATCCTCCATTGAAACCTATACAAATCCTGACGCCTGCTTTGCACAATGCACCCGGCCGCCCCTGTGCCGCTGAGGGTGTGTTTTGTGTGCCTACTTGTGTCGCCCCAGTTCTCTACAAACGCCCCCTGGTTTGCCCCCGAGGATGCAGGTACTTACCAGCTGGCAGACTGGAACCGGAGCACCCCTGTTCTCCATAGGTGCCTATGTGTTTTGGGCACCTCTTTGACCTCTGCACCTGACCTGCCCTGAGCTGCTGGTGTGGTAACTTTGGGGTTGCCTTGAACCCCCAATGGTGGGCTGCCTATGCCCCAGGACTGAGACTTGTAAGTGTTTTACTTACCTCCTAATCTAACCTTTACTTACCTCCCCCAGGAACTGTTGATTTGTGCACTGTGTCCATTTTGAAAATAGCTTATTGCCATTTTTACAAAGACTGTATGTGATATTGCTTTTATTCAAAGTTCCTAAAGTATCTAAGTGAAGTACCTTACATTTAAAGTATTAACTGTAAATCTTGAACCTGTGGTTCTGAAAATAAACTAAGAAATTATATTTTTCAATATAAAAACCTATTGGCCTGGAGTAAGTCTTTGAGTGTGTGTTCCTCATTTATTGCCTGTGTGTGTACAACAAATGCTTAACACTACCCTCTGATAAGCCTACTGCTCGACCACACTGCCACAAAATAGAGCATTAGAATTATCTACTTTTGCCACTATCTTACCTCTAAGGGAAACCCTTGGATTCTGTGCACACTATTTATATACAGAGCCAACTTCCTACAACGATTATCTGGCACACCTTCTTCAGTGAGTAGTATAGGGAACCACCTGTCAGATGGAGGCACCGGAATCTGGGCTTCAGGAGGCCGAAGGTGCGTTCTATTATCCTCCTAGTTCGCCCCTGTGCCTCATTGTAGCGTTCCTCTGCCCTTGTCCTGGGATTCCTCACTGGGGTCAGTAGCCATGACAGGTTGGGGTAACTAGAGTCACCTGCAAATGTCGAGGGACAACTGTTAGACACACACTAACCCTTAGGGACAACCCCATACCCAGACACCAATGTCAACTGTATTTGGACCTTGGCCTCACCTATTAGCCACACACAGTGCCTCATGAGTTTCCCTATCACATAAGGGATGCTGCTATTTCTCAAAATGTAAGCATCATGCACAGAGCCAGGATACTTGGCATTCACATGGGAGAGGTACTGGTCTGCCAAACACACCATCTGCACATTCATCGCTTTTCCGGTTTCTGTACACCTGTTCATTCCTGCAGGGGGGGGGAACAAATGCCACATGTGTACCATCAATGGCACCAATGATGTTGGGGATGTGTCCCAGGGCATAGAAATCACCTTTCACTGTGGGCAAATCCTCCACCTGAGGGAAAACGATGTAGCTGTGCATGTGTTTCAGCAGGGCAGACAACACTCTGGACAACCCGTTAGAGAACATTGGCTGGGACATCCCTGATGCCATGGCCACTGTTGTTTGAAAAGACCCATTGGCCAGGAAATGGAGTACAGACAAGACCTGCACTAGAGGGGGTATCCCTGTGGGATGGCGGATAGCTGACATCAGGGCTGGCTCCAACTGGGCACACAGTTCAGGATTGTTGCACGATCAAGTCTGTATGTGATTATGATGTGTCTCTCTCCATTGTCGACAGGTCCACCAGGGGTCTGTACACCGGAGGATGGCGCCATCTCATCACCTGCCCCAGCAGACATGCCCTATGGAGGAGAACAGCGAGCAGAGAGTCATCCAACACTGAGGTATCACAATGTGTTATTTGCAGAAATGTTATTAATCCGCAATGTGTCGGTATCTGTCTGTATTCCCGGCCTAGATAGGTGTGACGCAGTTTTTATCCATCCCATGTGGCCCCCTGAAATAGCGGCTGTCTGACCTGTAAGGTGGGACAAGGGGATATGAGGTAACTGCACTGGCGTTGTACACCGTTGCGACGGGTGGTCGAAGACCGCGGCGCAATTCTGCATTGGTTAACATTGGGCCCTATGGGTCCCAGGAGCCAATGACGATGTACGCCGGCGGTGACGGTACGCACCGCCGTGGACGTGACCGCCATTTTCTGTCTGTTCACTCACTTGATACCTGACCTTCAACAGGAGAGGACCTACACTGCAAATGCTGCTGTGACCTGTGTCTAGAAGTCACAACGGCTACACTGTCTGGGGAAAGGGCCCCTCCCTTCACTTCGGAGGAGTTGGAGAAACTAGTGGATGGGGTCCTCCCCCAGTACACGCAACTGTACGGTCCTCCAGACAAACAGGTGAGTACACTGTGAGCATGCTGCATGGGCAATGCATACTTTGAGTGGTGTGGATGGAAGATACATAGGGGGGGCTGAGGCCTGCATGTGCGAATGGTGAGTGTATGTGCATCAGGGCATGGGTGGGAACTGGTGGGCAATGAGTATGACGGTCCGTACGGGTGAGTAATTTCCTTTCCCCCTGTACCATTCCTCAAGGTCAGCGCCCACAAGAAGAAGGGTATTTGGCGTGCCATCGCCAAGGACGTCCGGAACCTGGGGTTCCACCACAGACGGAGCACCCACTGCCGTAAAAGATGGGAGGACCTGCGCCGCTGGAGCAAGAAGACGGCGGAGGCCCAGCTGGGGATGGCCTCCCAACATGGAAGGGGTGCCCGTCGCACCATGACCCCCCTGATATCCCGGATACTGGCAGTGGCCTATCTGGAGTTGGATGGGTGCTTGAGGGCATCACAGCAGCCAAAAGGGGGTGAGTACACTCTCATTCAGCTGACTCTGCGCGCATTACGAAGTGTCTGGGTGGGGGAGGTGGGCAGAGGGTCCCCTAGGCCAGGGCGAACTTGGTAGGCAAGGTTCCTTGTGAGGCAGGTTCTGTGGCACCCCAACCCCACTAGTGGTAAGTGCCATCTACACCTAGTCAGGCTCCTGTGACTTCCAGGTGTGCAGCAATTGGGCTTAGGCCTCGTACCCCATGGTCAGGTGAATTTTCTAGGAACTGTTAGTGCACGTCGAAGTGCTGAGGGCTGCTCCCTGTGTGTTGTTTCCGCGAACGGTAGTGGTGTTGCATGCACTGAACATGTGTTTCTTCTATCTTCCCCCCCTTTTTTGTTTTGTCTCCCTGTTCTTGTGTGCAATAGCATCATCAGGAGGAGGAGCATTGGCACCGGAGCAGGAGGGAGCTGCAACCCACTTGGCCCTGGAGGGTGAAGCAACGAAGTCTGAAGCCACCAGTGGGACGGAGGGCGAGGGGAGCTCCACGGCGGGGACAGGAGCAGACACCAGTGACAGCGACTCCTCCTCTGATGGGAGCTCCCTTGCGGTGGCGGGCACCTCTGTGCCCACCGCATCAACAGGTACAGCCGCCACCCCCCCCTGCCAGCACCGCCCTCCCAGCAGCCCCTCAGCGTGTTTCCTGTGCCCGTTCACCGAGGAGGGTGGGCATCTCCTTCGCCCCAGGCACCTCAGGCCCTGCCCCAGTCAGCCCTGCTGCCCTCAGTGACCTCCTGAGATCCCTCACTGTTGGGCAATCTACCATTTTGAATGCCATCCAGGGTGTTGAGAGGCATTTGCAACAACCAAATGCATACCTGGAGGACATTCATTCTGGGCAGGCGGCCCAACAGAGAGCATTTCAGGCTCTGGCCTCAGCACTGATGGCAGCCATTGTCCCTGTGTCCAACCTCACCCCTCCAACTTCATCCACCCAGACCCAATCCCCAGTACCTCAGCCTATCCCAAGCACACCATCAGACCAGCATGCACACACATCAACACACAAGAGTGGACATGGCAAACATAAACACCACACATCCCACAGGCACTCACAAGCACCATCCCCATGCAGACACAGCAACATCCACTGCCTCCACTGTGTCCCCCTCCTCCTCCCTCCCTGTCTCATCTCCACTCACGCCTGCATGCACTACATCCTCAGCCACTACCTCCATCACCAGCACGCCCATCACCACACACTGCTCATGTGCAATCACCACCCCCACTACCATTCTCACATCCCCTGTGTCCTCTCCCAGTGTGTCTGTGAGCCCTCCTCCCAAAGTACACAAACACAGGCACACACTCACCCAACAGCCATCCACCTCACAACAGCCTCCGGCCCATGCATATTCACCCAAATTCAGCAGACATACACTTCTACAACCACTACCTCTTCCTCCACTCCCAAACCCCCTCCATCTTCCCATCCCAGTGTGTCTAAAAAACCTTTCCTGGCAACCCTTGACCTCTTCCCTTCACCTCACCCCCCACCCAGTCCTTCCCCTAGGACCAGTCTTTCCAGGTCCCAGCCAGGCACCTCAGCCACCAAATCCCCAGGCACAGTGGTGCCAGCAACTGCGGGGTCATCGAGTGCGCCACCCATCAGGGCTGCCAGTGTGCCACGTAGCAAGGGCAAGGACATTCCGCCACCTGCCAAGGTGAAAAAGGTGCCCACATCCCGGATGGAGAAGCCAAAACTACCAGCCCAGGAGAGGGCACGGTGGCACCAACTGAGGGGCCTGTGTCACACCTTCTGTCCACGACCACACCAACCTGTACGGCGGCGAACACCGCTAGCTGCCCCGCCACCTGCACAGCCACCGGCACGTCTACAGCCTCAGCGATAGTCCCCAGCCTCTTCGCCAGTGGGCAGCCGTCCGAGGCTGCAGGAGACTTCCTGCTGTGTCCCTCAGCAGGTGCTGGCCCATGCGCCAGCACCGCCGCCACAGACCCCGCCGCAAGCACCGCCACCGGCCCTGCAACGTGCTCGGACAGTGGCACCACCGCTGACATGGCTACCATCCCCAGTGGTCAGTCGTCCGAGGCTGGAGGAGAGTTCCTGGACCCTGGGCAGCTTTCATGACGCATGACTTCCATCACTGTTTGCACCTGCAGGTGGAAGGCGAACCCGCAGCAGTGTGGGGTATGTCGCTGCCTCCATGGCGTATCATGCTACCTTTACCTTGGCAATCTCGTGGCACACACACCAAGGTGAGGGAATTGTACCATCCACACTGCAAGTGGTGCACTCTGGGCACAATGCCCCCTCCAGAACCAGTGGAGAGATACATCCACTTCCCCAGTCCTTGGCAGGATGAAGAACTCTGGGCACCATGCCCCCTCCAGAACCAGTGGAGAAAATCATCCACTTCCCCAGTCCTTGGCAGGATGAAGCAATCTGGGCACCAGGCCCCCTCCATAACCAGTGGAGAGATACATCCACTACCTCAGTCCTTGGCAGGATGAAGCACTCTGGGCACCAGGCCCCCTCCAGAACCAGTGGAGAGAAGCATCCACTTCCCCAGTCCTTGGCAGGATGAAGCACTCTGGGCACCAGGCCCCCTCCAGAACCAGTGGAGAAAAGCATCCACTTCCCCAGTCCCTGGCAGGATGAAGCACTCTGGGCACAAGGCCCCCTCCAGAACCAGTGGAGAAAAACATCCACTTCCCCAGTCCTTGGCAGAATGAAGCACTCTGGGCACCAGGCCCCCTCCAGAACCAGTGAAGAAAAGCATCCACTTCCCCAGTCCTTGGTAGGATGAAGCACTCTGGGCACCAGGCCCCCTTCAGAAATAGTGGAGAGATACATCCACTACCTTAGTCCTTGTCAGGAGGAAGCACTCTGGGCACCAGGCACCCTCCAGAACCAGTGGAGAAAAGCATCCACTTCCCCATTCCTTGGCAGGATGAAGCACTCTGGGCACCAGGCCCCCTCCAGAACCAGTGGAGAAAAGCATCCACTTCCCCAGTCCTTGGCAGGATGAAGCACTCTGGGCACCAGGCCCCCTCGAGAACCAGTGGAGAATGACATCCACTTGACAGACTGTGGCTTTGCACTCCCCAGGATACAGCAATGGGCACGGAGCCCCCTCGTGCAGCAGTGGCGTCGTGTGTTCATCTGGCTGAGCTGCCCCCCCTCCCCCTGAGGTGCCTGTATATTTTCGGTCTGATGCCCCAGCAGTGTTCTCTCCGTTTCCAGTCAGGTATCTTGTGTGCGCTTCGCCCATACATTTTGGGCCCAGTGGTCCAAGGACAATGATTGGTACACTATCCGGACTTGTGTAGTTGGTATACATATTTGTATATACTGAATTTTGATTTTTGGACTATCAGATTTCTTATGATTACACTGGTTACAATCATTTCCTTTTGTCCTTGCGTTCTTCCAGGGGGTGATCAATCAATCAATCATTGAATTTGTAAAGCGCTCTACGTACCCGCGAGGGTTTCAAGGTGCTGGGGGGGTGAGCTGATGTTTCTGATCGAAGAGCCATGTCTTGAGGAGTCTTCTGAAGGTGAGTAGGTCTCGGGTCTGTCGCAGGTTGGTGGGGAGCGAGTTCCAGGTTTTGGCAGCGAGGTATGAGAAGGACCTGCCGCCTGAGGTTTTTCGTTGGATGCGGGGGACGACGACGAGGGCGAGGTTTGCGGAGCGGAGCTGATGGGTGGGGGTGTATAAGCTGAGTCTGTTGTTCAGGTAGGTTGGTCCGGTGTTGTGGAGTGCTTTGTGAGCGTAGGTGAGAAGCTTGAAAGTGATTCTCTTGTCCACGGGGAGCCAGTGAAGGTTTCTCAGGTGGTGGGAGATGTGGCTGCGGCAGGGTATGTCAAGGATCAGTCGGGCGGAGGCGTTTTGGATGCGTTGGAGGCGTAGTAGGTCTTTTGCTGGGATGCCTGTGTAGAGTGCGTTGCCGTAGTATAGCCTGCTGCTGACGAGGGCCTGTGTCACCGTGCTTTTTGTTTCTGTCGGGAAACATGGGGGTGTATATGTAATGTTGCTGCATGTATTTGTGTGTATGGTGTTGTGGGTGAGGGTGGGGGTATTGCGTGCTGCGTGTATGTGTCACTCTATTTTCATTCCCCCCTTCCCTGTGTTGTAGGTGCAGTACTCACCGTGGTCGTTGACGGCGTCTGTCCTGCTCCTGGTTCCTCGTTGGGTGCCGAGAGGTGAGCGTTTTCCCTTCTGTGTACTGTTTCCACCGTGCTTTTGATAGCGTTGGTTCCGCCCCGGAAAAGGTGGCAGATAGGCGTGTTGAAATACAGTGAGCGGTACTTTGTCTTCCGCCTGTCTGTTGGCGGTTACCGCCGCGGTGTTTGTTTCTACCGCCGTGGCGGTCTGAGTGTTAAAGTGGCTGTCTATGTTGGCGGTTTCAGCCATGGTCGTGATTCCATTTTTTTTCCACCGGCCTGTTGGCGGTATTACCGCCGCTTTAACACCGACCACCAGGGTTGTAATGTGGGCCTTAGTCTGACATTTGCCCTCTGTCATTGGACCACAGCAAATGTGACAAGATAAATACAGACTTTAAAAGGCATCTTTATTTATTGCTTGGACTTTACAACCCACCAAAAACCGTGGGTCTTCTACAATCTTCTTTCATCCTTTGCGTAATTTTTAGAACAGTTGAGCAGACCCTGTCCTGATACTTCTGAACTCTGCTGATTTCCACTTTCCAGAGTTTTGACCTTCATGCTTGAGCACTTAAACATTTCCCTGGAACCTAATAGATTGCATGATCATATAAATAGGTGTGTTCTTACCATATTATTTTTTCAATGACTGATTTAACTTCCTCGCTGTCATTCTTGTGGAGCTACATTGGTTTCATAGTACTTAAAATGCATACATCTGTGAGGCTGTATGGCAAATGAATGAGAATGTAAAGTTTCAGAAGTCCGTTTGCATGTAGAGTGCACCAGAGCAGATTCCAATCATTGGTTGCCTGAAATGTATGAGACAGCTCAGTTTACTGTGATGTTGTGTGTCTATCCTTCCTGCTATAACACACTTGTGATATTTGGTTTGTTTAGATACCAACCACTGCGGAGGGGAGGAGGAATGCACCCATGTAGAGACCCCTATTCGACTTGGCTACACTGGAGGCATGCCATATAATTCTCACCTATCGTCTGGACAGGGCCACAATCATGGAACTGTGTTCACTATTGGAGCCAGATCTCATTCCTGCTCTTCGTAGTCCTACTGCTATACCTCCTACAGTACAGGTGCTGTCAGTGCTCCACTTCCTGGCCAGTGGATAATTTCAGGTGACAGTGGGCGTATGTCACAGCCAATGTTTTCTAATGTACTGAGTAGAGTTTTGACTGCCTTGCTGAAACACATGAGCAGCTATATCTCATTCCCCCAAAGTGACGAGTTGCCCACTGTTAAGGCTGCTTTCTACACAATGGGACACATTCCACATGTGACTGGGGCCATTGACGGGACCCATATTGCCTTTGGTGTTCCAAAATAGGAAGAATTACCATTCTATAAATGAGCAGATGGTATGCCTTACTGATCAGTATAATTCCCACGTTACTGCCAAGTTTCCAGGATCTCTGCATGATGCCTACGTAATGAGGAACGGCAGTGTCCCACGGATGATGGCACAACTACAGAGAGAGTGTGTCTGGCTCATTGGTAGGCATGATGTTTCACACAATGTATGTCACTGTATGTCACCTGGAGTTGTCCTCTGCGCTATTGTACACATGTAATGTATGTTTCTCACTATTTCCAGGTGACTCCGGCTACCCAAACCTACCCTGGCTGTTGACAACAGTGAAGAATCCGAGGACTGGGGCAGAGAATTGATAAAATGAGGCACACAGACAGACAAGAAGAGTCATTGAAAGAACATCTGGGCTACTTAAAGTCAGGTTCCGGTGCCTTCATATTACTAGTGGATCCCTACTCTACTCCTCTGGAAAGGTCTGCCAGTTAGTGGTGGCCTGCTGCATGCTACACAATTTGGCCCTCAGGTGGCATGTGCCATTCCTACAGGAGGAGGGGGGGAGACACTGCACCTGTGGCAGCAGAGGATGCTCAAAACAGTGATGAAGATGGGGAGGAGAAGGATGTGGACAACAGGACACATCTGATACACCAGTACTTCCAATGACACTCAGGTAAGACTGTCCTTCTGTTTACACCACCATGTCAATGAACAGCTGTGTGGCAGCTATGATGTACCAAGCACAAATGTGTACATTCTGTAACCTGACACTGTTTCAGTTATGGTCAGTCATGCCAGTGGTATGATGATTGTGAAAAAGCTTATTCTGCCTATGCAATGTATCAGCTGTTTTGCTGTTTCAAATATATGCCCACGTCAAACTGTGTCCTCATTCCATGCAGTACTTAGCATTTGTTGCTGGGAATGTTGTGCGAGTTTCAACGTGCTTACACAACCACTCTGACTTCATTGTCCCTGACAGTTTGGCTTGGACTAGAAGGTCCAGAGGAGGGATTGGCATACTGACAATATGGCATAGCTAAAACTGTGGTATCTTCTCTGGGGCCCTTGAATAAGTTGCTTCATTTCACTTCTGGTGTTTGGAGTTAATTGCAGTGCAAAACTTTGAGTTGATGTGAGCAGATGAATGTAGGCTATTATGTTACAGGGGCTCATGTTGCTTTACTTCCTTTAAGTTCTCATTTGAATGTCACTAATGGTTTCCCTTTTTACAGATGTTGGTGTGGTGACTACAGTGAACTCATGTAATGCCTACAGACTGCTTTCACACAATTTGGTGGATGGTGACTTGTGGCATGCTCTTACACTGGTAATGTGTCCCCCAAGCTGACTGTACATTGCAGGGATTCACACTTTACATTACATTTGCACAGGATAATAAAGGTCAAGTTATTGCATGTTGATGGAATAACTGCACAACTCCTTCAGTTGTGTTTAGGTGTGTTTATTGAAATGACAATAAGGAAGGGATAGTGCAATAGAGTGGGGTGATGGCAGACGAAATCCTCAGTGAACTGGCCCAGTTAGTTTGTAGCACAGGTCCAGTATCCATGGTGCTATAGGACAAAGGAGCAACCACAGTCCAAAGTCAACAAGGTGTCTCAGTGGCACACAAGGGAGACATTTAGGAGAGGCTCACTTCCTGGCAGTGGTTTGGGTCTTGGCTGCAGTCTCTGGTGGATGTCTGGCTCGCAGGGAACCAGGTTTGCAGGGTGGTTCTTCTTGCTGCAGAGGGACGGGTGCTGGTGGTCTGGGAGTCCTGTGGCAGGTCCTCCTGTCCACTAGCTGCAGCAGATGTGGAGGGCTGGTCAGTACATTGGCCAGAGGAAGGGGTCCACTGGTGTGTTGTGTACTCATGCATGATGGTAGCCGTATCACTGAGCCCCCTGCAATGGAGGCCATGGTGGCATTGAAGGCCTGCAACTGCTGCATGACCTCCTGGTGGTGTTTCCCCTGCAGCCCCTGGTTCTCCTGCAAGATGGTAAGTACCTGGCCCATCCTGTCCTGGGATTTCTGGTATCCCAGGGTTGGCCTGCCCCTTGGCGCACAGATAGCCTCCCACTGGCTTTGGCCCCCTGTGCCAGTGTCCTCGGAACCATGTGTGCACTCCCAGTGACACCGGGACCTTCTTTGTCTTGGCTGTGAGGTGCTGACTCGGGTCCCTGTACAGGTGGGCACACTGTTGACTGACGTCCTGGGGACCAAGGTTTGGGGACATTGGGTGGTAGTGGAGTCCTACGTGGGGTGCTCTGGGGTGGACTGGGTGTTGCCAGTGGTGTCTGACTGGCCAGTGGTACCAGATGGGCCAGGGAGATATTCCAGATCCAGAAATCCAGAGTTACTGTCATCACTGGGGCCTTCCTCTAGTGGAGGACTGGGTTGACATGGCACATGCTGCTGGCTGACATTGGCTGGGGTACCTGTGGAGATATATGATATTTGTTAATTTCATTCTCAGATACATATTCAGCATTAATGAGTTTCCCTATGGGATGGCTGTGGCTTTTCTACCTTTGGTTTGTGTATGGTGATGTATTGTGGGATTGGTAGTGCTTAATGCTGACCATGCCTTACTCATTTGTGTGAATGATGACCTTGCAGAGGTGTGCTTGAAGTGGGTAGGGCATGCAGGCAAAAACTGTTGGGGGTGGGTATGGAAGTTGTTCTCAGTTTAGGATGGATTGGTTTGAAGGGAAATAGGGTAACAGGGAGACATGCCATGCAGGTGCACGTGGTGGTGGAGAAGTAATGGTGAGTTACCAGTGTCCAGCACTCCAGTGATTCCAGTGAGGCCCTCTGGATGCAGGATGTCCAACACTTTCTCCTCCCACGTTGTCAACTGTGAGGGAGTAAGTTGGGGTCCACCTCCAGTCTTCATTACGGCAATGTGGTGCCTGGATGCCATTGCACGCACCTTCCCCCGTAAGTCGTTCCACCTCTTTCTAATGTCGTCACTTGTGTGTGGATAGGTTCCCACAAAGTTCACCTTGTCCATGATTCTCCGCCATAGCTCCATCTTCCTGGCGATGGATATCTGCTGGACCTGTGCACCGAACAGCTGAGGCTGTTCCCTGATGATTTCATCTACCATGACCCGCAACACCTCATCAGTGAAACCGAACAGCTGAGGCTCTACCCTGATGATTTAGTCTACCATGACTCGCAACTCTTCCTCAGTGAAACAGGGGTTCTTTTGTGGGAACATGCCAATTGTGTAGAGGGTGTATTGTGTGTGCTGTGCAGAAGGTGGAATGTTTGGTGGGGGTGCAGGTTGTGTAAGTATGTGGGATGCTGTGAAGTAGTAATTGAATGCAGTGTTTGGTGTAGAGGTATGATGTGTGGTGTGTGATGCGTGATAGGTGTATAGGTGGGTGTGGTTTGTGTGTGCAGTTCTGGAGATGTGTGAGCTAGCAACGTGTAGCAGAATTTACAAGTTTGCAAAGAATTGTGGGTTGTGTGTTGGTGTGTTTTATATTGCTCTTGGTGGGTGTGTGCAGTGGGTGTATGTGTGCCAGGTGTGGGTTTTTCAATCCGACCAATGTTGGCTTCTGTTGGTGTGGAGAGGCCAAATCGACCGCAGCGGTCCGCACCGCCAATGGCTAACCTCTGTTGAGTGACCGCTGTGGTGATTTGTGGGTCATAATATGGATGGCGGTTTGTTATATGCGTGGCGGGGAGCGTGGTGGGACAGACTCTTTCCTGACTTCGTTGGCTCCGGCGGGATTGTAATTTTGGCTGCTTTCTGGCGGTTTTGTGTTTGTGATTGATGATATGGCGGGAAGATTGTCATTTCTGCGGCAGAGAAACTGCACTAATCAAGGTGAATTCCCTCTGGCCAAAATTTCACCTGTGTGTGTGGGCTAAAGTTGGAGAGCGTTATTCCTCAATATCCCATTGAGTGTGTGGGGACTTTACAATTCTTTAGTGAAGCAAACAAGTTATTTGCAAATTGTGCTTGCTCTGGCACTGTTGGAAAAGGCCATTTGTATGAAGAAATAGTGAAGGGTGGTAGCTGCTGCGAGGTTCTGTAGCTTACATCATTGAGTGGTGCACTGGAATTGATGGTTGCATCATCAGGTGCCGCACTAAGATTGGATAGTAGTAATGCAACGCATTACATCGTGATTAGGTAGAAACTGCCACCTCTTTGGATTCCCTGCTTAATTCTGAATTGTTGGAAATTACTGCAGAAAGAAATGTCATAGAGTGATAAGAGATTTGGTGAGGGGAGGCATGAGAGTCCTTGTCCGAGGGCGAGGAAGCTCCACTGGAAGATACCCCAGGTCATTATATGGCCATAAATGTGGACTTCACACTTGTATTTGGCTAAATCAATTGACCAAGATCACTGAGAAAGAAGGGATCTTGCAGTTTCCCAAATATGATACCCTTAATATATAAATATATTTGAACATTTGAGACGTGTTGTATGAACACCAACCCAGACCAGCCCAGTATTAAGGCTTAGGAGCACGCTTCCCATGCAAAAGAGTAATAAACAAAACCAGAATAGGGCAAAAAAGGCAATTCTTAGTTTGGTGGATGCTAAATGGGATGCACAACCTCAAGAGTGGAGAATGGATATGATTGAGGGTGCTAAGCTGTATCCCGTACTGACAAATGAAAAACCTGAGAAGAAGAAAGCTCAGGGAGAGTAAGATGAGGAGGCACAAGATACATATGACTTTAACAGTGATTCTAGTGACAATTGTTTGAAGGATCTGCTGTCCTCTCAACCACCACCTTCTAAAAATTTTCAGCCTGCTGGAGATGGTCGTGGCCGCATGTAGTGGTATTGGTGCTACTGCCTCCATTGACCAAGATGATGTTGTATGGCTATTTTAGTTAGGTTTTAGATATGTTGTTTTAGCTAACTAGGCCTGCCACTGTGCACTTTCACCCTATTACATTTTACACTGCATTGCTTTGTTTTTCAAGCAATAGCTTCATTTGCGGTGCTGTTTTATTTCTCTCTATCTTCTTGTCCTTTTGTCTAGGAAAGCACTGTGTTCTTCGTACACTTTGGGCTTCCTCCAAGGCTACAGTCAGATAGGGTGGCCGACAAACGTGGTATGTTGTGTCTCTTGCATTCACAGAAAACAACACACTCATACGTGGGGACAATTTCTTAGAATGTCAGCTGTTTTATTATAACGGTGGTTCTCTAGACCTCAGGCCTCTTCTTCAGGTATGAGGAATGATGTTTTCCCAGGAGGAAACCCAAAGGGCAGATTAGGCTTAGTAGGCTGTGCTCCTACTTAGCGTATTGATTAGCACCTGCTTTTATCTAAGATGCAGACATTTTAATAAATACTTAGAGCAATATATTATGCCTCTGTTGTCTTTGCCTGAGTGAGATCTTGGTAACTGAGGGAACAGGATGAGACCACGATGCCCTGGGGAGGTTACCTTACCATGAACTCAGATGCCACAATCATCTCGGTCAGAGATGAGGAGCTGCTAGTTAGCCGGAAACCCCGGATTAGGCCGACAGGTGTCACTGGGTGTGGAATTGTACTTAGTACCCACGACCTAGGTGATCCTACCGCCCAAATCCAGTAGCTTCATTACCCTAATGAGAACCTACGGAACATGGCACCATCAACGTTTGGTCAGGCACGAAAAATCTGATCCTCCTAAGTATCGCTGTCTCACTGAAGGCCAAAGACACCTCGATACCATACAGAGACGTCTGTGGTATTGAGGATCTCCTCCTCAGCTAGGTAGGTGAGACCTATCCTGAGCTGTAGATTGTTCAAGCTTGAACCATAAAAGAACTGATCCCCAGGTGGTATCCTTATCTCTGAATGCATACACTAGTATTATGGTGAACCCTCAAATAGCAGTAAATATGAGAGGCGCCCTGTAGGAAAATGTCACTGTTAGCATGGTTACCCCCCACTTTATGCCTAGTGTTGATGACAACTTTGATTGAAACTGTGCTGGACCCTGCTAACCAGGCCCCAGCACCAGTGCTCTTTCCCTAAAACTGTACCTTTGTTCCCATAATTGGCACAGCCCTGGCCCACAATTAAGTCCCTTGTAAAAGGTACCCATGGTATCAAGGGCCCAGTGACCAGGGAAGGTCTCTAAGGGCTGCAGCAAGAATTATGCCACCTTGGGGACCCCTCACTCAGCACATGCACACTGCCTTGCAGCTTGTGTGTGCTGATGGGGAGAAAAAGGATACGTCGACATGGCACTCCTATCAAGGTGCCAAGCCCACAAACCACTACCTGTGGCATAGGTAAGTCACCCCTCTAGCAGGCCTTACAGCCCTAAGGCAGGGTGCACTATACCACAGGTGAGGGCATAGCTGCATGAGCCATATGCCCCTACAGTGTCTATGTCCGTTATTAGACATTGTAAGTGCAGTGTAGCTATATTACGTATATGGTGTGGGAGTTTGTCATTACGAACTCCACAGCACCATAATGGCTTCACTGAATACTGGAAAGTTTGGTATCAAACTTCTCAGCACAATACACCCACACTGATGCCAGTGTGGGATTTATTGAAAAATGCACACAGAGGGCATCTTAGAGATGGCCCCTGTATGTTAGCCCAACTGGTAGTGTGAGACTGACCGGTCTGTGCCAGCCTGTCAATTTCAGACGAGTTTCTGACCACATGGGGTGAGTGACCTTGTGCACTTTGTGGTCAGAAAAAAAGCCTGTCCTGGGTGGAGGTGCTTCACACCTCCCCCTGCAGGAACTGTAACACCTGGCGGTGAGCCTCAAAGGCTCAGGCTCGTGTTACAGTGCCCCGGGGCACTCCAGCTAGTGGAGATGCTCGTTCTCCGGACAAGCCCCCACTTTTGGTAGCAAGTCCAGAGAGACAGTTAGGAAAAACAAGGAGGAGTCACCCCTAAGGTGTTCAGAGCTGACGTGACCTCCTCCTTGGGAAATCCTCCATCTTGCTTTGGAGGATTAGGACCAATAGGGATAGGAATGTGCCCCCCTCCCCAAGGGGAGTGGGCACAAGGAGGGAGTAGCCAACCTCAGGGACAGTAGACTTTGGCTACTGCCCACTGACCTTAACACGCCCCTACATTTAGAATTTAAGGGCCCCACTGAACCCAGCTCATGAGATTCCTGATGACCTCAAGAAAAGAAGAAGGACTGCTGAGCTGAAAACCCCACAGAGAAGAAAAGGAGACAACAACTGACACAGCCCCAGCCCTATCGGCCCATCTCCTGCTTCTAAGACCCCGCACAAGAAAAGCAACGCGTTCTACAGGACCAGCAAACCCTGAAAAGCCTCCAGAGGACTGCCTGCATCACAGAGGACCAAGCAACTCCAATGGAAAGCGGAACAGAATTACAGGCAACAGCTCTTGATAAATGGGACAAAAGCAGAAGGCCTGAGGGATACAGGTGCCAGTGTCACCATGGTGACAGAGAAACTGGTTTCCCCAGGACAGTATTTGTCTGGACAAACATATCCAGTTACCAATGCTGATATTGTAACTAAAGTCAAATCCATGGCTATGGTGACTTTAGAATGTGGAGGGGTTACTGGCCTGAAACAGGTGGTGGTCTCTTCTGCAAATTCAGTCGAAGGTTTGCTAGGGAATGATTTGGAGAACTCAAAACCCATGAAGCCATGCTGGGTATCCCTGAACTGGTGTGTGTAAAAACAAGAGCACAGAGCAGAGCACAGGGTGAAAAAGAAGTGTTGGAGCCTGGAATAATGGCCCAACCTTCCAAGCGAAAAGGTAAGAGGACTAGGGGACCAGCCTCTGAACAGCACAAGGAGGAAGACCTCTCTTCCCAGGAAGATTTCTTATACCCTGAGGGAACTGAGTCCATGGAGCTGGGGCCCTATCAGGTAGAGCTCTTCAGCTCAGGAGTACCCTCAAGGGAACAGCTGTACCAGGGACAACATGATTGTCCAACTCTTGAAGGCCTGAGACAACAAGCTGCTGAACAGGAGAAGGGAGTTATCAGTGGCTCCCACAGGGTCTATTGGGAGAATGGACTCCTTTACACTACGGCAAGAGAACGCAAACCTGGTGCCACTAGGAGAGTGGTAGTGCCTCAAGAGTTTAGGGAGTTTATCCTCACATTGGCCCATGACATACCCTTAGCTGGGCATGTGGGACACACCAAGACATGGGACAGATTAGTGAACCATTTCTTTTGGACCAACATGTCCCAGAAAGTAAGGGAGCTGTGCAGCTCCTGGGTTACCTGTCAAGCCAGTGGTAAGAAAGGTGGCCATCCAAAGGCCCCTCTCATTCCACGTCCAGTGGTGTGGGTCCCTTTTGAAAGATTTGGTTTAGACGTTGTGGGTCAACTTGCGCCTCCCACAGCCCCAGGGAACTGATACATACCAGTAGTAGTGGATCATGCAACCAGATACCCTGAAGCAATTACCCTTAGGTCGACTACTGCCCCTGCAGTAGCCAAGCCCCTAATTGGTATGTTTACCAGAGTAGGTTTCCCTAAGGAGGTGGTTTCAGACTGAGGTACAAACTTCATGTCAGCTTACCTCAAACACATATGGAATGAGTGTGGGGCGACTTATCAGTTCACCACACCATATCATCCACAAACCAATGGTCTTGTTGAAAGGTTTAACAAGACATTGAAGAGCATGATCATAGAGCTCCCTGAAAAACTCAAAAGGAGATGGGATGTCCTCCTGCCATGCTTGCTTTTCGCCTACAGACAGGTGCCACAGAAGGGGAGTAGGGTTTTCCCCCTTTGACCTTCTGTTTGGCGATCCTGTAAGGGGACCACTGGCATTTGTTAGGGAAGGCTGGGAGAGACTTCTCCATGAGCCTAAACAAGATGTGGTGGATTATGTGCTTGGCCTTCGCACAAGGATGGCTGAGTACATGGAAAAGGCATCCAAAAACCTTGAGGCCAGCCAACAACTCCAGAAGAACAAGTTACTTACCTTCGGTAACGCTCTTTCTTGTAGATATACTAGCTACCTGTGGATTCCTCACCTTATGAATTCTCCCAATGCACCAGCATTCGACTGAACATTTTCTTCCCAGCTCTCCACATCGACAAGGACGTCACAATTGCAAGGCTCCACACGCAACTCTGCCTAACGTCACCGTGGCAATAAGAGGTCCTTGCCGGCGTGCTGATGTCAGTTTCACCCTTTTTTACGTGCCTTTGAGACAAACAGGTGAAAACCGACCTCACGATAGCACATATATTCATACATATAGCCATACGGATGTAATATAAGTACAACATTTATTTATATAAAAATTTATCAAAACATATATACATTTATAATAATAAATAAGCCTTGGTATGACTAGAGAGGCAACAGGGAGGCGGGTGGGACTGTGAGGAATCCACAGGTAGCTACTGTATCCACCAGAAAAAGCGTTACCAAAGGTAAGTAACTTGTTCTTCTGATGGATACAACCACCTGTGGATTCCTCACCTTATGAATAGAGTCCCAAAGCAGTACCGCACTCGGAGATGGGTGCCTGACCAGTTACACCAAGAAATCCTACAACACAGAACGTGCAAAATGGCCGTCCCTCCTGACGTCCGAATCCAAGCAATAATGCTTCATGAAAGTATGGAGGTAAGCCCTAGTTGCTGCTTTGTGAGTATCTACTACAGAAATACCTCTAGCCAAAGCTGAATTGGCAGACTTAGCCCTGGTAGAATGAGCTCTAATACCCTCAGGAGGAACCTTATATGCTAATGAATAACAGATCTTAATGCAAAGAATGACCTACCTAGATATGGTTCTTTTATGGAAAGCTCTGCCTTTCATCTTGCCCACATAGCCAATGAAGAGTTGGTCATCTAAATGAAAGTCCTTTGTTCTATCAACATAGAAACTGAGAGCCCTTCCCGGGTCTAAGCGATGGAGTCTTTCATCCTCTTTTGAAGGGTGAAGAGGAAGATAGAAGGATGAAAGAGTAATAGACTGCCCCATATGGAAAGGAATGGCAACCTTAGGAAGGAAAGCTGCCCTGGTTGTCAGCACCACTCTGTCAGCATACAATGACGTAAATGGAGGTTTCACACTAAGAGCCTGAAGCTCACTCACACGCCTAGCAGACGTAATAGCAACAAGGAAAACTGTCTTTAAGACTAGCAACCTTAAAGAACAAGAATGCATAGGTTCAAACGGTGAACGGTGAACCCATTAAAAAAGTCAAACCCAGATTTAAATCCCACTGAGGCATGAGAAACGGAGTGGGAGGAAATTTATTAGATAGGCCTTTCAAGAACCTAACAACTATAGGTGATTTGAACAAGGAAGGTTGATCATGAAGGCAAAGAAAGGCTGACAGCGCAGACAAATAGCCCTTGACAGTCGCAACTGCACAACCCTTGTGTGCTAACGTAAAGGCAAACAATAGAACATCAGACGAATGGGCTTTCAAGGGATCAATTTGTTTCTCTCCACACCACGCCACAAATTTCGCCCATCTGCTGGCATAAACAGTCTTAGTGGAGTGTTGCCTGGCTGATAAGATAGCATGCACCACTTTTGTCGGGATAGAAAAAGAACTCAGATTGCCCGTTCAATCTCCAGGCATGTAGGTGCAGGCTCTGGAGGTGGAGGTGTAGAACCTTCCCCTGCGACTGCAAGAGGAGATCTGCCCTGAGATGGAGGCGGTGCGGAGGGCATAGTAAGAGTTGGAGAAGGTCCGTGTATCACACCCATCTCGGCCAATCCGGAGCTATTAAAATGACTTGAGCCCGATCTTGGCGAATTTTCCTCAGAACCCGAGGAATCAAGGGTCTGGGTTGAAATGCGTAAAGTAAGTGGTCGCACCAAGACATCTGAAACGCGTCCCCCAAAGCTCCTTGCACCGGATACTGGAGGCTGCAAAACAACAGGCAGTGCGCGTTGTCCCAAGTGGCAAACAGGTCTATCTGTGGAGAACCTCACACCCTGAAGATGTGAAGAACCAGATCCGGATGGATACGCCACTCGTGGTCGGCCGAGAAATGCCGACTGAGACCGTCCGCATGTACGTTGAGAACCCTGGCCAGATGGTTTGCTCCTATGCAAATCCGATGGTCCTGTGCCCAGGACCAGAGCCGCAGAGCCTCTCTGCAGAGAAGGTACGACACTACTCCTTTCTGCTTGTTGATGTACCACATCGTGGTAGTGTTGTCCATCAAGACCTGAAATTACTGACCGCGAAGGGACGGGAGGAAGGCCTTGAGAGCCAGACGGATTGCCCGCAATTTTAACAGACTGATGTGAAACATCTGTTCCACTGGAGACCTGGAGACCAATGGCCTTTGATCTCCAGGTCCCCCAGATGAGCTCCCTACCCTAGAGTGGAAGCATCCGTTATGACCGTGGCCACGGGAGGTGGTAAACAAAACGGCCATCCTTGGAAAAGGTTGCATTCCACAGCCCACCATCGTAGATCCGTTGCAGCGTCTCCGGAGATCGTATCGACTCCTTGAGATCTCCTTTGTGTTCAAACCACTGCTTGCGGAAGCACTACTGGAGAGCCCTTATGTGCCAACGTGCATGAGTGACCAACAGAATGCAAGAAGCGAACAGACCGAGCAAGCGTAGGACCTTGAGGACTGGAACAACCGCTCCTTTTAGAAACATTGGAATCAACGCCTAAATGTCCTGAATCCGCTGAGGCGGAGGATAGGCCTGATTCAATGATATATCCAGTACTGCCCCTATGAACAGGAGGCATTGAGAGGGCTCCAGGTGCGACTTGGGCACATTTACTGTAAAACCCAGACTGAACAACAACTGCGTTGTCATTTGGCGGTGATGCAGCACAAGCTCTGAAGACTAGGCTTTGATCAGCCAGTCATCCGGGTAAGGGAATACCAATATTCCCTTCCTTCTGAGATCTGCTGAAACCACCGGCATCACCTTCGTAAAGACTCGAGGTGCAGAAATAAGACCAAATGGAAGGACCGCAAACTGGTAGTGTTGCGACCCCACCACAAACCGGAGATACTTCTTGTGTGACTTGAGAATCGGGATATGAAAGTAAGCATCCTGCAAGTCTACCAACACTATCCAATCCTCTTTGTTCAGTGCCCCTAGCACCTGCGCTAGAGTCAGAATCTTGAATTTCTCCTGCTTGAGGAACCAATTCAAAATCCTTGGATCCAGGATCGGTCTCAATCGACCATCATTCTTGGGAATCAGGAATATCTCAAATAGCATCCCAGACCACTTTCCTGCTCTGGAACCAACTCCACTGAACCTTTTGATAAAAGGACCTGACCCTCCTCCTGAAGCAACAGGAGATGATCCTCTGAACAAAACGAAGGACGGGGAGGAATGGAAGGGGGAAACTTCCAAAAGGGAAGGGCATACCCTTTCCCCACAATATTCAATACCCAGGAGTCCTATGTGACTAATTCCCACTCGTGGAGAAAATTAAATAACCTTCCCCCTACGGGAGAAGCATGACTTAAAATGGATGGAAAACTAGGGCTTCTTTCCTTGTTGTGCTCCCCAGAGGAAGAAAATGAGGCAGGGTGCTCCTGGGTGGCTCCTCGCATTCTAACCCTCCCCCGTCCTCTATAGGGCCTATATGAAAGTTTGGCAGACTGTTGAGTTGTGGATTGAGACCTCCCACGATTAGCGGCTCCACGGCCTAAACCTCCGAAAGGACTTGAAAGGAGTAGATGTGGAAGCCTGCAGTCCCAAAGACTTTGCCGTGGCCCTACTATCTTTAAAGTGCTCTAAGGCAGAGTCTGCTTTGGCACCAAACAACTTTTCTCTGTCGAAAGGAAGGTCTAATAAAGTTGCCTGGACATCCGTAGAAAACCTCAGCCACGCATGTCTCCTAGTGGCGGCTGAAGTACCCATCGCACTGGCCACTGAGTCTGTAGTATCCAGACCAGACTGGATGATCTGTTTGGCTGCAGCTTGGGTGTCCGACAGGAGTTCATGGAACTGTCCCTGCATATCCTGTGGCAAGTTAGGCACTACAGCTCTAGCTCTGTCTATCAGGGCGTGCACATATTTACCCAACACACAGGTAGCATTAACAGACTTTAGGGCCATACTGCAGGATGGAAAAGTCTTCTTAGCCCTCTGCTTCATCTTCTTGGACTCCCTGTCCGACTGAGTAACAGGAAAGGAGCCTGGTGCAGAACGAACCAAACAAGAAGCCTGGACCACCAAGCTCTCCGGAGACGGATGTTCTGACAAAAATCCTGGATCTCCTGAAGCAACTCTGTACCTTCTTGCAACAGTTCTAGACACAGCTGGTAATGTAACAGGCTTTTTCTCTAAGATAGGCTCCGTAAGAGCATCAATGAATGGGAGCAAGGGCTCCGCTGAAGTAGAAGAAAGATGTAAGACTTCAGTGAAACTGTTAGTTTTAACTTAAGCAGCTGGCAATGGAAGGTCCAAAAATTCTGCAGCTTTCTTGATAACAGAGTGGAAGGAAGCCACCTCTTCCATAAACTCCCCTGGAGATAAAAGATCCCACTTAGGGGAAATGTCCAGCCCACTAGCTGAGTCTAGGCCCTGACATTTTCCCCAAGGGCTCAGCAATCTCTCCTTCCTCCAGCAATTGTCTCTGGTAAACGTGCTCTTCCAACAGCCTCAACGCTCTCCTCCACGACCTCAACCTGGC
Source organism: Pleurodeles waltl (assembly GCF_031143425.1). NCBI lineage: Eukaryota > Metazoa > Chordata > Amphibia > Caudata > Salamandridae > Pleurodeles > Pleurodeles waltl. Next base: position 388,630,228 of record NC_090448.1, read on the forward strand.
CTACACCATAGGCGTTGACGTGGAGTTAGCCGATGTCGATGACGCTGGCTTGAAAACCGATGGGCGCCTACCGGGAGAAGAAGGAGATGCACTTCATCCCGACTGGGATCCATCTGGCGCCGAAATTTACTCCATCGGCATATGAGGCGCTGTCATCATCGTTGTCTGCCTAAGCGGCGATGTCATCGGTGCCGGAGGCCTATGAGGCGATGTCATTGGCGCCAAACCGGCATCCTCAGCCTGATAAAAAGGCACGAACGGAGCCGACTTGTATGGAGCCGGAGAGTCCAAGTAGAATGCCAAAGGACCCGTGGGACCAGCAGGTGCACCAGCAGGGGCCATAGCCCTATTGAAGATAGTGAACATGGCATTCAGAAATGCCGCTCCCGGAGTTGGGAAGGCAGGAAACCTTGGATCTTCATGCGGTGCCTGGGCCGGATCCAGAATCTGTGGCACAGACTCTTGAGCCCCAGGACTTAACCACCACAATAAGCGATGGTAATACAGGAGGTTTGTGAAGGAATATGGGTCCATTGTGACTCCCCTCACTGAATTGACCTCCAAGACAATGCCCAAGAAGGTAAACTGGGCTCTTGACTGTCAAAAGGCCTTTGACACCCTAAAAGAAGCAATGTGCTCAGCACCAGTTCTAAAAGCTCCAGTTTATTCTAAGCAATTCATTGTGCAGACAGATGCCTCTGAACATGGGATAGGAGCAGTCCTGTCCCAAACCAATGATGATGGCCTTGCACAGCCTGTTGCTTTTATTAGCAGGAGGTTACTCCACAGGGATCAGCGCCGAAGTGCCATTGAGAGGGAGGCCTTTTCTGTGGTTTGGTCCCTGAAAAAGCTGAGACCATACTTGTTTGGTACTCACTTTGTTCTTCAAACTGACCACACACCTCTCCGATGGCTAATGCAAATGAAAGGTGAAAACCCTAAACTTTTGAGGTGGTCCATATCCCTACAGGGAATGGACATTGTAGTGTAACACAGACCTGGGACTGCCCATGTCAACGCAGATGGCCTTTCCAGGTTCCTCCACTTAGAAAATGAAGACTCTTGGGAAAGGTTAGTCTTACCCTCTTTCGTTTGAGGGGGTGGGGGTTGTATAGAAAAAAGCAAGACCTCTCTTCCCAGGAAGATTTCTTATCCCCTGAGGGAACTGAGTCCATGGAGCTGGGACCCTACCAGGTAGAGCTCTTGGGCCCAGGGGTACCCTCAAGGGAACAGCTGTGCCAGGGACAAAATACTTGTCCCACTCTTGAAGGCCTGAGACAACAAGCTGCTGAACAGGAGAAGGGAGATATCAGTGGCTCCCACAGGGTCTATTGGGAGAATGGACTCCTTTACACTGAGGCAAAAGAACCCAAACCTGGTGCCACTAGGAGAGTGGTAGTGCCTCAAGAGTTTAGGGAGTTTATCCTCACATTGGCCCATGACATCCCCTTAGCTGGGCATTTGGGACACACCAAGACATGGGACAGATTAGTGAACCATTTCTATTGGCCCAACATGTCCCAGAAAGTAAGGGAGTTTTGCAGCTCCTGGGTCACCTGTCAAGCCAGTGGTAAGACAGGTGGCCATCCAAAGGCCCCTCTCATTCCACTTCCAGTGGTGGGGGTCCCTTTGAAAGATTTGGTGTGGACATTGTGGGTCCACTTGAGCCTCCCACAGCCTCAGGGAACCAATACATACCGGTAGTAGTGGATCACGCTACCAGATACCCTGAAGCAATTCCCCTTAGGTCGACTACTGCCCCTGCAGTAGCCAAGCCCCTAATTGGTAGGTTTAACAGAGCAGGTTTCCCTAAGGAGGTGGTTTCTGACAGAGGTACAAACTTCATGTCAGCTTACCTCAAACACATGTGGAATGAGTGTGGGGCGACTTATAAGTTCACCACACCATATCATCCACAAACCAATGGTCTTGTTGAAAGGTTTAACAATACATTGAATAGCATGATCATAGGGCTCCCTGAAAAACTCAAAAGTAGATGTGATGTCCTCCTGCCATGCTTGCTTTTTGCCTACAGACAGGTGCCACAGAAGGGAGTGGGGTTTTCCCCCTTTGATCTTCTGTTTGGCCATCCTGTAAGGGGACCGCTGGCACTTGTTAGGGAAGGCTGGGAGAGACTTATCCATGAGCCTAAACAAGATGTGGTGGACTATGTGCTTGGCCTTTGCTCAAGGATGGCTGAGTACATGGAAAAGGCATCCAAAAACCTTGAGGCCAGCCAACAACTCCAGAAGAACAAGTTACTTACCTTCGGTAACGCTCTTTCTTGTAAATACACTAGCTACCTGTGGATTCCTCACCTTATGAATTCTCCCAATGCACCAGCATTCGACTGAACATTTTCTTCCCAGCTCTCCATGTCGACAAGGATGTCACAATTGCAAAGCTCCGCACGCGTCTCCGTCTAACGTCACCATGGCAATAAGAGGTCATCACCAGCGTGCTTATGTCAGTTTCACCCTTTTTTACGTGCCTTTGAGGCGAACAGGTGAATAACAACCTCTCGATAGCACATATATACATACATAGAGCCATACCGATGTAATATAAGTGCAACATTTATTTATATCAAAATTAATCAAAACATATGCATTTATAATAAATAAGCCTTGGTATGACTAGACAGGCAACAGGGAGGCGGGTGGGACTGTGAGGCATCCAAAGGTAGCTAGTGTATCCACCAGAAAAAGCGTTACCAAAGGTAAGTAACTTGCTCTTCTGATGGATACAACTACCTGTGGATTCCTCACCTTATAAATAGAGTCCCAAAGAAGTACCACACTCTGAGGTGGGTGCCTGACCAGTCACACCAAGAAATCCTACAACAAAGAATGTGCAAAATGGCCGTCCCTCCTGACTTCCGAATCCAAGCAATAATGCTTCGCGAATGTATGGAGGGAAGCCCTAGTTGCTGCTTTGTAAGTATCTATTACAGGAACACCTCTAGCCAAAGCTGAAGTGGCAGACGTAGCCCTGGTAAAATGAGCTCTAATACCCTCAGGAGGAACCTTCTTTGCTAATGAATAACAGATCTTAATGCAAAGAATGACCTACCTGGATATGGTTCTTTTATGGACAGCTCTGCCTTTCATCTTGCCCACATAGCCAAAGAAGAGTTGGTCATCTAAATGAAAGTCCTTTGTTCTATCAACATAGACACTGAGAGCCCTTCCCGGGTCTAAGCGATGGAGTCTTTCATCCTCTTTTGAAGGGTGAGGAGGAGGATAGAAGAATGAAAGAGTCATAGACTGCCCCATATGGAAAGGAGTGACAACCTTAGGAAAGAAAGTCGCCTTGGTTCTCAGCACCACTCTGTCAGCATAGAATGACCTAAAGGGAGGTTTGACACTAAGAGCCTGAAGCTCACTCACACTCCTAGCAGACATAATAGCAACAAGGAAAACTGTCTTTAAGACTAGCAACCTTAAAGAACAAGAATGTATGGGTGCAAATGGTGAACCCATTAAAAAAGTCAAACCCAGATTTAAATCCCACTGAGGCATAAGAAACGGAGTGGGAGGAAATGTATTAGATAGGCCTTTCAAGAATCTAACAACTATAGGTGATTTGAACAAGGAAGGTTGATCAGGAAGGCAAAGAAAGGCTGACAGCGCTGACAAATAGCCTTTGACAGTCGCAACTGCACAACCCTTCTGTGCTAAAGTAAAGGCAAACAACAGAACATTAGACAAATGGGCTTTCAAGGGATCAATTTGTTTCTCTCCACACCAAGCCACAAATTTCGCCCATCTGCCGGCATAAACAGTCTTAGTGGAGTGTTTCCTGGCTGATAAGATAGCATCCACCACTTCTGGCGGGAGAGAAAAAGAACTCCGATGGCCCAGTTCAGTCTGCAGGCATGTAGGTGCAGGCTCTGGAGATGGGGGTGTAGAACCCGCCCCTGCGACTGTGAGAGGAGATCTGCCCTGAGAGGGAGACGGAGTGGAGGGCACAGTAAGAGTTGGAGAAGGTCCATGTACCACACCCTTTTCGGCCAATCTGGAGCTATTAAAATGACTTGAGCTCGATCTTGGCGAATCTTCCTCAGAACCCGAGGAATCAAGGGCATGGGGGAAATGCGTAAAGTAAGTGACCACACCAAGACATCGGAAACGCGTTCCCCAATGCTCCTTGCACCGGATACTGGAGGCTGCAAAACAACGGGCAGTGCGCGTTGTCCCGAGTGGCAAACAGGTCTATCTGTGGAGAAATCACACCCTGAAGCTGTGAAGAACCACATCCGGATGGAGACGCCACTTGTAGTCGGCCGAGAAATGCCGACTGAGACCGTCCGCACGTACGTTGAGAACTATGGCCAGATGGTTTGCTACTATGCAAATCCGATGGTCCTGTGCCAAGGACCAGAGCCGTAGAGCCTCTCTGCAGAGAAGGTACGACCTTACTCCTCCCTGCTTGTTGATGTACCACATTGCGGTAGTGTTGTCCATCAAGACCTGAACTGACTGACCGCAAAGGGACGGGAGCAAAGCCTTGGGAGCCAGACGTATCGCCCGCAATTCTAACAGATTAATGTGAAACATCTGTTCCACTGGAGACCAATGACCTTGGATCTCCAGGTCCCCCAGATGAGCTCCCCACCCTAGAGTGGAGGCCCAATCCAATGATGTATCCAGTAATGCCCCTATGAATAGGAGGCATTGAGAGGGCTCCAGGTGAAACTTGGACATGTTGAATGTAAAACCCAGACTGAACAACAACTGCGTTGTCATTTGGCAGTGATGCAGCACAAGCTCTAGAGACTTGGCTTTGATCAGCCAGTTGTCCAGGTAAGGGAACACCGATATTCCCTTCCTTCGGAGATCCGCTGCAACCACCGCCATCACCTTCGTAAAGACTCGATGTGCAGAAATAAGACCAAAAATAAGGACCGCAAACTTGTAGTGTTGCGACCCCACCACAAACCGGAGATACTTTCTGTGTGACTTGAGAATGGGGATATGAAAGTAAGCATCCTGTAAGTCTACCAACACCATCCAATCCTATTTGTTCAATGCCAAAAGCACCTGCGCTAGAGTCAGCATCTTGAATTTCTCCTGTTTGAGGAACCAATTCAAAATCCTGAGATCCAGGATAGGTCTCAATCGACCATCATTCTTGGGAATCAGGAAATATCTTGAATAGCATCCCAGACCCCTTTCCTGCTCTGGAACCAACTCCACTGCGCCTTTTGATAAAAGGACCTGAACCTCCTGCTGAAGCAACAGGAGATGATCCTCTGAACAAAACGAAGGACGGGGAGGAATGGGAGGGGGAATCTTCCAAAAGGGAAGGGCATACCCTTTCCCCACAATATTCAATACCCAGGAGTCCAATGTGACTAATTCCCACTCGTGGAGAAAATTAAATAACCTTCCCCCTACGGGAGAAGCATGACTTAATATGGATGGAAAACTAGGGCTGCTTTCCTTGTTGTGCTCCCCCAGAGGAAGATAATGAGGCAGGGTGCTGCTGGGTGGCTCCTCGCATTCTAACCCTCCCTCGTCCTCTAAAGGACCTATATGAAAGTTTGGCAGACTGTTGAGTTATGGATTGAGGCCTCCCACGATAAGCAGCTCCACAGCCAAACCCCCTAAACCTCCGAAAGGACCTGAAAGGAGTAGATGTGGAGGCCTGCAGTCCCAAAGACTTTGCCGTGGCCCCACTATCTTTAAAGCGCTCTAAGGAAGAGTCCGCTTTGGCAGCAAACAACTTTTCTCTGTCGAAAGGAAGGTCTAATAAGGTTGCCTGGACATCCGTTGCAAACCCAGAAGACCTCAGCCACACATGTCTCCTAGTGGCGACTGAAGTACCCATTGCCCTGGCCACTGAGTCTGTGGTGTCCAGACCAGACTGGATGATCTGTTTCGCCGCAGCTTGGGTGCCGGACAGGAGCTCATGGAACTGTCCCTGCATATCCTGCGGCAAGTTAGGCACTACAGCTCTAGCTCTGTCCATCAGGTCATGCACATATCTACCCAACACACAGATAGCATTAACAGACTTTAGGGCCATACTGCAGGATGACAAAGTCTTCTTAGCCCTCTGCTCCATGCTCTTGGACTCCCTGTCCGATTGAGTAATAGGAAATGGTGCAGAACGAGCCGAACAAGAAGCCTGGACCACCAAGCTCTCCGGAGTCGGATGTTGTGACAGAGCAACCCTGTACCTTCTTGCAACAGTTCTGGACACAGCTGATGATGTCACAGGCTTTTTATCTAAGATAGGCTCCGTAAGAGCATCATTGAATGGGAGCAAGGGCTCCGCTGAAGTAGAAGAAGGATGTAAGACTTCAGTCAAAATGTTAGTTTTAACTTCAGCAGCTGGCCATGGAAGATCCAAAGATTCTGCAGCTTTCTTGATAACAGAGTGGAAGGAAGCCACCTCTTCCATAAACTCCCATGGGGATGAAAGATCCCACTTAGGGGAACTGTCCAGCCCACTAGCTGAGTCTAGGCCTTGAAATTTTCCCAAGGGCTCAGCAATCTCTCCTTCCTCCAGCAATTGCCTCTGGTACTATTGCTCTTCCAAGAGCCTCAACGCGCTCCTCCATGACCTCAACCTGGCCTCCAACGTAGGCGTCGATATGGAGTTAGCCGACGTCGATGACGCTGGCTTCAAAACCGATGGGCGCAGACCGGGAGAAGAAGGAGGTGCACTTCGTCCTGACTGGGGTCCATCCGGTGCCGGAGCTGACTCCATCGGTGCCATCGACATATGAGGCACTATCATCGTCGTCGTCTGCCTAAGCGGCAATGTCATCGGCAATGGAGGCCTAAGAGGCGATGTCATTGGTGCCAAACTGGCACCCTCAGCCTGATCAAAAAGGCACAAACGGAGCCGACTTGTATGGAGCCGGAGAGCCCCAGGAGAATGCCAAAAGTCCTGTGGGACCAGCAGGCGCACCAGCAGGGGCCATAGCCCTATTGAAGATAGTGAACATGGCATTCAGAAATGCCGCTCCCGGAGTCAGGAAGGCAGTAAACCTTGGTTCTTCATTCGGTGCCTGGGCAGGATCCAGAACCTGTGGCACCGACTCTTGAGCCCCAGGTGAAAAGTGAGGACCCGCTGGAGACTTAACCACCTCAATGAGCGATGGCACCGACGAAGCCTGAGGACTTTGAGGCTGGGGAGTTACAGTGGGACTAACCTCCCAGGTCGTACAATGCTGTCTGGTTGGAGACCTAGATCTAGATCGACCTCTAGAAGAAAGACAACAAGAGTCGTGTCAGCGCCTCTTCTTATGAGACTTATGGGCTAACGAATCTTTAGTCTTAGACCTCCGATGACTTCTGTGTCCTTTCTTCACCTTTGCTAAAAAGAGTTTAGCCTCTCTTTCAGCGCCTTCGGATTCATCCTTTGGCAGGACACGCACTCTTCTACATTGTTGTCCGAACTGAGACACCATAAGCAATCCTCGTGAGGGTCCGTGACTAACATACAACCCCTACACTCCCTACAAGGTTTAGACCCTGACTTTTTAGGAAGATACATTGTAACAGAGTAAAATAAGACACCTTGGAAACAGTAGCTTCTCGAGAGCTAAGAGAAAATCGTTACATCAGACGGAGTTGCGTGCGGAGCTGTGCAATTGTGACGTCCTTGTGGCGAGCTGGGAAGAAAATTTTCCATTGAATACTGGTGCATTGGGAGACTTCATAAGGTGAGGAATCCACAGGTAGTTGTATCCTTCAGAAACCTCGATACTGTATATGGAGACGTCCATGGTATTGAGGATCTCCTCCTCAGCTAGATAGGTGAGACCTATCCTGAGCTTTAGGTTGTTCAAGCTTGAACCATATAGGATTGATCCCCAGTTCGTATCCTCATCTCTGAATGCATACCCTAGTAATATGGCGAACCCTTAACGGGTAGCAATAGCAC